>NC_092344.1:43085660-43455035 GCF_963676685.1 Mytilus edulis
GTACGGTTTTGAAAATCGTATGCACATACTGTGTGCCCAACTATCCTTAACGTCTTGATTCGTTCACATTATAGATCACATTTCAAACAAATACTATCGGTTTGCGTTCTCAAAAATTCAAATTATTTTAATTTAACTCGTGAATGCGCACTTTCGTTTTTCTTATCTAAATTTAGGACACGGCTGTAAGAGATTGACATGTGACTTTCATGTACGGTCATCATTACTTACAGTATGCTGACCCCAAGCTGTTTTTCTTTTGTTTCCTTTGTTGAGTCATTGTCCTATAATAAACTTTGACCTTTTCGAAAAGCTAAGGATTGTCTACCCAAGGAATAATTATAGATTCCTTAAATTTGTAATTTATTTGGCCTTTTAACTTTTTTCATTCGAGTGTCACTGATGTGTTTTAGTAGACTTGCGTTTCTTTGCACATGGAAATTGGACTTTTAGATTTATCTATACAATTAACAACAACCATGAGTACAGACAATTTTAATAACGAGTTGAGAACATGAAGGTCCATGCAGGAAACAAAATATAAAGATATGATAGATAAACGGTAAATGCATGCAGAATTTCAGATTATAAAGCAAACTGTGTGCATAAATTGATATTGCGATTGGTTTGTGCAATTTGCATAAGTCATCAAGTTTGTAGAAATTAGGATTTGCTAAAGGTTATCACCGGGAAAATTATGTACATTCCCAAGTACTAAATAAAATAGTTTTGCTTTAAATGTATATTCAAATAGTAGATGTAAATATACACTTTCAACTGACTTCTAATCACTTCTTTTTGTGTTCTCCAATTTATTTATATGTGGTAGGAATACAAAGGAGATAACTCTCTATCCAGACACAGTGTGGTCAACGTAAGCAATTATAGGTTATGATACAGCCTTCAACACAAAGGCTTGGCTCACATCAGACTGCATCCTACTAAGGGCACCAAAACACTGTTATAAAACAATTTAAACAGGAAAATACAAATCCAATATCACTTCAAACCAGAAACATAAAGGAAATATGAACTGCACCAAAAAAGACATTCATTTAACAACATGCTTCTGACTTGGGACATGTGCTTATTAATACACCTGGTTTAAAAGAATTTACATACATACCATAACACAGAAGTGAATAACTCTTTAAAAGTTAATGAACAAATCGTGTTCAGATAATAAAAAAAAAAAGGAACACCTTACAACAGTTCATAAATGTGGCCTTTAACTAATATGTAGGTGATGGGTATTCAGTGGCTATTTCAGGTTTGACCATATTAAATTTTTTGTTGTTTTCAATTTTGTTTGTTTATTTGTAAGTACAAGGTGTAAGCTGTTTAGTCTAGGCTATAAATAGGTTTCTTAATGAATTGGTTTCGGTCATCAAGGTGAAGAGGATACAGTGCAATTCAAATTGTATATATTTACAATCAAACTTGCAGGCCTTTTTATGACTCACAATTTAAAATAAAAGAAAACATCAAAATATAAATGGAAATTCGGAAAATATCTTCAAAGTGAGTGAAAGGTTTTAAAAAGTATTTGTTTTTAATAAAAGAGGTTTGTCATCTAAAACTTGTAAGAGCACATAGCACACAACTTCAAACTGCCAATGCTCTATACCCTAAGCATCACAAAAACCTTGCAGAGCAGGTGTAAAGATCTTAATAATGACCAATACCAAGCCATTTTTCAAATAACCATGAACAAATCTCTAATTTCAATAAAAACAGCATTTTTACAGGTTCACGTATTGCATTTTTAAACAAAACAAAAATCATTAATTGATTAAATTTCTTTACATTTGCATTTGAACTTTAGCGTAAAAACTAACTCTTATCTAAAACATAAACCAGAACCTTAGAATGGAACATCCAATAGTGGTGACTTAACATGCTGTCTTTCGGGAGAGAGGAGAGAAACAAAAAATATTCCTTTAACAATGATTCCTTCAACAAGAATATTTCACCCCACATTGAACAGTATATAAATTCTTTAAGTAAACAATCAATGTCAGTTTCTAATTCTTATACAACAAAAATAATCTAAAACAATGCATCTTTATTAAAACAATTGTTAATATTGAATGCCAAACAAACATTTGGGTTTACGATTGCATTTCTTTTTTTTAAAGAAAGCAACTTGTAAACATTTGCAGACGGGCTGCGGACAATTCAGCCATATTTATACTTTACCACCAATCTTAAGAAAACTCCGGAGGCTCTCCGAATAGTGAGATGACGACTAGATATTTTTAGAAAATACTTGGTAACAAACATTTCGATTGGTTGACAAAAGTACAAAACTTACGGTATAGATTTGTAAAACTTACGGTATGGAATGAAAAACTTACGGTATGGAATTGAAAACCAACGCGTTGGTTTTTCATACCGTATGAATTACGAATCAACGCGTTGCAAGTGAAGACCAACGCGTTGAAATTGAAACCAACGCGTTGAAAGTAAAAACCAACGCGTTGAAAGAAAAACCAACGCGTTGAAAGTAAAAACCAACGCGTTGATAATAAAAACCAACGCGTTGAAAGCAAAAACCAACACGTTGATAATAAAAACCAACGCGTTGAAAATTTCATACGGTATGTTCATACCGCCAATGACACGAACGGCCACTCATGCATATGTTCATATGTCAGTCAGTTATTGAAACTAGACTGATTGTAATCAGAAAAACATATTTATTTACTACTGCGAAGAAGAAAAAAAATGGTTCAGTAAAATTACGCTTATCTTTTGGATTGATTGATTGATGGTTTGGTTTACTTCTAATAGCAAATATTTCGTTGTTATTCTGGATGGAATGTATCAATGATAAATCCATTAAATTAATTTATGCAATTGATTGACTGGGGTGAAAGACAGGCACTTAGACCGACACTTTAAACAATATAATAAGCACAAAAAGGATTCTCTAAATGCTCTTATTAGTAAAAAAAAAATATCAATTAACCTAACCATGCTTATGTAAATTTGAAATTTTTTGGAACACAGCTAATTTGAAGAATATATTCAAGTTATTGTGTGTTCTATTAAGGATTACACTAAATAAGGTTATAGCACTAATTGGTAAGAAAAGATTCAATTTTTCAAACAAATAAGAAAAAAAAAAGAAAAAAAAGAAGACCATCAACGAATGTTTAAATGTTCTTACCATCACAAAATTTCATGAATAACAAATAATTATTCTTGCTTGTGGAAATTTTAAATAATTCGGATAAGTTATTGATTAATTGTAAAAACTTTTAAAAAAAGAGGGGCGAAAGATACCATAGGGATATTCAAACTTAAAGATCGAAAACAAACCGACAACGTCATGGCTAAAACAGAAAAAGGCAAACAGACAAATAATAGTACACAAGACACAACATAGAAAACTAACGACTAAGCAAAACGAACACCACCAACAACTGGGGGTGATCTCAGTTGCTCCGGAAGGGTGAACAGAGCCTGCTCCACATGTGGCATCCGTCGTGTTGCTCATTTATTACAAACCCGATAAACAGTCTAATTCGGTAGGTCACATTCGTGAAAAGGGAACGGGATTTCAGTTACGACATAAGGAACATATCCGATATCATCTGTGAAACGGATATTCAATCTCGTTTTGGCGTCCGTAAAAATTACGAAGGGTTTGATTTCAACTGCAAAATTGGGAACTCTTGGTTAAATAGCTTCCTTGTGAGCAGCAACCCTCTATCAAGGAAAGCGTGAAAAGAAAAGAAATATCAATTGGGAGATATATACTCCGCATGCAGGCGCTGCTTGAACTTTGCCACATTAAAATGGATAGTTCACAATTGGGAAGCTGAAATCTCTTTTGTCGTAAAGTTTTGTTGTCAACCGACCATCATTGTCAATTTCTAGATGTAAGTTAAGATATCAGGCAGACTTAACTGTTTCTGTTGTATCCTTTATTTCTAGTTTGATTGGATAGATGTGTTTAACATAGTCACCAAATTTTGAATTATTTAGTTAGAGAACACCATATACTAGTATACAGCGGAAAGTAAAGTTAACGATTATTGCTAAAATAAACTTTCTTCCTAAAAGTTCCTGTATGAAGTCAGCCTCATAAGAATAAATGAACAAGTCGTCAAGAAGAGGGACACAATTGGTTCCTATTGGAATGCCGATAGTTTGTTAAAAAAAACACGTCCTCCAAACGTATAAATCAAGCATATGACAATAACGTCAGTTTCAGTTATTTTTTTTTGTTTCAAAGTGATTCTTTACAAAGTAGGATTAATCCCTCCTTTAGATAATATACTTGTAACATTACAATTCATGTTTTTGAAATCAGTAATTATCATCAAAAACATACTGTCTGTTCTTCGTTTTCAGCGGCTCAGTTAAGATTAGTTTTTCATTCTATGTAACAATTTTAGGCATTTTGTCTATCAATTTTTCCAGGCATTTGGTAAATGCCCGAAAATAAATAGTCAATTTATAGCATTTCTAAGTCACACACATACTTTAGAGAATGCGTTAAATTTCTAAAAATTTTCTAAATGAATTAAGAAAATGCCTGTAACATATATATTTACGAGGAATACTCAGTAATGTATTATTTACTTAAGGAATGATTTTAATATTTTTTCTGTCTATGAGGAAATAACATAATAAAATGAGGTGCACACTGAATAACGCGCGTAGCGGGTTATTTAAAGTGTGCACCACATATTTTATGTTATTTCGAATAGACAGAAAAAAATATTACAGTCATTTCTTATAATTTAATTCTTAATTCCATTTTAACCCGGGGTAAATCATGAAAGAACGTTGATGACTTCAAAAATATTTCTATATGCTGATAAACAAAACGACGTCAGCCAATCAGACGACACGTTACATCCAAAATTAAATTATTCTTCGTTAGATGCAGTTTGGTCTTCATTAGAACTCCAGAAGTAATAGAGATGTTTTGTGTCACATTGAGTAAAAACTATTTCTATACCTTATGCCATAATGAATCCGCTTGAATAGCACTTTCTGCATCTTGTAATGCCAATTCGTGTTGATTGAGCTTAGTATATACAGTTGCCCTGTTTGTATACATTATTGCTTCATTTTTTAAGTCTCCTTCATCTGAACAATCTTTTATTCCTTTTGTGTATATTTCAAGTGCCTTATTTAAGTTGCCTGCCTGAAGAGCATCTTTTCCGATCTTCCGAATTCTCGTTGTATTTGCACTGATTCCACTACCTACAGATTCGATGAATTGAATTCTGATTAATTTGTTGGATCATTTCTAATCAAATATCTCTTATCCATGCAAAATGAATATATAAGAGGAAATGGAAAACTTCACAAATAATCCGCAATGGTCTTGAGGTATAGATTCTGTGTACTAACGTTGTGCATCGTCTTTATAGCCTGTTATATTATTCTTTTATTTGTCTTAATGAATATTATTTTTACTGTTTTTGTTCATTTCAATTTGATGTGGCTCTGTGCTTATACCTCGTCGTTGTGTTATTGTGCTATGCTATTGAACCATGTTTGAACCACCATTTTCAACATAAGAAAATGTCTGTTCCAAGTCAGGAATGTCAGAATTGTTACTCATTCGTTTGATGTGTTTGAGTTATTGCTTTTGCCATTTGATTCGAACTTTCCGTTTTGAATTTTCCTCGGAGTTCGGTATTTTTGTTAATTTACTTTTTACCTGTACCTACTTATATAACATTACACTAATATCTGACGCTGGACATTAAGCATGACAACTGATATGTGCTTGAAGAATACTGATTAAGATAAAACAAAAACTATATTTTCTTACTGTAAAGGATAAAATATGAAACTTTTATATTGATGCATTGATGCAAAAAGAGTGTGAGCATAACATGGGGTAAAAATATTTCCTTACCTTTACTGCTACTTGAGGCATTCTGTAATAAGCTGAATACTTGGTCAGATTTACTGGTATATTCAATGGCTGTTTTTCCCGCGCTGTCTTTTATATTTAAACCACAGCCATGATTAACCAAAAGACCAATGATCGTTTCGCCAATAGTCGTTTTACGTATTTCTGAATCCTTCACAAGAACGTGTAGTGCTGTATCTCCGTTGAGTTTGACATTCATGCTTGATGTTGTTTTTATATGAGTTGATAGCAAATATTTCAAAAACTCAACATTACCTGCAGAAAAAGGGACCATTATTATGGTATATTAATTGTTTTTTTTTTGTCTTCCTGTCCAAAACCATAAGTCTAACAGTAATTAGTTTTGAATCACGTTTTTTACATTAACACTTTTCGCGAGCACAAGAATTCAACATGTTCAGTATTTTAATTTGTTTTCCATTTTTAATATTTTATTAGGCCGCGTTTTTCATGGGTTTTTAAAACTTTTGTCGTACATTAAGCAGAACTCGGTCTTTTTTATACACATTTATCCATTACCGACAGGACTTTTACTGATCGAAACAAAACAATTATTAAAATAATAAAAAGGAAATGCATCAGATAGAACTTAATGAAAAGCAACAAAAAAATATTAAAGGCCATGTGCTAAATCAGATGCACCAGAATAGAACAGTAGGTAATTACTGTTCCAATATTGCATGCGCTGTATTTTCTATGGAAATTAAACAATCCGTTGTTATACTGGCAAAAAGGCGACATAATTGTTTCAACGAAAAATTGAATATATCTAGCGAGTTCATCTTTACTGTATTTTTTATATCTTTTCTGTGCTTTGATCATACTTGATACAATATTATCACACCAGGATGTCAAATGTATATTTAACATAGTTTGAGTTAGTACTAAAAGATATCAAAAGCATTTCCAAACATTCAAAATATACCTGTACCGATTGATTTAATTCATTCTTGAAATTGGGGTAAGTCAGAACGAGCTCTCAGTAATTGCGATTAATCTTGAATGAAATATTATATATTGTGTCGTGGAATTATTTCAAAAATTCGTGTCATTGCTGTACTATTACACCACCGTCAGAAGAGAGCTGATCGCTCATAAGTATGTTTATCCCGCCAAAATATTTATGTCCCGAGTCATGAATCAGTAATTCATTGCTGGTGGGTAGTTGTTGTCTGTCATAATTGTTTAAGCATTAATTAAACTTTGATTTTCTTATTTTTCTTTCTTTGTCACATTTTGTCATCCCAGGGCTTTAAAAATATAATTCATTATACGATGACCTTGAGTCGTTTACGTGATCTGGTTTACGTCATTGTCCTCTGATCTGTAAAGACTCTATTGGGCAATCATACATACTTTTTTTTATACTTTTTAGAAGTAACTGAAGAATGACCCGTCAATGCTTTTTTTCTTATCAATTCTTTTCTTTTTCTAGTGTCCTGAACATGCATGAAATATTTGGCACCGGACGTAATTCAATCACATCATCATCAGTATGTACTTTTTGGATCCCACTTTTTCATTGTTGTTTTCAAGAAATGAAGCTGTTTAAAAAATTATACCTGTTTTCAAAGTAATGTTAACACAGAAGTGAATAACGCTCCCGTCCAATCCGCTCTCAAATTCTTGAAATGAAGCACCATTTTGTAAAAGCTTAATTGCCAGTTTGCAGCCCCATTCTTTTTTCTGTGAGTCTATGGTCTCATTAAACAACTTCAAAACTGATAAGGCAGAACAATTGCAGTTTGAACAACTTCCTGCAAGTTTAGAATCAGCGCCTGTAATAGCACCTATTAACAAATAGGAAATGGCTTTCCATTGACATTGACCGTCTGATGACAGCTGATAAAGGATTATATCCTTAAGAGTTAAATTTCCTGCATCAACTACGCCTGATTCTGCACCAATTATTTTTGAATCTAAGTCAAATATATCTGGAAAAAAATGAATATGTAATAAATTTTTGCATATATTTTTATTGATGAGGATTTGGAATTTGTGTCAAATGTTCGGACTCCTTGTTTTTTTCCCCATGCAATAGAAGGTAAAATGTTTTGCCACATAACGCCCATTTATCCTTTCATATAAGACTATCTAGCTCATAAAGGGTCATTTGCCAAAAATTTAAGCAGATTTTTGATTTTTTTCTCTTTTGATTTGAGACCTAAATAATACCAATGCAAATATAACGTAAAAGTCCGAGTCAGCTTTTTCCCGCCATATTTAAAAAAATCTTATATATCTCGAAAAGGAGCTCCATGACCTATCAATAATTTAAGCTTATTTTGTTCCTTAATTAAAAGGGCATACGATACAGTTACAGAGGAGGTAATGACGTTGCTAACGTAATATGTTATTTTCTCGACGTCAAACTGTGACATATCGGGAAAAGATGCATTTTTCGACTGATTTTTATCATTCAAACTGATTTAACTTTTAAACGAGTTCATGGACGCCTCTTTTTCAAAAAGACATTCGGTTTGATTACGTATGACGATTATTTGTACCAATTTTCATGAAAAAGTCAATAATGCATTTTTTTTTTAGATTTGTTAAATATACGGCATAAAATGACGTTTTTTCTATATTCATGAACATTTGATTAATTTAAGTTAATTTAAAAAAAAAAGATTTCGTAATTTATAAGTTCGTAAATTTTACGGACGCCATCACGAGTTGGTTGACCGTTATGAAATAACCGTTTCACAAATGATATCGGATATGTTCCTTACGTCGTAACTACAATTCCCTTCCCTTTCATGAATGTGACCTACCGAATTAGACTATTTACCGGATTTGTTATCACATAAGCAACACGACGGGTGCCACATGTGGAGCAGGATCTGCTTACCCTTCCGGAGCACCTGATATCACCCCTAGTTTTTGGTGGGGCTCGTGTTGCTTATTCTTTAGTTTCCTATGTTGTGTCATGTGTACTATTGTTTGTCTGTTTGTCTTTTTCATTTTTAGCCATGGCGTTGTCAGTTTATTTTCGATTTATGAGTTTGACTGTACCTTTGGTATCTTTCGTCCCTCTTTTATAGGGTACTTATATAAAAGAGAAATTATAAATAATTTAACAAAAACAGCATGTTTTTATCTTTTAAAACAAAAAAGTTGTGCATTTCTGTCAGAAAAAAAACGTCCGCAAATCCGAAATTTGAGCAATTATCTCATATTTCGACCTCATTTTACTCAAAAAGTAGCATATTGAGGTGTATTTTTATTACATATTTGATTTTAGAAGGTAAACAATAGCCTATTTGCAAATTTTCATCAAATTTTCAATATAGGATCAAAACTGTATCGTATGACCTTAATTAATTCTGACTTTAATATCATTTTTAAATTCTTGATTTTTTGAATTTCACAAACCCTCACCTAAGTACATCCCTTATAATTGAATGCTTCTTTTTGTAAATTCATTTGGGTCTAAAAGCGTTGACCGAAGTAAATTTTGTATGAAATGTTCCGCGCTTCATTCTAAAAATGTACGCACGGTCAACGCTTTTATAACCCTTTATGTGAAACTACTAAAAGAAGCATTCAATACTTATAATTACACTTTTCCACGATAGGTATAGTGTCCGGCTAGGATCGTGGTTTTTCGAGTGATTTGATCGGGCTTTTTCGAGTGTGACCACTTTTTTCGAGTGATTATGATCTTGAAAACAAACAGGCTTCCTTTCAGACAAGACGTGACGTGACATTGACGCTTGCGTTAAACATACAAGTTACCCTTCTATCGATAAGTGATATGCCAAAAAATGACTTACATGTCCCCGTCTTTCCACCAACAATACGGCAAGGTCCACGTTTAATGGTCGCACATTTTCTTTAAATTTTGAAACTGATATTACTTGAAAAACAAACAGTATTATTTATTTACTCACATGAAGCAAACCGGGATGCGGTATTCAGTACGTAGGTGAAACTTGACGATATTTATCTAAACGCACGCAAGAACACCTGTATCGTTTTAAAAGACCCAATAAATTCAAAAGTATCATTTATCAACATCTTAAGAAGCACAATCATCCTATTAAATATTTAACAGTTCAACCTTTAGAAGTAGTAAATAAGCAGCCTGGTGAATCTCATTCAAAGTTTGTACGATCACGGAAAATAATTGAACTAAATTGGATTAAAAAAATACAGACAGTCTACCCTCTCGGTCTTAATGATAATATCTTGGGCATTGGTAATATATCAAGAACCGATTATGTTAACATTTTGGATATAGTTACTAAAACTGTTCGTAAAAATCGTTCTCATGGACGTAGAAAAAATCGCAATCAAATAAAATTTCGGCCAACCTTACAAATATTTCGGACCTAATTTCTATTTAAAAAAACAACGGCAGACATTATCTGTTAACCAAGCTCTGTTCTTTAACTATAAATAAATTAGATAAAATTTTAGAGGATTGCAACACAATTTCATATTACAGTCCTAAGTATGAAGTCGTTCAAATTATAATGGCATATTGTTATTCTAAACTGTTTCCCAAAATTGATCGCCCTGAAGATCAGAAAAAAACATTTTATTAAAATAAAGTATGTCAATAAAGGTTTTGATTTTGTAAATATTGCCGGTATATTTAACGACCATTCTGTTAAAGCCCAAATTCCTGGATATTTTGATAATACTGAACTCCCTCTTACTAGTAGGTGATATAACCCTATAAGGGACGATGCATTATTTATCAAGCAGGGAGGAACGTTGCAAATGTTAAGGGGACATGTACATTTTTGAACGTGCAAAGAAGTGGGACCTGATGATTTTTCATTATCTTAATGCATGGGACATACACTTTTTTCAAATGCTTAAGGAGAAAACATTTTATTTTAATTAGCCCAAAAATACACACAAGAAACATTCAAACAGAAACAGAATTTGATAAACAAATTTAGTTTTGACTGGTGTAAATAAGCCCATCTAACTAAATTAAATATTGATCTTACAAAATTCAAGCTTATTAGGTAGTTTGATTTATTGCTGTGAAATGAAAGAATTTAATTTTACAATAGGTAAAAATAAAAATTATATAAATTCAGATAGGCATCTTTAATTTTTTTTATAACTTTTTCAAACCAACTTGGATTTTCATCAAACCATGCAGCTATCTTAGATATATATTAAGCTTACTGAATCCCAGGTCATTTTGTTTTTTGTTGTATTGCTGTCAAATTCAAGAATTAAATTAATCTAGGTAAAAAAAGCTAGAATTTGCATTTCAAACAAAATAGAGATAGTACACTTTAATTATTTTAATAACTTTTTCAAATTAACTTGGATTTTCATCAAACTATGCAGCTATCTTAGATATATATTAAGCTTACTGAATCCAATGTCATTTAGTTTTTTTTTGTATTACTGTAAAATTTAAGAATTACAGTAATCTTGGTAAAAAAAAGCTAGGATTTGCGATTCAGACAAAATAGAGATAGTATACTTTAATTTTTTTAATAACTTTTTTCAAAACAACTTGGATTTTCAGCAAACTATGCAGCTATCTTAAATATATATTAAGCTTACTGAATCCCATGTCATTTAGTTTTTTGTTGTATTACTGTAAAATTTTAGAATTACAGTAATCTTGGTAAAAAAAAGCTAGGATTTGCGATTCAGACAAAATAGAGATAGTATACTTTAATTTTTTTAATAACTTTTTCAAAACAACTTGGATTTTCATCAAACTATGCAGCTATCTTAGATATATATTAAGCTTACTGAATCCCATGTCATTTAGTTTTTTGTTGTATTTTTTTAAGAACTTTTTCTAAAATTTAAGAATTACAGTAATCTTAACAATATTTAATTTAGTTAGTTGGGCTGATTTACACCAGTCAAAACTAAATTTGAAGGTCAAGACTAGTCGAGAATATTAAAATGATTGTCAAAAACATTTATATCACAATAAATATTGTTGCTTTATGTTATTGAAGGTACAGATTGTGTTTTTATTCACTCAATAAATTCATGATATCCATGGGACACATACTTTTTTAATGAATAGAGGTCATGGGACATAACTTTTTTTCCTATCACATAAGCATGGGACAATACTTTTTTCCAAACAAGTTTTGTTATTTGCACCGGTCCCCCTGTTTGATAAATATTGCACCGTCCCTAACCACGTATGCACTCGTTTCAGCGCTCGACTGTTACCCTATTACTTTTTCGTTACTTATTCGCTTTTAATACGCGTGATATACGTTGCATCTTGAAATAAATTGATTTTCAATTGTGTTCATGTCTCTGGTGGTAACTATTTTTATTTGTATATAATCAATTTGCTTTAGTCAAGAATTTTAGTATATTGAAGGACTTTTTGTCTTATTTTTAAAATATGCTTTAAATTGTAAAAATTATTCGAATTAGCTCTCGCCGCGATATAGCCTTTTGTGCTAATGCGGCGTAAAGCAACCAACAATCAATCAATCAAGTGTTCTAAGAGGTAAAATAACACTATTAGTGCGTATGTACCCGTTCCAGTGCTCGATTGATACCCTGTTACTTATTCGTTCCTTATTCGCTCAATACGTTTGTTATACATTGCACCCTTTAAAAAAGAGATTTTAATTTTTTTTATTGTGTCTGGTCATAACTATGTGTTCCTTATTCGCTTTTAATACGCGTAGGAAACATTGAACCTTGAAATAGATCGATTTTTAATTGTGTTCATGTCTCTGGTGGTAACTATGTGTTCTTAGAGGTGAAATAACCCTATTAGCGCGTATATACCCGTTTCAGCGCCCGACTGATACCCTGTTGCTTATTAGTTTCCACCAGAGACAAGAAAGCAATGGAAAATCTGTTTTTTTAAGGTGCAACGTATAACACACGTTTTATAAGCAAACAAGATTATATACTATAACGTGTGTTTAGTACAATTAAATGCAGGGGAAAGTAATGAACAATACAACGATAACTAAAGTATATCTTTTACAAATAAACCCAATACCAGTCGAATAAGTAACAGGGTATCAGTCCAGCGCTGAAACGGGTACATACGCGTTAATATGGTTATTTCACCTCTAAGAACACATAGTTACCACCTTAGACACGAAAATCTTTTTTTAAAAAGTGCAACGTTTAACACACGTTTCATATCCGAATAAGTAACAGGGTATCAGTCGAGCGCTGAAACGGGTTCATACACGCTAAAAGGGTTATTTCACCTCTAAGAACCCATAACTACCACTAGAGACAATGAAAAAACTGAAAATCTCTTTTTTAAAGGATGCAACGTATAACAAACGTATTATAAACGAATAAGTAACAGGGTATCAGTCGAGCGCTGAAAGGGGTACATACAAGCTAATAGGGTGATTTCAGCTCTAAGAACAAAGCACTACCACCAGAGACAAGAAAAATACTGAAAATCTTTTTTTTAAAGATGCAACGTATAACACGCGTATTATAAGCGAATGAGGAACGAATAAGTAACAGGATAACAGTCGAGCGCTGAAAAAAGGTACACACGCGCTAATAAGGTTATTTTACCTCTAGAAACCCATAGTTGCCACCAGAGACACGACAAAAAGTGAAAATCTTTTTTTTAAAGTTACAACGTATAACACACGTTTTATAAGCGAATAAGGAACGAATTAAAAACAAGGTATTAGTTTAGCTCCCAAACGGTGTACAAGCACTAATAGGGTTATTTTACCTCTTCGAACCAAGAACTAACTCCAGACATACGAATATAAAGCAGTTAAAAGGTAGAACGTTTTTAAATCGAATAAGGAACAAATAAGCATCAAATATAAAGTAACAGGTTTCGGTTAATCACAAACACGGATACTTATTAGTTAAAAGGATAATTTTACTTTAACATATTAAGAACTATTACTAGAGATTAGCATATAAAGAATTAAAAAGCGAGAAAAATGTTAAAAATCGAACACGTAACGAATAAGGAATAAGTAACGAATAGGTAACCAATAAGGAATAGGAAATAAGTAACGAATAGGTAACGAATAAGGATTATGGAATAAGTAACGAATAGGTAACGAATAAGGAATAGGGAATAAGTAACGAATAGGTAACGGATAAGGAATATGGAATAAGTAACGAATAAGGAATAAGGAATAAGTAACGAATAGGTAACGAATAAGGAATAAGTAACGAATAAGGAATAAGTAACCAACTTGACGTCCATGTTAATTACTGTATTCAAAATATTCAGGCGCTAATATTTATTGAAATGTAACAAAAATGTAATAAGTGGTGGATTCGAGGGACTGACATTGCATACAGTAAAATTGCCCGAAAAAATATTATTTTTTGCACAAAATGGTTCCAAAAAATAATTCGCCTCGCTCCGCTCGGCGGCTGTCTAACCTTACAGGGCAGGCAATTTACGGTCGCGCGTACCTATAGTGTGTTTAGCTGATGAACTATTGATTTCATTGTTAACTGTCTATATAAATTTCTTACAGTAGAATGTTTCTTATTACATAGCATTTTTTCTGATTTTTCTCTCCTGTCCAGCAGGTTTCTTACTGCGATTTTGATATAAACAGCTGTGCCATAAGGGAATGCTACGCCCGTAGCGTTTTCAGAGAATAAAGTTCTTTCTCTTATGGTTCAGGCCTTGCGGTCATAAAACTTTCGAGCACGATTTTTGTAATCAGACTCAAGAATCAACCAATCAAAATACTGGATTTTGTGTTTCGAGCACTTAATTTGTACTCGGAGTACTGAGTAAGTTTTATGACCGAGAGCCCTGGCTTATTATCTATATCTTGCATGAATAGACAACTGCAATTACGATGATCAGTTTAACACCCGTGATTGTCTCAAAGATATTTTGTTTGACAGCTTTTAACAGATGTATAAGAGGCAGAATCAATTTGCGCAAATTGACGTTTTGAAAAGGTATTAATTGCGCCACTCTCTTTTATTTTGATGGTATTAATTGCGCCAATAAATGAATTGAAATTGCGCCACATTTACCTGTAAATATTTTTTTTACCTATATCATACCTGTACATGTTTTACCTATATCATACATGTAAGTTATAATAAACCTTTCCACTTAATATTTAACTGAACACTCATCAAATTTAAGAAAACTCACCAAAATAAAAGTTAAATATGAATAGAATATTTTTTCACGAGTCAAGATGTCTGATATACCATTCAAGAAAATAGAGTATAATAGGGAAAAACCGGTCATCATTGTTGAAGAACACAAATTCCTTCAGGCATTTGTAAAGAAAACTGGAGAAATAAGGTGGATATGTACAGTTAAGTCGTGTTGTGCTAGGTTATTCAGATTAATCGTGTACAGTTATTTCGAATGGAGAATTAGATCATATTCATGAAACAAATGTCCAGAAATTAGAACGTCAAATTTTGAGAACTGCGTGCAAAGGAAAAACCACCGATATGTTGTCAGAGCGACCTTCAAAAATAATAAATTCAGAAAAGAAAGATTTAAAATATGTGCGTCAGTCAATGTATAAAGAGAGAAGAAAACTGCACCCGGCTCAACCTAAATATCAAGCAGAATTTCACAGAATATTGGATGATAATGGTGTTGTTACAAACAAAGATGATGACTTTGTATTGTGTAACGATCCAGAAAGAGTGATACTTTTATTAGGATGCGAGACTAATTTAATAATTCTGTGTACAATGTCAGAGGAATTTTTTGCTGATGGTACCTATAAATGTTGTCCAAAATATTTCAAACAACTTTATACTATACATGGCTTTAAGAATGGACATTATATTCTCTTAGTAGTCTGTCTATTGCCATTTATACTGAAAAAAGTTATGAATAAATTGAATAAGAACTATCAAACTAACAAAGATCTGCCATGGTGTATGTATAACCTACCTTCAACTTCACAAAGAACCTTTATCAATTGTACATAACAAGCAGCCTCACCATGTGAGCATAAATCTGAATATTGTCTACATATATTCACTGCATTTATAAACGATGCCACAGCATTGACTGGTTCGTTGAGCTTGTTGTATGCAAAACCTTGTCTTAAATAACACTACAATAAAAAAAAAAGTTTGATAGAAGTTAGAAGGTATATATTTCATAGCTTCCCTGTGAGCAACCCTCTGTCAAGGAAATCATGATAGGAAATACAAGCCCGTAAATATCGTTGTCAATTGGGAAATATAAAACCACTAATTCATAGCCCCATTGCTTTCTATGTTAAATTCTGCAATTTCAAGCATATATGGCTTCTTTGTCTTAAGTTCAAATAAAGTGGCAGTTATTTCATGTCAAAACTGTACCTTATCCTGGCTTGTGCTGCAAAAATCAACATACCTTTAATTGCATATTAGAGCGTACTGGTTCCCTGAAGTTTGATAGTACAAAAACAGGAACTTCTGATCTGAACAACAGGTCAAATGTGCCCTTCTATCAAAATTTCATATACTTCTTTATAATTTAAATAAATCTTTCAGCAAGGGTTCTACAGTGATCCCAAGTCCCAAAGCTTTCATTTGATACCACAAATAACCAAATATACCCGCAATTGGCAAAGATACAGCTATGCGTAGGAACTATTTTGTTTAAAATATGTACTACTTTCTTGTATGTTCTTTCCGACCGGGCCTGAATTTGTGGTTCTATACCTATACAGGCGCTGCTTGAATGTTGCTACATATAAATTTCTAGATGTAAGTCAAGATATGAGGCACATTTAACTGTTTCTGTTGTATCATGTGTCTCTAGTTCGATGGGATAGATGCGTTCAACATAGTCACCAATTTTTAATTCTTTAGTGAGAGAACATCATCTTTATAGCGGAACGTAACGTTAAAGGATATTGCTAACTTCTTATCTTTCTTCCTAAGAAGTTCCTGTTTGAAGTCAGCCTCATAATAATAAAGGAACAAGTCGGCAAGAAGAGGGGCACAATTGGTTCCCATGGGAATATCGACAGTCCGTTGAAAATGCGTCCTCCAGACGTAACAAATACGGGATATGTTGTCGATCAAGAAATCAAGCATCTTGATAATGTACGTTTCAGAGAAATTGGGTTTGAACCAGAGTAATTCTTAACAAAGGAGGTTTATCCCTCCCTAACCCCTGATACTTATTTCTACGTTGGGCATTCTTTAAAAAAAAGCAATTCCATCTCTTTCAATTTGTATTTTAGGTTAGAATGGGGAATACTTTAAAGTGTAGAAAGTCAAATGTTTTAATACTATTGCAAGATGAAAGAGTCTTAGATTGTATGTACTCTAAAAAATCTTTGAATTGTTTTAGTATCCACATCCGATTCACGCCAACTCTAGAGTAGGCAGTTTCACAGTAACTTTGAAGCCCGGCTTTGATTGCTGATAAAATAGATATTAATTACTAGTATTTAGAAAGAGGTTTCGTGGAGCACTTGGAAGACCCAGCATTATATCCCGTTGTTACACTTATTTAGCTTAGATATCCAATACATTGATGGAAGATACAGTTCTTCATCTTTGGTTGAAAATCCGAAGGAACATAGAACAGACCTATGATTATCTAGGATTTCCTCTTTGGTAAGTGACGTGAGGGTATATGTTGAGTTTCCAAGTGAATTGTCAATACCTAATTCATTTATCAAGCAGTTTATTTAATGAGATTTACACACAACAGCAATGTTGTTTGGGGCTTTATCTGAAAGCGGACCAATTACATGTATATCAAGAATAGTCTAGCATAATTATGCTGAATAATTTTTATACTGAAGAAATTATAATGAATATTGGCTGAAACGCAAACGAATGTTAATTGGACAAAACATTTGTATCTCTGTGAATGTAATTACCTTGAAATATCCTGGATAATGTAACGAGGCTTGATTAGCATCAAACAAACTTCTTCTGTAATCTCCCAAGTTATAATAGACAAAAGCTCTATTGGACAGTAACTTTCCAAATTCTTCAGGAACATAGATTTGGATCCCCAAAGGAATTGATCGAGTGTAAGCATCAAGAGCTTTTTCATAATCTTTATTGTTCATTGCTTCTAAAGCGACACGGTTCAGTTGTTGTATTGCTGCCAGAGTAGTCTTAACTGAAAGGTAATAGATAGTTCTCTAGAATTTATTATTTTTAATGAGAATGATTTGACTAGATTTTATTTCTTCAAATTCTTCCCTTATTGTTCGCAATTCGTTTTTTTATGTGAATAAACATAAGATCACTTGGCAAGACTAGGAAGTCAACAACAAATGGAAGTTTTTAACGACCTTGACTGGCTATACAGCTCTGGCACGGTCGGTCAAAATCAAACTCCCATTAAAATAACAGTATTAAGGTGGTCGTGATTGTGATATGATCGTGACGTCACGTTTGATTCTGATTATATATACACATCTACAAAATAGCGCATATTGACAACACTTCGTCCAATCAAATAGCTTTAATTGTTTATAGAAAAGGGAAGGAATTCATTAAGTATTGTGCGAGGAGCAATTATGAATAAATAAGAGTCCCATAGCTCATATTCCTATTAATATATAGGTTTTCAGAATATTTCTTAACGATAGAATAATACCATTAAGAAACACATAATAAAACACATAATAAAAGATTTTCAAACGATATATAATGTAATGAAATGATAACATTCCTTAGAAACAGGAATCTGAACCATACCATCATGAATTAAACTACTATCATGATAATGTTAGAAGGTGAGCCATATAAATTTATGAAAATAAATAACTTTAGACACTGGTTTATAATTTTCATTTTCTAGGCACTGTGCCGACACCACTGCAGGCGAAACACCCTTTTTATTCGAAATTGGAATGAGTCTTCTTTCTTATCCACCTCCCCAGCATGTATAAGCTCAATATCTGGTAAATCACTCCATATATAATGAAATCCTTTTGCACGTATATGACATAAAAACTATTCATTGTCAAAAAAATGGTTATTGCTTATGCCAAGTTCACATGAACATTTAATTCGAATTGAATTCAGATTCGCTAATCGCTGTCACACACTCTTCCTTTTAAATTCGAATTGGCTAATTCGCATTAACCCATTCGCAGTAGAAATCCGTTTTTGTTGATACAAATTAAAAGTTAATGTCGTTCGGACAGTAAAGCAAATTTGACGCGCTTTGCAATTCGAATACGAATTTACGTTTGGACGTTAAATGTTTCGAATGCGAATTAAACTAATTCGAATTGTTAATGCGAATTGAATTCGAATTACGTGTGAACGCAGCATTATATTGTTCAAACTTTCTATTAAGATAAAGAAAATTATAAAAACATACCAAATTCTAGATCCGGAATAGCTTGCACTCCCGGAGGTGGTGGAGGGTAGGCCATAATTGTGTTGCTTCTTTTCCTAAGGAATTGCTCTTGCAATTTTCATCTATTCGTGGATGTCATGTTCACTAAGCATCTGAAATAATGTAAATGAGTAAGTGACCTTTGAAACCTGAATAACATGAAATTTAAGTAAATAAAACAGTGACTGTTTATGGTATAAGTTGCTAATAAATAATATGGACAGTAACATATATAATATGATTGTAAATACAAAAATAGTACACAGTCCTGTAATCATTATAATGATTGAAAGTCAGAATGTTTCCCTTGTAGTAGCAGTGTATGTCAAGGTGAATATATATCCCTTTTTATTTTTGCCTTATTTATGGGATCATAACTATCAAACTGTAACTCAAATGAACTGGTAACAATTTCTAACGAACTGATGGCAGAATCGCAAGTAGATCTCCATAAGCAACTTGGCTCAGAACAGGATTATTGTTCTATATGGAAACTAAAAGTGAATGCTGGTAAAAGTTAAGTCATTGCTGTTTCTATAGGTACACTTCCAATGAACCATAGTTTGAAATTGAAAGATATAGAACTAGAAATAGAAAAAAGTTTTAATTATTTATGTATCTTATTTGCAAGGAATGGGACCTTTTAAGTGAGCGAAACAATCCATAGGCATCAAAGATACTAAGGCTTTCTTTGGGGTCCTTATAATCATGCAGAAATCATGGTCTCAAAATCAAAACATAGCTAGAATTATTTAATAAATTAAAATTATCAAACCTTTTTTTACTGTATGGGTGCGAGGTAGGGGTTTCTGAATAAAAGAAATAACCGAAAAGGTCCACTTAAAACTTTGACTACATTTAAAATCGTCTACCCAATCGTATCAATATAAGATAAACTTGTGAGATATCCTCTAGAAATTAACATAAAAAGTGTCAGAAATTTTCAGAGAACAGATTTTAGTGTTAAATCACATAAAAAATATTCTGAATGAAAGAGTCTTCCAAACTGCATATTCGGAGTATTTAAAGATAAACTTTAGTTATGAAGTTTGCTGGTATATTTATTTCAGACAAAATTCTAGCAGATTTAGAACAACAAATCCTAAATTACATATTGAAGCTGGTGGATGATATAACACCAACAGACAGTTGAAAAACTGAATTCATAGACGAGTTATACTTTATATTAGATTGTCATTTTTAACAGGTCGGGAATAAATAACAAAAACAAATAGTTACAGCAAACCAAATATTTTAAGATATGAATTAGCATTGAGGGTATGATAAAAGAAGCAAAGCTCATTTAACTTTGCATCAATACACTCCAGGCTTTACCTATTGTGAATCATCCCTATGTGTGTTGTTGGTAAAATGTCTTGTACTAATTGTATTTAATGAACTATTTTATGCCCCCGCCGTAGCGAAGGGGCATTAAGTTTTACCCTTGTCCGTCTGTACCTACGTCCGTTCGTCCATTCATCCGTCCGTACGTCCCAAAGTTGGTTTCCGTTCTCTAACTTTAGTTTGCATCAACCAAGTGTTATGAAACTAACACACAATGCTTATTATCACAAAACACAGATCAAGTTTGAATTTTGTGGCTTCGCTTTTATCGATCTAGAGTTATACTCCTTTACAAATTGAAAAATTGCTGGATTTTTAGTTTCCGTTCTCTTACTTTAAGTTTGCCTTTATCAATTGTTATGAAACTTATACACAATGCTTATCACCACAAAATATAGATCAAGTTCGAATTTTGGTGGTGTCACCTGAACCGTTCGAGAGTTGCCCCTTCAAAAATAGAAAAATTGCTGAATTTTGTCGTTTCCGTTCTCTAACTTAAGTTTGACATTACCAAATGATATGAAACTTATACATGCACACAATGCTTATTACCACAAAAAAACCAGATCAAGTTCGAATTTTGGTGGTGTCACTTTAACCATTCTAGAGTTATGCCCCTTTACAAATGGAAAAATTACTGAATTTTTCGTTTCCGTTCTCTAACATAAGTTTGATTTGCCAAATGTTATGAAACTTACACACAATGTTTATTACCACAAAACTCAGATCAAGTACAAATGGGTAATCTTTCTTTCAGAATCCAAGTAAGCGGATTTAAGCGGATAATACGGTCTACTACAATTCGCCCATTGAAATCAAAAATGTATCCGGACTACCATAAATGACCCCCATAAATCTGTTAAAAAAAATATTATGAACTTACTTCTGACGATAAAGGAATTCAGAATGTGTCCTATAGGTGAATTGTAAGCGCATCTCTGAATAGATATACGTTTTTTAAAATGTCCGATATAAATTCTGGTTATGATAAAACGTAGAAGGGCCTGTATTTATATACCAATTATATGTGGAAGGTTCACAGAAACTATCGTTCACTTTTACTTTTCAATTAAAATCGTACATTCCCCTTTAGATAAGATAAAAAAACTGTGTTGCCTTTATCCATATATTAATGTTTATCAGGTTACGGTAATAAAGGTTTAATAAAAGTTTAAATTCCGTATTTCCCTCTTTTTCTGTATTCTTAACCTTGTACTTGTCGGGGACCTTTTTACTGTGTGATGTCACTATATTACTACACGTTTAGAATTGTCTAAATGTAATGTTCGATTAGAAAACTTGCTCAAACCCATCTACCTACCCCTTCATTCGCCTTTTTTGGATTATTTTTCTGCTGTTGTTTTTTTTAAATGTTTTTCAGGTTTATAGTTAGTGGTGATTCAGCAGACGTGGAAAACTGATTTAGCAAAAGGAAATGAATTGTTCGGAATAAAAGGAATAATATCATGAACTGTCGACTTCAAAAAATGTATAAGAATTGCAGTATATGGTTATATCAAGTTTACAAGTTTAACAGTCATTCCGATTTCATGATTTACTGAAGGATTGCTTTGGAGGATGGAAGTTTTAGACGAATTGTTTTATTTGAATATTTAATACATACAAGTTTATTAGAAACAGACAGTGCTCGTTTTGTTAAAACTTTAATATTTTGAATTTCAGTTTTATACTTTCAAAAAAGGGACATTTCTAATGCATTTTGATAGTTGTTTTTCGTATTATTTTTAATCAAACAATTGTTGCAGTGTTCACGCAGGGGCGGGACCTGACAAGATGATGGGGAGTTCATGACCCTATAATTCTACGTTAGACCATATGCTACAATATTTTTCTGTGGTACCACAGCGATGTGGGTTTTTTTTATAAATGTTTTTCACGTAACCAGAGCGGCCGGTTAATTACTGCTACCAGTTTTGAATTATTCTATCCTCCGAGTACCGGGGAAGCGTTATTCAGCTTATGATCTAGCGTCAGTGTGGGATCGTGCTCCTCGTTCACTCTAATTTCACTAGAGGAACTTTTGTTTCTTCTGTTACAAGAAGAGCACCTACTTGCCAATATTACAAACGACGGCGGTTTGTATCGTCTTACCATACCTCGTTTACTGTTTTTTACTGCTGTTGATATTATTCCTCATATTATTTCTTGAATTATATAAATCTTAAAATTGAGAATGGAAATGAATCAGAGTATAAGACATGCGGATTAATTGCCTATGAGACAACTCGGATGTTTAAACAATGTGAGTGTAGGCAACCAAAGGTGACCGTACAACCTTCCATAATGAGCAAATTCCATACCATATGTGACCTATTTTATTCCATTTATTAAAATCTTTTATTAATTATACTTCTGACTGATAGTTTAGAACAAACTACGCAATAATCCCTATGAAGAACATTTGTCACAGATACATATTGATAATAAGGACTTTCCACTTTTCCGTGGAAAGACCTATTGGTTTTCTT
The DNA here is from genome assembly GCF_963676685.1 of Mytilus edulis. Lineage (NCBI taxonomy): Eukaryota > Metazoa > Mollusca > Bivalvia > Mytilida > Mytilidae > Mytilus > Mytilus edulis. The sequence continues at coordinate 43,108,669 of NC_092344.1, forward strand.
CTTTTGATTATTTTTTTTCTTTGTGACACAAAATTGACAAACAAAAGTCAATTTTGTCTCACAAAATTGAATCTTGTCTCACACAACTGACTTTTGTGTTTTAATTTCCATATCAGGTAACAAAAGTCAATTTTGTATGCAAATAAGTTTATATTTGCATACCTTTTTGACAAAATTGATTTTTGTTATGACAAAAATGAATTTTGTCTACAAAAATGAATTTTGTCATCACAAAATTGAAGTTCTCATAAAACAAGTCTGTATCACATAGTTTTGTAAGACAAAAATTATTTTGTTATGACAGAATTGAACTTTGTACAAAACTACAAGAGTCCCATTCGGCGCCCCGTACTCACTGCGTAATAAATCGGTATCATATCGTGTACTTAATCAATAAAGATAAAATACTTCAGTTTAGTGTTTGTTTTGCTTGACACAATGCACAAGCAAATAATACGTGTAATAATAAACATTTTCTGCATACGAATTATGAAAACGTCTTTAGACAGTACCCAGAGAGAATTGTATTTTGACTTTTTCAAATGTACGTCCGAAAATTGAACAAAAGGATGCACGTTCGCTGCTCTGTTTCAAAATAACCAGCTTATCAAAAGAATATTATAAATTGATAGTATATAAATAATGAAACTAAAAACGAAAGAAAAAACGGAAGGGTCTGTTTGCTTGTTTTCGAGATATAAGCCATTGGTAATTACAAATATAAGATGTGATATTAATAATATTATCCATGTGATATTAATAATATTCTCAATGTGATATTCATAATATTCTTCAAAACAAATAGTTACAAACAATTAACATACACTAAAGTCTAACTTACTCATAAACGTGACCCAGTCTGAAGAAGTCCTTATTGTACCTGAAATTGTGTTTTATTTATTTTCCATTAGCATTTTAATTTTACATCCATTCACTTCATACATCGACAATGTTAACAACCTTTTCATAAGATTATAAGTTCGTGCATCAGTAGTAATTAAAAATTCTAAAGGTTATTTAATGCTTCAAGAAGCATAAAAGTCAATAAATAAAATTTTACATTCAGTTGCACAATTTGACACGTATTTAAAAATAATTTCATTGAATTACATACCTACCGTTACATAGTTACGTTAATCATGTATAGTTTCACCTGAAGATTGTTATTTAAACATGAAAGTACTAGTGAATTAAAACTATTCATACCGGAAATGTTGGATTTTTTGAAAACAAAACACTAAAAAGTGTTGAATATCATTGCACAAAGATGGAAAAACTGAACAGATGATATAAATTATACAATAATTGCAAATTTTTCGGCTCAACAAATGGCCTTCTTCGTTGACAAAAGTTTTAACAATAATGAGATATAATGTATAAGGTGTAAACATAGATCACTAATAATACAGGTAAATTTTGATCGATTGATTTTAATCCAAAATCCTGAATATAATAATATAAACACTAGACTGTAAATTTAATTATTTCTTTCTATTGATTCCATCTGGATGGAGGACACCCAGTGTTTTTATCCAAAACCACTCCCGATTTTCTCTTTGCCTATTTTGCCATGTACAATCCTGTTCGATCACAAGGATCTTCATGTGATCAAAATCTTTCAGATTGTGATCTGGTAACCTGAAATGTTGGCTGACAGGAATATACGGTTTTTTTGTGAGGTCACTCCTGTGGCCATTGAGGCGTTTGTGAAATGGCTGCATAGATTCACCAACATATTGGAGACCACATCTAGGACACTCAAGAACGTAAATCACGTTTGAGCTTTTGCAGTTGACATTGCAAAAGATCTTGTATGTCTTTTCTGTGGTCTTACTGTGAAATGTTGATGAATGCTGCAATTGGTTGCAACATTTGCAGCGCTTGTCCCCACAAGGCTGACAATTACCTACAGTATGGTTAGGTTTGGAAAGGTCAGCACGGACAAGTATATTTCTCAGGCTGTTAGGTTGTTTGAAGGCAATCATGGGAGGCTCAGGAAAGATTTTGGATAACTTCGAATGTTTCTCGATTGCTGTCCAATGATCACGAATGGTCTTGAAACTATTTCTCAGGCATGGATGGTAGGTGAGCACACATGGGATTCTTTTACTTTTCTGTTTATCTTTGTAAGTTAGCAGACTGCTTCTGGGGATGGATTCTGCTTTTCGAAAACTATTTTTGATGTTTTTGTGTTTATATCCCCTTCTTTTTAAATGTCCTTTAAGCTGCCCCAGACGTTGTTTTGCAGTGTCTTCAGAGGAGCAGATTCGCCTTATTCTGAGAGCTTGGCTGTATGGAATGCTCTTCGTGCAGTGTGGAGGATGGCAACTTTCAGGCGACAGGTATTGATGAGTATCTGTAGGTTTAGAGTATATATCTGTGTTTATTATACCTACAGAGAGGGTGGTAGATGTATCAAGGAAGTTTATGGTGGAATTAGATGTTTCATGGGTGAATTTGATGGTAGGGTGTTGATTGTTAGCATTTGTTATAAAAGTTTGTAATTTTTGGTCTCCCTTGTCCCATTTCATGTCAACGTCATCAATAAATCGATACCAGGAAAGCGGTTTTTCGATGGAGCACTCCAGCAGTTGCTTTTCAAATTTACCCATGAATATATTGGCATAAGATGGAGCCATTTTTGTACCCATAGCAGTGCCATTTGTCTGTAAATAGTGTTCTCCTTGGAATGTGAAGTTGTTCTTTTTCAAGACCTTAGTAAGCATTTCAACTAAGCAATCAGTAGGTGGAATTTTAAGAGATCGAGAGTCCCAAATTTCTCTACATGCTTCAATACCATCCGCATGGGGAATATTCGTATAGAGAGAGGTGACATCCATAGTGACAAGAGTAGTATTGGCAGCTCAAACGTGATTTACGTTCTTGAGTGTCCTAGATGTGGTCTCCAATATGTTGGTGAATCTATGCAGCCATTTCACAAACGCCTCAATGGCCACAGGAGTGACCTCACAAAAAAACCGTATATTCCTGTCAGCCAACATTTCAGGTTACCAGATCACAATCTGAAAGATTTTGATCACATGAAGATCCTTGTGATCGAACAGGATTGTACATGGCAAAATAGGCAAAGAGAAAATCGGGAGAGGTTTTGGATAAAAAAAAACTGGGTGTCCTCCATCCAGATGGAATCAATAGAAAGAAATAATTAAATTTACAGTCTAGTGTTTATATTATTATATTCAGGATTTTGGATTAAAATCAATCGATCAAAATTTACCTGTATTATTAGTGATCTATGTTTACACCTTATACATTATATCTCATTATTGTTAAAACTTTTGTCACCGAAGAAGGCCATTTGTTGAGCCGAAATATTTGCAATTATTGTATAATTTATATCATCTGTTCAGTTTTTCCATCTTTGTGCAATGATATTCAACACTTTTTAGTGTTTTGTTTTCCATCTATTTATCGGTATTGTTACACAATCTTTCAGACTCATATAATTTTTCCTGTTTGTGTAGTATTGTCAATTTTGATGATCCAATACCTATTAAGTTTACTGGTTGGTAGATTCTTATAGACTCTATATATATAATATATATATATATATATATATATATATATATATATATATATATATATATATATATATATATATATATAACTCGTCTAAACATCAATGTTAGATCTGTAAATTTGCTTTCGCAAATTTTTGGTTCTTCCCTCGCCGGGATTCGAACCCATGCTACTGTGATAACGTGACACCAAATCGCCTGCACTGCAGCCGTCCCGCTAGACCACACGACCACCTGGGCTCTATATATATATATATATATATATTTAGTCTAAATTGAAAATAACGTTCAAAGCTATGATTGCGTTGAATAAAAACCGCAATTTTTATACGTGTGCATGTAAAACAAATTTCGTTGTAGAGGGGTCTATATACAGCACAAATAACATTTTCCAAAAGACCAAAAATGTAAAAAAATAGTATATTTTAACAAAACGCATTTGACTAACAGGTCGAACAACTGATGCTCTTAAACCCTGCTGACTGTCATTTACGATTGCCAAATAAATTGATCGCAATTAAGATGTAACAAAGTGGATTTTTGTATATCTCCAATACATTTATTGTGTGGAACATTAATATGAACATCAAACACTCTCTCTCCAGTTAGGGTGTAGTATCGTACCATCCTAAAGTATAAGTGAGGAACACAAACAGTATCATGCCAATAACTGGGTTTAGAATAGATGTGTTTATTCCGATGCAAAGGCCCTGTGAGTGAATAGTCTGTGTGGTTTTTTTTTTTTGTTTTTTTTAATTAATTAACATGAATTGGTATGTCATTATTAACGAATTAGTTAACTTAAGTATAATACTTCACCTACTTGTAAAATTACATCGTTTCCACGCTGAATAAGTGTAGAATGTCATGGCGTTCCTGTGTATTACCACCATTGATTTTCTGTAAATATTCTTTTTAAAGATCACTATTTTTAACTACTGATTTTTACCAGGTATATAATCATATATGGCAAAAGACCAAGAAGTTTATGCATTGTCTATTCACAAACTACTACGCAGGGCATATCATAGTATCGCCATATTGTAAATACGTGTAGATATATACTAGTAGTTATAATCATTATTGATAAAAATTGCTTGAACATGCATTTATACCATACATACGCAAGTAAAGTTGATACACATTATAAGTGTAAAAATCAATGCTGTGCTTCTCATGCATAAAATATTTCTTAATGTCATTTATAAACAATCTATAATACTAAAATAACGAGGTCCACTTTGTCAGCCGTCATCGGGTCAAAACGACAAATCAAAGAATTCAATTTTATATATAGCCAATATAGGAAATGGTGTTGATTAAAAATTACACCACTCCATACCCTTTTGTTTTCCGCATAATTAATAGTGGCAATAATTAACGAGTTCCGGGTCGAATCCGATACCGATACCAATAGTATATTCACCCGTTACCTATTACATTATCTGTACGTTCCGCATCTGACAGGCGCACTACCAAACGGTATATTTCGGATTTTGCTATATACACGGGTCATAATTACAGGGTTGCAGTACTATTTATTCAATCATTGACAAATTGTTCCCTATTGCAGAATTTAATCAGTAAGACTTTCTAAGATGACAATACGAATACTAAAATTCTGGACTTAAAATAAGGCGTATAAGTAGTTTTCAATTTGTTAGCGGGCAAGACGTAAAACAGCTAATCAAATTAGTTTATTATTTATAACTAATATAGGACAATGCTGTTGATAAAAAAAAATACTCCCTTCCAGGACCTTTTGTTTTTCAAATAATTTATATTACCAACAATTGAGAAGTCCCAAGTCGACGGGTTCAACTCATAGTTATATACTTTAATTCAGTTACGGACCCGCGATATCACGGGTGTGTTCTAGTATTAATAAAAATTCCGTGTTTAAAAAAATGAAATCATCCAAACCCATCTCGAATTGACTATGCATGAGGGATTTTATACCTTGTAATTTCTTTATAATTTCAAAATTTATAAACGGACAATTTAAAAAAGGTTTGTTATAAATTGAGTCAGACTGAGTACCGAGGTACTAAAGTACTGACTACTGAACTGATGATGCCCTCTGTGACTGCAACAGTACCTACGCCAAACACTGTTTTTTCTGTCAGAAACCACTTAGTTGTCTTACATATGTTATAATACATGTTACGAAAAGGTATATCCGCGATGCTGGGGTTGACAAATTACACTTTAAATATGGGGACTGTATCAAAACGCAAAAGAGATTACTTGTGTATACATTGGATTTTTATTTAAAAACTGCATTTCGCAGGCAATTCCGTATGGAACGAATATTCAATAACATTTATACCATAAGAAATATAAGAAATATATATTAATAATTTCCATTAATTTTTAAGAAAATATACCGCAAAAAATGGGGGGACGGTCATGTTAATGCAGTAGATGTGCGGTACAACGGAGACACGGGGTACATACTTGTGTGAATTCTTTGACGATCTTGCAAATAATCTTAAGTATTATATTCTGTTTTATACCTACTCTTAAATATATATGTAACGGTCATTTTTATATAGTTTAAAAAAGCAAACGTGTATGTATTTTGATCCAGTTGTTTGCCACCTAAATTTTTACATAACGGGTTTTTTTTTAAACAACTTAAACAAGATTTTTATACAATTTAAACTTGAGGCATGTTGCATTATATAGTTTTAGAAAATTTACGCCTTGTCCTATAGCTTCGAAGGCATGTATTTTCTTTCTTAATTTCCTTCCAACTTTGTCTCAATTTAAAAAGTTTTAGCTCATTTTGTATTTAATTTCTTTATAAAGGGTTTGTGATTGATTGATTGTTGGTTGCTTAACGTTCAGTGGCAAATATTTCATGTATGTTCAGAACGAGAAGAGTTTCAAAAGCATTGCATAATGACTGAACATTTACATCTTAACACCACCTTATGCAGATATTTTGTATTTCATAAATTCCTGAAACGTTTTGTGGAAATTCGCCAACCGTTTCATAAGAAAATGACAATATGAACAAAGTGACACAGATGACCGATGGGTCTTTCCACTATTTAAGCTAACAGTGCTAGAGGTTTCTTTAAAAAAATATATTTATTTTTATATTAAATCTGTTTGATGGGTACTTATTACTACTCTACGGAAGTACCAGTTGTTGTTTCAGGTAGAATGGGGGGGGGGGATAGGATTAAATTTTTAAACGGCAGGACTAGAGTTTTGAGTTAAGAAAACGCAGAATGAGCAATTTGGCCAAAGAAAAAACCTAAAATTTAACTGGCTTACTATGTATATATAAATAAAAATAAATAAATAAATAATCTTTATTTCAAGAGGATGATCCCATTAGTTAAAACTAATCTTCCTGAGTGTCCTCAAAATAATAATAACATATTTATAATTACATAGAGTATTATAAAGTTATATTATACACAATATACAATTGTATTTAAATAATAATGAAAAAGCATATTAATTTGCACAATTGATGAAAAATTTGTAACATTTTGTTTTAAAAGATACAAGTGTATTACTCATTTTTATTTCATTTGGTAAACTGTTCCATATTTGAGAACCTGAATATGTAAATGTTTTCTTTAAAAAATTTGTTTTTGGTTTTGGAAGATTTAATACTTTTTCATCAGCTGAACGTAAGTTATAATTTTGATTATCAGTAAAATGAAAATTTTCTTGTAAATAGTTAGGAACCATACCATTTAATGATTTAAATACAAGTATTGCCTTTTGGTATTGAATGCGTTTTTCCACATTTAACCAGCGTAAACTATTAAACAATAAACTGGATGATGTCATTATGTCAGCTTCTACTATAACCCTAGCAGATTTCTTTAATAACTTATTAAGTTTATTTATTCCACTTTCACAACAGCTTCCCCATATATTGCAACAATAATCAAATAATGGCAGAATATAAGCATTAAAATAGATAATACGTATATGCATAGGTAAATATTTTCTTATCTTTTGTAATAAATTGATTCTGTTTGATATAGTACATGACATTTTATCTATCTGCTGATTCCAATTTAGGTTTTTGTCAATATATAAACCAAGAAGTTTTTCACAATCTACATTTTCTATTTGTTCATTTGAAATATTGATATCTAAACTGTTTCCAGTTGAACAAAGTCTTTGTTTTGAACCAATAATCATTGATTTACACTTTTTGGCATTTAATTTCATACAATTTTGCGCACACCAGTTTTCAATTACATGAATATCATTTTGAAGGTTAGAAGTTAACTGAAGTAAATTATTACCTTTACAATGTAATGTAGAATCATCTGCATATAAATCTATTAATGAATGTTCTATATTAAGTGGTAAATCATTGATATATAAAATAAATAACAAAGGGCCCAGGATAGAACCTTGTGGTACCCCAGTTTTTATGCATTTAGTATTAGACATGACGTTATTGACATTAACTTGTTGGCTTCGTTCAAACAAGTATGACTTAAACCAGTCAAGTGTACAATTTGAAACATTATAATATTCAAGTTTTTTCAATAAAATTATATGATTAACCAGATCAAAAGCTTTCTTTAAATCTAAAAATATAACTCCGTTTATCTCTCCATTATCTATATTTGCCAACCATTCATCTACTAATTTAGTAAGTGCAGTAGTACACGAATGTTTAGGTCTGAAACCTGACTGTGTAGTATTAAGAAGGTCATTACTATTTAAAAATATATACAAACTATTAGCTATATGTCGTTCTATGATTTTTGAGAGACAAGGCAAAACTGCTATTGGTCTATAATTATCAGGATTACAGGCATCGCCACTTTTAAAAATTGGGCAAACTCTTGCAGTTTTAAAAATACTTGGAAAAAAATTATCAATCTAGAATCGAATGAACTGGTATAACCCTCAGCCTCCCTTTTTCTAGACCACCCACTCATGCGCGCGTACACCTTTTATGTCTTATGACAGGTTTTAGCCAGCAATAATATCACACAAGCAATTGTCGTATAGGATGTTACATAATGATTTTCTAGATAAATGTAATTTGAATTAACCAAGACGCACAAGACTTAAATTTTACCTATTTAAATCTATAATCAATGTTTTGACACCGTCCCCAAATTTAAAGTCTATTTGTCAACCTCATCGTCGAGAATATACCTTTTCGTAACATGTCTAGATTACATTGGCAAATGGCCTTTTTTTTAAAGAAATTAATGTAAAACATGAAAGGAACTATATTTTTTTCTACGCATTCACAATTTGGTCATTCGTATAAGACGAAATACCGTTGATTTCAAAGGATGAAAGAAAATATCAAACAGCTATCAAAATCTTTAAGTATGAGAACCATTAAAGTTGCGAAGACAAACCTAACCTCATAACTAAGTGTGTGACTAGGTACTCAAAAAATAAAAGGTGAACAACATGAATCCCACAAAAAAAACCGGTCATGATCATATATGACACCGATAATACTTAACGCTCAGCCAATTTATAGTGGCATCTGTTAAAACTCAGAAAAGATCGGATTAGATACTTTCGAAAGTATGACTTCATCATGATAGGAAACGGAAGCCCTGGAATATCGCATCCAATGGCAGAAACATATTTCATAAGAAAGAGCTGATAATATGTTCTAATCAAGAAATGAAAATTTCGCTCTAAGTAAACGGGCAAAATATAGTTTTGTTTTATAAAAAAAAGTAGTTTTTTTGTTAATTCTAAAATGCAAGTCGCGATAACTTGACACAGGATTCACTAATTCCGTCAGCTCGATTCTTTTGTACGTGATGGAAGCTTCTTATGACTCATCTTGTCGATTTGCTCTTTTTATTAAACTTCCGCGGCATCGTGCGAATAACTGTTTAAATGGCATTACATCCCTTTTTTGCAAAATGTAATGCGGGGTGGTGATCTCTTAACAAAAAATGACTTACCAACTATAAGGATTATATATGCAGCTATGACAGCCATAATAGGTGTAAAATATTGTCTTTCGGGAAGTTCGTATACGTACATTGTGGTCAAATTAAATTAAACAAAATATATAGAAATTTGAAGAAATTGGTGTTTCAATTTCAATAATTCCTTTAATAAGCATAAGCTACGAGATATAAACAAATCAAATTTTTTTTCAATGAGGAATAGTTTAAAAAAATAATTCGATTTTAACAGCCAGTTTCGGACAGTGTTGTTCAATTTTGTCAAAATAAGCCAAGAAACATCTTTGATGATATATAGTTATTGTTCAATTTTGTCAAAATAAGCCAAGAAACATCTTTGATGATATATAGATACAGTATATATAGATATAGGAAGATGTGGTGTGAGTGCCAATGAGACAACTCTCCATCCAAATAACAATTTTAAAAAAAGTCAACCATTATAGGTCAATGCACGGCATTCAACACGGAGCCTTGGCTCACACCGAACAACAAGGTATAAAGGGCCCCAAAATTACTAGTGAAAAACCATTTGAACGGGAAAACCAACAGTCTAATCTATATAAAATTAAAAAAACGAGAAACGAGAAACACGTATAAATTACATAAACAAACGACAACTACTGTACATCAGATTCCTGACTTAGGACAGGTGCAAACATTTGCAGCGGGATTAAACGTTTTAATGGATCCAAACCTTCTCCCTTTTTCTGAAACAATAGCATAACATCACAACATAGAAAAACACACGATAAAATATCAATTGGCAGGCTTAACTCAATCAAAAAACGTACATTAATACACTATGAACGAATAAATTTGATCTGCGATATCTGAATGCAAATGCACAGTTAATGAAATATTAAAGACAAACATTCAAGGCCAAAAAGCAAACAAACAAGTTCAAACAAAGCCATGTCAAGACACCACTGTGAAATATTTAACCCTTCGGAAATATTAACTCTAGAAAAAAAACCGGTTTTAAAAAATACAGGTAAATCTTGAAGTTTATACAAATGTAGTAAGAAGAAGTGAAACTTAGAAAATATTCCAAATAATCGAAACTGGTATATAGACAAGATCCATATAAATATAAAATAACAAAAAAAGCATTATAAACAGTATCAACAGGTCGAATTAACAAGAAAATACGATTTGAGAGTACTCGCAGTTACTGACAGCTAGTTAAACGCCAAACACAGTTAATAATAAAAAAAAAACATGCATCAGAGACTAAAATCAACTAAAACACATCCCAGGGATTTAGTATTTTAACGTCATGAACAGTTAGAGAAGACATGACTAGTGCAATGCCAAAAATAAATGTATAGACAGGTAGTAGGATAGTGAGGAATGCACTAATAAACTATATAGGCGAATGCAATTTACATGTGCCGTTAATTGGTACTATGAAATTCAAATACTTTTGCTAAGATGACTGTTTTTTGTGGGTTTTTTTTTTTTGGTCTCCATATACAGATTATAATGAACGCTACAGATGTGATGTTGGCTTAACCATTCTTTTGTGCTTAGTAAAACATAAATTTTTAAAAGCACAACTCATTGTTGGGTTAGATCCATTTGGAGTAAGGGTGTGGGGGTGTGTCAAAATTGGGGTGGCGATTTAGCCGATTGGTCGTTTTTTTGGTCCTTTTTTTTTCTTTAATTAATTGACCATTTTATGGTGTTCTGAGGGTTAAACCCCTCCAATAAAATGACTCAATCCGCGTCTGAAATTAAAGCTTAAAATAGTTTTTTTTTCATTTTAAAAAACTGTTCCATTTTTATAACGTACCAAAAAATAATATCTCTTTTAACGTATTTGTTTGTGTGTTTACTTCTATTTTGGTTTGTAACACGGATTTTTTTTTTCTCAATCGATTTATGATATACTACTGTTGTCTTTATTTGATACTCTGTCGAAACGCATATTAATAACAATGAAGCAATTTAGCTCTAAATAAATCAACTAAAAATATACATTTTGTACACAACGTTTTCATCATTATTAAACACTAACCATAGGTAAAAAACATCTTGTAGGAAAACAATCTTCTTGTAACTATTAAACAGACATTTTATAAATGATCTAAGGCAGACTATTCCATCAAATCAATGTTCGTATCTTCTGTTTTCAGATGTAGTTAAATTTTTAAGTTCATATAATGTAAAACAAATGAGCTATTGGGATTCATTTTAACAAATCTAGCAAATTAGGGATTAATTTTTCCATTGAAGATTTCTGTAAATTAACATGTCTTTAGAAAGGTCTACTTTAAAATTTTAAGAAGTTCAACACTGGTTAACATTGCTGTTTTGTCCAGGTCAAATAACGGGACAACCAACTATTTCAAAGTATTGAAATGAAACCAGGATTACTTCCGTACAGGCTTCAGCTATTTTCTGTGAAAGATTGACTAAAAAAGAGAGGCGAAAGTTATTCAAACTTATAATATGCAAGATTTGTGACGACAGCAAACATTGAACATGTCTTCTAAATCAATTTCCGTCCTTGTTGAACTGTTTGGTTTTGAAGAGAAGTGAATTTCGTATTTATGTTAAATAAAAGTTAAAAAAAAAATAGCTTAACGAAATACGCTGTAGAAATCGAGATATTTAGTAAATGCTTTATATTCTAAATGGTGGTCATATCAGTTTTTGTCAAACGGATGACTGTACGAAAGGTGTCGATGAAACTGGAATTAGTCTGCAGCCTCGCACAAAATTTCGATAAATGGATTGCAAGAGGAGACACTTTACACATGCAAACCATATTGAAATACATTTGCAAACTACATCGACTAAGTATATTTATATATGCATTCGGAGTAAAACTACAAAGTCATATAAAGTACCATGTTGCTTACATTGTGATTTTTAAAAGGAATTACAAAATATTTTGACCCTTGTAACAACATTTGAAACTAAAGATTCCACAATCTTTAAACGCCATAGAATGTTTAAACATTAGACATTACATATACATATGTTGCTTACATTGTGATTTTTAAAAGGAATTACAAAATATTTTGACCCTTGTAACAACATTTGAAACTAAAGATTCCACAATCTTTAAACGCCATAGAATGTTTAAACATTAGACATTACATATACATATTTTTCAATTGTATTGTTGTTCTAAAATGATTATGACATTGATGTTTGTTATACATCATGATATTAAAATGTGAAGAATCAATATAGAAAAAATATATTAAATACCAAAATGTGCGCCCTGATATTGTTATTTTGTTTTGAAAAATGTATGTCACAGTATACCGGTAATGTGAAGGCACATTACATTGGTGTGTGTATGAATGAAACAAAAGAATTGTTTAAATAATTCCTATCATACAATAAGCATGTTTTTTAAACAAATTAGGCTTGTGTGATAAACTTATACTGTTTAAGAAATAATTGCTGCAAGCTATACTTTATTGTAGTTTTAACAAGGGTATGCATTATATTCGTGATTGTTTTTACCCAAGCAATAGTGAGGGCTAAAATAACATTTCCCGAGCAATAGTGAGGGCTAAAATAACATTGCATCAATTATTTCGATTCTGATTCGAACAATAGAGGTAATTTCTATCTTCAACAGCAGGTCTAATCCACCATTCACTATACAAATGACAGTTGTTATCCATTCGTTTGATGTTTTTGAGATTTTGATTTTGCCGTTTGATTAGGAACTTTTCTTTTTGATTTTTTCTCGGTGTTCAGTATTTTTGTGATTTTACTATTTTTGGGGAAAGTTTCGATTGAGCTCATGCTGTAGTTTGATATATTACGTTGTACTGCAGTTCTAAATAAAACAAAGACAACAAATAATTAAATAACTTCTGAAACTTAAGTTTAAGTAGGACAAAAAAGAGAAAACATGTTATAGCGTTGATACAACTACTGTACCTGATTCAAATCTAAAACGTACCACGCACGCCGTTATTTTACAATAAAATTTAGGAGTCTATAGGAGGAACATGAGTAACTGAACCTTAAAAAATAGACAAGCAAGAGTCTATATCATATAAAAAAAAACTTTTTTGATCAGTTTGTTTTGTTAATTGTTAAATGAAATTCTAAACATAACTCATATTAATACTATAATATTATAAAAAGACTATTGTTACATGAACAAACACAATAGAAGAACATTACAAATGTGTATATAAACCTATTAAAAAAAACCACTCAACACGTGGTTTTGGAATTAATATCTTCGGAAAGTCCAAGTACATAGGATGTAAACGCCAGGTAATTATGCATATTTTGCTTTGTTTCCATGTGGTTTTCATCAAACGCACACAATGCCATAATTTTTTTACATTCTTAAGTGAAAGCTGATGAAAGATATTAATTTAGTGTTATACAAGTTCAGACCGAATAACATAATATGGCAGTAGTCAAACATCTGTTTTATACCACAAAAAAAGGCATTAAAGGTGAAAACCTTGGATCTAAGAATGATTTTAAAGGGGAGCAGGAAACATTGAAAAAAGTGACGATGCCATTAATCTACAGCAGTATGGAACAAATTAAGGCCACGATTATAGATTCCATTTTGAAACTAAAAATGTTCTTGAATATGTAGATATAGGAAGATGTGGTATGAGTGTCAATGAGACAAATCTCCATCCAAATAACAATAAATAAAAGTATCCCTTTATAGGTCAATGTACGGCCTTCAACCTGGAACCTTGGCTCACACCGAACAACAATCTATAAAGGGCACCAAAATTACTAGACGTGTAAAACCATTCAATGTGTCTATTAAAGAGTAGTTTTCCTTTGACTTCGTTCGTGTGACCTTTTTTTTTATCAAGATTCGTATTTTCGTCGGAAATTTGTATGTGATTTGTTGATGCTCAGAAACAACTATTCTTTACCCTAAAAATAATAGGATACGCATTACATGTGCATATTGTTTAAAAATGTATTTGATAAAACTGAATTGGATAATTAGAAATTAGGATAACAATACACAGAAAAGGAGGTAGAAGATACCAATTACACATTATCATGAGTCGACGAGATAATGTCATCACTGTTAGAAAACAAAAGTTTGAGCAACATGAGTTCCATGAAAGACTGGAGTGATCTCATGTGATCTGGAATTGTAGGTAGATCCTGATTTGTAATAATTTCATTACCTTTTATGGAAAGAGCATTAATTTTAATAACGTGTATCTATTGATCAGTTTATGATGGCTATTATAAATCTAAAATTCCCAACATTTGAATTATCAAAATAAAAATGTATGTTTGTAATTTATTTTATGAATATTAATTGGTCTCAAAGTTTGATCAACCAAACGAGAAGGTAACTACATATTTAAAATTGCACGTGTTATCAAGAAATGGATCTTGAAGTATAAATTTAACACGTGTGCCAATTAACAGAATCAACCAAATGGAAAAGATTAATTTTATATGAGAATGTGTATACTGACTGCAATTTGGGTAAAACTGTCATATATATCGGACGCATAAATCTAAAGTGAACATGTGGTGCACATAGTTTAAAAAGGATTAAGTGGGTAACTGTCTTTTTGCAGTCTAGTTTTCGATAGCAATGATTTACCTAAAACATTTAAAATACTTATACAACTGATAATTAATGTTCATTTAACCCCCTCAAAAAACATTGATCATTACATCCGTTTGATGAAAACCACATGGCAATATAGCACTTTATATGGTTCTGTTTTTGTTGGTTTATATAGCTAAGTATTTTCAGGACTTTTTTTCTATTTTCTAAATGATGTGTAATTAAAACTGAGACCTTTAAAAAGCTGAACTTCTTTGTATCAGGATCAAGTGTCAAAGAAACCAAATATTGAAGGTAAAGGAAAATAAAACTTTTAAAATAATTAAGCAGCAAAATGCAGGATTTTGAAATAGGTATAAACCTAATTATCCTCTGGAATATTCGATGTATTCAGCTATGTACAGCTTATTAACGGACGGACGAGCGGACGGACGAACGGACGTACAGACCAGAAAATAAGATGCCCATAAATGGGGCATAAAACAGTACTTAATAACTAAACATATATAAATATAAAAATAAAGGGGACGTGGTATGATTGCCAATTATACAACCATCCACCAAAGTGCAAATCTAGTGGATGTAAGTAACAATAAGCAACCAAACAGCCTTCGACAAGTCTCATTTCGCATCATATTTCTTGAAAATTATGTAATAGGAATGTAAAGATATAAACTAGTATCTACAATATTGAAAATGTTGCGTCGCCAGGAACAGTATGCATGATTTATTCTTTAAATAAAGTTTAATTGACAGTTTGAACAAAATATGCAAACGGTCCTATTTGTATATGACCTTGTAGAGTTCTAATCAACAACATTCATATCAATTTTGCGCCAATTATTCTTTCCTCTCCCTTTATTTCTGCGTTTCTTCTTTTCGTTCTGTGGTTTGTATTCTAGTTCATCTAAATCGTTGTGTGGTTCTGCAATATCGGTCTGAAACATTCAAAAAGATTGAGAAGATGAGAAACGAATTACATTAAAATCTGATATATAAATTCCGGAATGCGATAGATAAATTAGAAAGTCAAAAGAAACTGTATTAGTCACACGATCATTTAGTCTTTTTCAGATCTAGTTTAGACATTGGAAATATTGCTATGATTTGACCCCGAACCTAGTCAAAGCTGATCTCAATTGACTTTTTTGATTCAGCGAAGACGAATTTTAAAAGTCAAATGATGAAATATTCTGTGAAAAATATATTTCAACGATTTTAGCTGTTGTGTTTGATGAAAGATAAAGTAATCTGACAAATACAAGTTTTTAAGAGGACCATCAAAATGACTATTGATACTCCAAATTCAGAAGTCAGTTTTAGGTTGCAATCACCTTGTCCGTCCGTTCCTCTAATTGTCAGTTCATATTTCAAAAATATTTATTCATCACACTTTTTGTAAGTACTACTATAACTATTTACTTCTCATTCGCTTGACAATGAGTTGCAAAGTCTTTTCGAATCTGTCAGATACGTATTTTTGTTTGTTTGACGACAATTTTTATTTTGCACATGTTGAATGCTTTTCATCGACGGTGAGATTTAAGCCCGTCACATTATGTAAGTGCCTGTTCCAAATCAGAAGCCTGCAATTCAGTGGTTAATGATGTTTGTCATAATATTTTTCGTCTCTTTTGATTTGGACAATATCAGGCCATTCATTTTCTCGTAAGAATTGTCAAAAGGTATCATAAGGCCTAATTAAGTTAAAGAACATATATAATCTAAAAAACAATGCTTTAAACTATGATGAGGGCTGTCGGACTTTTGATGGCAAATAAGTAGTATTCACAAAGTGCTAAGTATTTAATTCTAGAATACGTGAACTAAGTTTAAACTTGGAAGGTATAATGTTTGAGTAATATTGAAATATAATGCTAAGTGGTATAAAATAATATTCAAATGTATAGCTCAGTCAAAACAATAAAAAATATCATTTCCTAAAAATGAATTTAGTTTAATAGGCAAGGGACAGTGTAAGCCTAAAAAGTACGTTATCACATATTAAGTAAACGTATGTGCTCAAATCCCTCAGATATAACACCGATAAGGATAAAGGAGATTTCCTGATAATGCATACAATGTAAAATACTATCTAACGTACCTTAAGCTTTACACTGGATAATTCTTTGACGCTATCTCTCAATTTGGATTTAAGCTGTACAAGTTGATGCAACTTTTTCTCCACATTTTTTGTTGTCTTCCATTGTTTTGATTTTATCATTTCAGCTAAATCTGTATTACAATCCTCAAAACGTGATAGCAGTTGGCTTATTCTGATTTCATCTACCCCATACCTTTCACTTATATCGCCGGATGATAATTCGTATTTTGTTATAAATTGACGAACTTTTTCTAAACCGGGTTTTCTATTTTTTTCTTTTCAACTGTAATGTGATCTTCACGAACGGTTCTAATTTCGTCCTCGTCAATTTCGATTTCTTGTATTATTTGGATCTCTTCATTTGTTTCTTTAGCAGAATTGGGATCTGATAAAATTCTTATAGTTTGTGGCAGGAAAAAACTCTCTCTTGTATTAAATACCGACTCAATTTGTTCTTTTGAAATATGTTTCTTCTGATTATCCCATGCACATTTTATCAAGCTATCCCCTTTTTGCTTTAACAAATTTTTAAAACAAATGCAGACATCTGCAATGCCAGAGGAAGTTTGTATTCCATGTATAGCTTCTAAAATGTTTTTGGGATATTTTTCATCACATCTTAAAAACGCAAATTCCTTAAGGAGATATGGTTCCAGTTCGTATGACACCCCTTCACCCATATTTATGATGTATACCATACTCAATAATATAACATCTTCTGCCATATCAATAATTGAGGACAAAGATTCATCACCTCTCGTAAATTTTTCGGACGACTCTTGTAGAAGCAGATATTCATCAAGACGTCGAAAAATTATACTTATGATATTAATATTTCCTCTAATTCCAGCCAATATCTCAATATTTTTTTCTAAAAAATCTGGTATATCGTCACTAATTGACGCTTCTTTGCTTGCGCAAATTATTGCATCAGTTGTCCATGCGTTTGAATAAAACATGCATCGCTCGACGAATTTTGAAGTTGTGATATATGACGACGGAATAGCAAAATGACATTTCTTTGCAGACTTCTGCATTCCACAAAATTTCGATTGCATACTGAGACCAATTGAAGTGAAATACTTAACCCAAATTAAAAGTAATGTCAATTCTGGTATTGTTTCCTCTGTTTGTTGTTTATTCATCCTCTCAATAAATATGCTAAACCGTTTCAAGGCTTTGTATGGATTGTGGTATAACTTTAAACAATCAATACTTTCTTTGAAAGAACGAACAACGGATAACGCAAATGGATCATGTACATTTGTTTTTGAGATGAAGCCACAGCAATACGCTTTCTGTCGACTTAACATATTTTTCTTTCTCTCTTGTAAGACTGTAAACTCGAGATTTGTCAGACTGTCGTTCACTTTCTGTTGCAGACCTAAGATCTTTTTGAAGAAAATGAATTCGAAAAATCGAGCTACACTTTTTTCTATCTTTTTAGAAGATGCCAATTCCGATTCAAAGTAAATTTCCATTTGGGACCGTACACCAATCAAGATTTCGAACAAGTCTGGTTTTGTATTACTGATATGAGGTACAGTAAGAATCAAATCTTCCATTAATCTTCTGCATTTGAAAAACTGAAAACTTCTTTGTTCAGACTGATTCAAAATAAGGTTTTGCTCCAAGTTTAGACCTAGCTTTGTATTACAATCGTTTAAAAATTGTTCCAGCTTAACATTGTGCATGTCCAAACGAATGAGCTGCAAACATTCACTATGAGTGAAAGAAACTTTAGTTTTAATGACTCTCGGAGACGTATCTCTAAAATTTTGCGATTTTATAGTCGGCTTAGACAATGTTTTCAATTTTTGTCGTTCCTCCTCAATTGATTTTCTTATTTTATATAACCATAATTTAGTTTTTGTTAAAAGGTCTTCAACAATCAGTTTATAAATACCAGGTACATCATCGACAACTGTTTTAATAGTTTTTGGAGTTACTGGATCGCGAACCTTTGCCATAACTTCAAGTATACGAGGTTTGTGGATAGGATTGTAAAAATGTTTGCCAATTTCAATTTTTACACCATTATCCCTCAAAAACTGTTCCTTTTTTTGCTCCGTAAATCTTGCTGATAGTTTTGATAATGGGACTAAAATGAGAAAGATTTTAAACAAGTTCTCCATCCCTATCACAATTTTTGATAAGTTTGCGTCTATTTTCAGGTCGGAATTATTGACCATCCAACTAAGACACTCCAATTGTCCTACTTCATTTGAATGCGGTTTTCTTTTCACAAAGCAATTGAATGCAGTTCCAATAAATCTTTGCTGACCAGTTAGCCTGCCAAGAAGCAAGTTTGATTTCCCGATCTCGTCAGTTACTTCTCCGTAATTGCATTTCCGGTCCCTGTACTTGTTTCGGCATTTATTAAAGTTATAAATTGCTTCTTCTAATTTTGCAGACATTTCGTTCGTATTCGTACTGTTAGAACATAAAGCACTCCCATCAGATCTAATGGTGATTTGTGTGAGAGAATCTAAATATGAACATATGCCTATCATATATGTTTCTTTGTCTTTTCGAAACAGCGGAAGTGCTTCTTGTGCATAACCGTAGTCAACATATAGACTGGCCGCTTTTCTTGTCTGTCCTATGAGGAAATAAATAAAAAATTATAGACAGGTGTATAAATAAATTAAATAAAATCAAATATGAAATATCAACATATATATCACAGCTAAAAATTAAACTTGTGGTCAAACCTTCAGGTCAATGATCTAGATGATTGGGTCTTATCAAGTTATTGTTAATAATTTTCTTTCACACGTTTTGAATACAATACAATATATTGAAAATTGAAAATTCATTTATATCACTTTGTGTCAATGGTCTAGGTTCTTAGAAATGGGGAATGTGCCAAAGAGACAACAACCCGACCATAGAAAAAAACAACAGCAGAAGGTCACCAACAGGTCTTCAATGTAGCGAAAAATTCCCGCACACGGTAACTCTATAACAGTACCACAATTTGTTTTTTGTTGCGATTGATTATCGTTACACGTGTTCAATAAAATATGATAAGTTAGTCAGTGGTGTTATTATTGAAGTCCGGTTAATTGCAATTTATTATAAATGAATTAAAAACATAGACGGCGTGCACAAAGCTGAGTCCACAAACGTAACGTCTTCAAATTACTAAAACCATTTACGACGTCCGCATTTTCCCCCAGAAAACAAGCGCGTAACAAAAACACTGGACACTTAGTTTATCATATAACTTTAAATATTTACGTTCAACATATTTCTTTTTTCTTTCGAACAAAAAAGTGCAGCAAATGCACATTCTGGAAATATAAATAAATATATGCAAAGAGCAGTGCAATGGAAATGATTAGCGACTATGTCGTGAACCCTTTTTCAGAAAATAGCGTTAAAACGTCATTTCTTTAGATTGTAACATAATAGCTGGACATTAAAAAAATTCAAGTGTTAAGTCGAGACTATCGAATCATTCATATTTTGCAGATTATCTTAAACAACTGGTTATGCACATTTTGAATACCAAGTCATTTTGAAATAAAAAGATTGCAATTACATATTTTTTCTTGCCGATTCTTCCATTTCGATTATTAGTCCTTCTAAATTACTACTTCTTACACATAACGAAGATAATTCCAAACTTATCTACCATGATCGTTTTTGATTTTTTTGCGATGAATTTCGTGTGATGCCCGAGTCCGAATCCGAACAATTCTGTAATACGAAAATGCAGGAAAATATGTTGCATTTGTATAAGTTTTAGGTCAAAAACTCTAATTTATGCTTATTTAATGTTACAAGTTACACCGTATTTTTGCCGTTTTCTATATGTCCGTTTCATGCTTTATAGATTAAATTTTAATTTACCTTACTTTTAATGTGCATTTTAATGGCATGCATTTATTATTTTATCATAAGAAATTTCTTATTCTTATTTTTATATAAAACTATTTTAAACACGGTTGTATAGAACTATTTAAAAAGCGCATTTTACAGTTGCCGTCAACTTTGTGCACGCCGTCATAGTCAGATAAACAATGAGTTGGCTTTCTGTAGTAGTTATTCACACAAGGACATAACGGAAAACAAGTAGAAGTTCATTAACCTCTGATACTTGTTCTGTCAGTTAGTGAACTATTGTGTAATTTAATCAAACAGTTATTTCGTATGTAACTTTTCAAATCTCATTATAGATACTGGTTATTATAATTTTAAACAATTGGAATACAATAATGTACTATTTAATAAAACTGGTTTAGAAAGCAGAACTTGATGATCATTTACCATTGTTCAATAGAATAGATGCTGCAAGCTTAATATAATCATTTGCACCATCGAATTTTTTTACCAGGAACATCACTCTGCAAGAAATATCACGAATTCTATTCAAAGCTTTTTTCATTTCGTCGTGATTTTTCTGTGTATGATAATACTCAGCAGCATTCCTATTTATTTGGTCTTCAGTTTGATTATCCCGTACTTCTGTTTTGTCTGGATTAGGGTTCTCCTGAAACATCCAATAAGACGTTAGAAGAAGTGTCCATATAGATAGACAGGTGTACAAATTTTAAACAATCTTGCATTTAAAAAGTCATATACACTTTTTACCTTGTTAAGATGCTCAGAATAAAAGAAAAACATGTTGATGAGTTCTGTGTTTAACATTACTATCAAAATATATCAGGAAAAATTTGCGATCATTTAAAGGACTTCTTTCGGAAGTAGTTCAGCATAAGGTTGGGTAATTATGTAGTCCATGCTTAAATGTTTATACATACTATACAGAACTAAAGATGACAAGACATTCTTTATATATCTTGATTCTAGTCATTTAAAAAATTTACAAATGAAAAAGGTAGGTCAAATTTTGACTGTGAAATAAGTGCATGAAATCGAATATGTGCGCTTAATACGAATGTAGATTTTTCTAGTATATACATCAAAAACAATATCTACATGTATTTATATAAAACCAATATCTATTCTAAGGATAACGATTTTTTTTGGGTAATTTTAGTAATAAACTAGAGGCTCTCAAGAGCCTGTGTCACTCACCTGATTCTACTTTTGGTTTTAAAAATCATATAAAAAAGATAAAAATCATGACCGATACTTAAATAGTGATTGAGGCCAAATTTGGTTAAATATTGTATTCCATTCAGTGGTTCTCTACGAGAAGACATTTGTATGCATGTCCTATAGGGTCCTAAGTCCCCTGCTGGTGGCCATCTTGGATGCTGCATCGGCTTCAGAGTAACAACACTTGGTCAGCATATCATAAGAAACAATCATGCTATGTTTAGTTTCATTCCATTCAGAGGTTCTCTAAAAGAAGACATTTGTTTATATTTCCCATAGAGTTCTATGTAAACTAAGTCCCCCGCTGGCGGCCATTTTAGATGATTGATCGGCTACATTGAACACCACATGGTCAGCACCTCATAAGGAACATTCATACCTTGTTTGGTTCCATTCCATTCATTGGTTCTCTAGGAGAAGTTCAAAATGTAAAAAATTATCGACGACGGAAACCAAGGGATGAGAATAGCTCACCTGGCCCTTCGGGCCAGGTGAGCTAAAACTCGTAAACATGTCATTAACAGTACTATAGAGAGATGAGGTCGGCAATTAGCGTGTTGGCGGTCGAAAAAAAAAGTTTTTCTTCATCCGCGTTTTTTTTTTTAAATATTTCGTTCGTTTGTATTATTTGAACAAGAAAACAGATGGTGATTTTGTATTTCAGCGCAAAATATAATTTAAGACAGTCCTTTATCTAAATGTTACTTCTCACCTGATATCTGTGAAGTGAATGAATAGCTTCTTCAAACTGTTTGTTTTCAAGATGTACATCAATGGATTTTTCGTAACGTCCAGCACGTTCGTAATATTTACAACTTTCTAGGGGTTTCTTTGTTCTTCTATACATTTCGGCTGCTTTTTCAAACTTGAAATAAAAGAAGAATCTTTAATACATGAAAAACATGACCCAGTGACACTATTCCCTATGAACAAAAATAAAATTTCATTATATAAACGACTTTCTCATGTTTATTTCTATTTGTGGTTTCTACTGTTTTTGACTTTACAACTCCCTACCTATTTTTTGAAAAAAAAGTGCGGTCGAAAAAAGATTATCTTGCCACACAATAATCTAATGCAGTAAAAATTATGAAAGGAACATAAAAATTAAGGTGTGCTTCAAACTAGTTTAGCAGGCTGGAATTCACACAAATAATTTGCTGAAAAAAACCTTTTGTACTACATAGTTAAACCATTTAGAATTATGTCAATACCCATGATTAGTAACCCTCTTCAGAAGAATTGGACAGCGGTCCCATGTTTGTTATATTTGTGTTAAAAATTATCGTAACTATGAAGACAAATCGCTAACGTTAAATCGGTATCGGCAAAATCAGTTACGGTAAATCGGTATAGGTCAAACAGAAGTAGGTATCTGAAAAGTGAAAACACGTGACAACTCAACACTGTCAAGCTATTTACAAATACATTGCGTAAAACAGGATCTCATAAAATTGTGAAGAAAATATGTGTTTGATCACACGCACATGCGAAGAGATGGATACGCAATAAATCTCTACTCAAGATTGGATATAAAATATAATTGCGATATGAAAAATGACATAATTGTGACATATTGGTGAATTCAAATGAGACAGCAACATAAGTATTTAAAAACCGAAAAAAATGTAGAGTTCACTATGCATCTGAAAGATGTTCGACCTCATAAGTAAAAAATAAACTGACAACGGCATGGCTAAGAAACAGACACACAACAATGGATGTGTCAAGTGATGAAAAAAGCTCAATTAGTCCTTTGTGTCTCAGAGTCTTTTGTAGACGAGTTTATTTACAACCACTGGGTCGATGACACTGTTGGTGGAGTTTTAATTCCCCGAGAGTATCACCAGCTCAGTAGTCAGCACTTCTGTGCTGTGGTGACATGAATTATCATTGATATGGTCCTATTTCCAAATGAACAGTTTTGAATTTTTGAATTTTTAATACTAAGGCTTTTCTATTTAGGAATAGATAACCTTAGCTGTATTTGGCAAAACGTTTAGAAATTTTGATCATCAATGCTCTTCAACTTCGTACTTTATTTGGCCTTTTTAACCTTTTTGGATTCGAGCGTCACTAATGAGTCTTTTGTAGACGAAACGCGCGTCTGGCGTAAATACAATATTTAATTTGGTATCCATGGTTTATTTGGGCAATTTGAGCTAAAAATATAAGCTGCGGTTAATTTGACGATATTTGCCATTTCGTGATAGCTGTGTACAACTTTACCGTTATCAACTTTTATATGGGTAGTAGTTGTCAGAATCTAGAGAAAAAAATCATCTTGACTTTCATAATTCAATAATCTAAATCCCTGATTTCAAGAATAAGAATAAAGATTAAGATGCAATTACTACTATCAAACACAAAATATGACATTGTGTAAGGTATGAAAGCACAATCTAATCAAATCCGAAAGTGTATTTTGATGATGACCATATCATAAGTTTATTTGGAATAAGTCTAAAAACAATTTTATAATAAAAAAAATGATAAATGCCCTTGTAGTTTAGAAATACATATGGTTGTGGATATTTTTATTTCAATTCTTATTTATTGTCGCCTGAATATATATTTGGCCACCATTCATCAAATACAGTACTTTACATACTGGAAAAAATGTTTGTGTACGACTTTGTACATATTGACAGATTCAGTTATTGAAAATATAACATAAAACACGATATCAAAGAGTTATCGTTTATACTAACCTGTTCTCTTTTCTCATATAGTTCAGCAGCTAGATCAAATTGTTTTGCTGTTTCTAGACATTTTGCAGCCTCCTTGGTTTTTTTTGCCTCTAAAAATTTTAAAGTTGCCTGAAGAAGTTCCTCTTTCCATTGTGGACTATTTTGAGGTAGAGTGCTAGCAATTTTGTAATGTTGATAGGCATGTGCTATGTCTTCCATTTTTGAATCGCCTGCAGTATTAAAGCATTTTACTGCCTGAGTATACATCTTCAATTTCATAAATTCCTCTCCTTTATCAACCCATTCTCTTGGTGTAGACTTTCTTGTAAAAGCTGAAAACATAGAACAGTGAATTTATAAAGCAGAAACTAACACAGATTTCTGAGAAACACCTAAGCACTTTAAAATTAAAAACTAGAGGCTCTAAAGAGCCTGTGTCGATCACCTTGGTCTATGTGCATATCATAAACGAAAGACACAGATGGGTTCATGACGTGTTTGTAGATCTTACATTACTGAACATTATTGCTGCTTACAATTATCTCTATCTATAATGAACCTATGAATCTATCCCAGCAGAAAGAGTATTTTGTAAAAATTTACAAAATTTACAAAATTTATGAAAATTGTTAAAAATCGACTATAAAGGACAATAACTCCTTAAGGAGTCAATTGACCATTTTTATCATGTTGACTTATTTGTAAGTCTTACTTTGCAGTACGTTATTGCTGTTTAAAGTTTATCTCTATCTATAATAATATAACCAAGATAATAACCAAAAGCTGCAAAATTTTCTTAATATTACCAATTCCGCAGCAGCAACCCATCAAGGGATTGCTTGATTGGTCTAAAAATTTCAGGGCAGATATACCGTGACCTAACAAACAAATGTATTACTGTCAGATTTGCTCTAAATGCTTTGATTTATGAGATTTTAGCCAAAAACTGCATTTTACCCTGTGTACTATTTTTAGCCATGTCTGCCATCTTGGATCGCAGGTGGGGTCATCGGACACATTTTTAAAACTACATACCCTATGATGATTGTGGAAAAGTTTGGTTAAATTTGGCCCAGTAGTTTCAGAGGAGAAGATTTTTGTAAAAATTAACGGCGACGACGGACGACGATGGACGACGCACGATGACGGACGACGACGGACGACGGACGCCAAGTGATTAGAAAAGCTCACTTGGCCCTTTGGGCCAGGTGAGCTAAAAGGTGACATACGACAATTTTGCTGCGTATCTACTACACTGCTGCGACTATTTCAATACATTTGGTATTGGCATGAAAATATTGTGTTATTAAAATTTGCTGTACAAAATTTAGAATTTTGAATTAAAAAATAAATCTTCCTTATGCAAAGCTCATTGACTTGCTCGGCTTTGGCTATACTTTTTTTACTTTTAATTTAATAATCTTTTAAATTTATTCTAAGTTTTTGATTTTCCAATACTTTGGCTTCGAGCAACCTAAATAGACTATTTGTCGAAATGTGCAACTGGTGTATTCAAATGGGTACTACTGATGTTATCATGGCATATTGGAACTAAAGTTATAGTTTTAGAATAGGTTGGTTTCCATTCAAACGCTATTAAATTGAAATTAAATATATGTTTAAGGAGATTGTAAAACAAGCAAATGATTCAGCAACACAATGACTTTATAATAGCAATACTCTTAACCTAATCATTCATGTCATGTTGAACTTGCAACATCTTATATTATGAAACATAAAAAAATATCACTATCAATATTCTCCCTGCCACCGTTATAGCCATTCATACTCCAAAATACTAAGCATGTGTGCAACACCCGCCCCTCCAACCCCCCCAATGATTTTTATTTCTGAAATATGAAATATATTGATTTTACATTTCACTTCCTTATCTTCTTCAACAAGTTCAACGAGATGTAAAGCCTGAAAGTATTCGAATATTGGCTTCCTCTGTTCTTTATCTTCGTCATATATCCAAACATTTTGCCTGGCTCTTGTAATTGCTGTGTACAGCTGCTTTAATTCCGAATTTAATACTTTGTGTTGTTTCGGATTGAACGACAATGGTCGTAAATCTGAAATGTTTAGAAAAGATTTAGAAACATCAAAAGTAAATTACAAAAAAAATTCTGACACACATGTTTATTTTCTTTAAGAATATTTTTTTCAACAAAGCTGTTTGATTTCATGATTACTGTTTAATTTGTATGTTTGTTTGACCATTTTTTAAACAAATTTAGTGAAAAACCGGATATTTTCCCCATACGTGTAGGATTTAGTAGTTTGCTGTGAAGATAATTTTAACGTGTATGTATGTATAACACTTTAAAACATTCATTTAAGTATTTGGAATGCGAATTGCGTGGTTTTAAACTAAAAATGTATTATTGACGGATGCACGTCATAATTTTTCCTCAGTGAACCTCTGACACTCTTTTTTAATGTTTTGTATACTTTAGACTACGTCACACAGTAACATATGTTATGACGAAGTTGTTGAGGTTCCAATTGTGGTAGAATTGTTGTCCAATCATAAAATTTGGAACAATTGTTATCCGTAATATAAATATAGGAGGATGAGTGCCAATGAAACAACTGTCTCATGTTCTTGTTTGGCTTTATAAATATTTTGATATGAGCGTCACTGATGAGTTTTATGTAGACGAAACGCGCGTCTGGCGTACTTAATTATAATTCTGGTACCTTTAAAAACTACCAAGTCACAATTTGTAACACAAAACCTACACCAAACAGCAAGCTATAAAGGGTCCCAAAAAAGACATTTGTAAAACCATTCAAACGGGAAAACCAACGGTCCCAGCTATATATATATATATATATATATATATATATATAAGTCTGAAAATTACACATAACAGTGTTAGAGTTAGATTTTCTACTGACAATTTTTTGTTCGTCCCTCAGCGGGATTCGAACTCACACCTTTGATACACTACAGCACCAATCGCTTAGCCTCATGCCCAGCGCTCTAGACCACTCGACCACATCCGCTATATAAAAATATAACTTCAGTAGTCGTAGTGTTACCTTGTCACGGAAGGCTAATCTAGAGATAGACATGAGACACGTGTTTTTTAAGCGTGTGTAGATGGTATATTATTATTTTTATACACAATGTTTATTTTTCATTTGTCAGCAATCTACCTCAACAATTTTTATATATCATATGGGATCATGATTCATTTCATTATACAGTCACTAGAAATAATATATATATATATTATCGAAAGGAATTATGTCTTTGTTACTGGACCTTTCAATTGTAAAATGTAATAGTGCATTAGCTACGAGTTTGACCAAAACAAATATGTGGGTTTTGTTTTATTTCAATCATTTCTTAGGTATATATTTTTATATACATATTTGTTTGTTTTAATTTCGTCAAAATAAGCCCAACAAGAATGTGTCCATGGTGCACGGATGCCCCATCCGAACTATCATTTTCTATGTTCATTTTCTATGTTCAGTTGACCGTGAAATTGGGGTTAAAAATCTAATTTGGCGTTAAAATTAGAAAGATCATTTCATTGGAATATGTGTCCTAAGTTTCAAGTTGATTGGACTTTAACTTCATCAAAAACTACCTCGACCAAAAACTTTAACCAAAAACTTTAATCTGAAGCGCGACAGACAAACGAACGGACGAACGGACGGACGGACGAACGCACACACAAGAAAACATAATGCCCATAAATGGGACATAAAAAAAACTTTCGCTAATGTATTTAATGGCTTGTAAGTTAATATTTAACTCATTTGAATTCATTTTAATGTTACCTTTTAACTTGATCGATATAGGCGAGTGATATTCAGACCTAAAAAATATTATTAATGCACCTATCTAACACACAGCTATATTATATATCATTCGAAAGGAAAACATGTGTAGATTCCATTTTTCCCGGTCGTAAAATAGAAATATGGTGCAATTTTTTTTTAAATTGGGGTCAAAGGTCATTCATAAAAAATTGAAAGAATGACACTTTTGAAGTATTATTGTCTTATTTGAAGCAGCTGGTAATATAGTAAATTCAAATTTTACTTTACACGATACTATGATAACGTCTCTCTGATTCTTAGTTGCATATTGTTCATGGTTTGGCGATAATTTACGTCATTTAGACGTTTTCACTCTGTTATAGTTAAAACGGCACTTTTTACAAAAACGACGTATAATAAAAAATAGTTGACCTTAAATGTGTTAATATTTACTATCATTGATGGTGTGCTATGCAAATAAAAAAATATGATGAAATATTTGTAAGTTGGTTGAGTAAAAGGGAGAGAAAACAACGCAATAAAGAGAGTAAAAAGTAGACGTCTTTGTCACATCAACAGTGACAATAGTCTCCTATTTGTTAACAGCCTACAAACCGTACCAAGATCGGAAATCACTATTCTAAATGTTTAATAAAACCACAAGCAAAATTAAGGAGGATATACGAATCACATTTTAAGTCTTTCCGTCCGTCATTCCCCACTTGTTTGCGGCCCGTGTCGAATTAAATCAGGTAACTTTTACATGTATACAGATATACAGTTCATCCAAAAACCAATGATATCAAATATAAAATGCATTGCTTTGAACTATAGAACTGATGTTAAACACACTTAGTTCAGAGATGTATTATGGGATGGCACGTGGTTTTTCGTAAATTAAATCAGTTCATTTTGACATTGACATTGGCATTTGAGCCGTCAAGTTTTCAAACGTTGTTTGATTCGTATTTGTCTGGTTTGTGTCCGGTTCATATCTTTTGAACCGTTGAACCTGGGTTTTCCAAACTAAGTATGCATATACATCATATAATAGGGGATGGCCATAAACTAAAATTTTTATTACGACTGCATTTATTTTCACTCACATTTGTGCAGTCAAAATGTTTGCAGTAAAAAATGCAAGCATTAATTTCTTACCAGTATTCAAAACTTAGATATATATAGATATTTATCAACTAATATGAATTTGCGGGATTTAGTTCGGGTAAACCTATATAAGTGTTTTTTTGTCATTCTGGAGGAGTATCTGTGAATAATCTATTTCTTTAAATGAAACGAAATAAATCTAATTCATTACAAATAATTTAATTTTCAATTTTGTGATTTTTTACAATCTAAATTCATATTTTAAAACTGAGCCTGTAAAGCTTTTGCTTTACTGGAACAATCCCTGATACTTCGCTGTTACTGACATGATTCAGTGTAACAGAGGCTTGCAGTGATTTCAGTACATGCACAAGTTCCCTATTGCATATTTTTCCTTCACAAGAACAAATTTATCAAGTCCTGAAGAAAGTATATGACGTATTAAGACCACTTTTTTCATCCGTACTCATACTTGGGTAAAACCTACTGCCGTATTTGTTTGTTATGACGCCATGTCTTTGTTTGATAGCTTTCAGAACATGTAGTTTGAATGATGATGCACTTGGTGGTAGGCGTGACACGATGGCAATCTTTTTGATTGGATGTCTGATATGTAGCTTGCTCAAATCGTCTTGATTAGACTTATACATACTTATTTTGGGTTTCGGACACTTTAGAGTTTTCTTGCAGCACCGATCTACGTGTTAATATGAATTTTGTTTAATTTGTGATAGACCCGCCATCTATTGATGATTTCAAAAGCGTTTAAAGAGAGTTAGGAACAATGATAGATGATGAGCTGTTAGAACATGTAAGAGCATGAGCTGCTGGTAAAGGTTCATATATTTAATAAAAAAAACTATACATGCACAATAAACATGGTGCATCGCTAACCATAATTACCACTGGTTATAGAACTCGTAAACAGCACACAGTTGTTCCATGTCTAGAATACAACGAAGTGCCAGGTCATCGTTGGACCTCGGACATTATTCCTCTTTAATTGTTAATCCGTATTTAGAATAAGAAGCCTGAAGATATCATATTATAAGCCCGGTACCTTTGATAAGTATGATTAAAAGGACACTATGATCTCTGTATACCAGAGACTAAATGCTAAAGAGGTAAACAACTATAGCTTATCGTATGGCCTAAAACAAGAAGCAATAGCCAACACTGTATAATAAGTTATAAAGGTTCTAAAATAATTTTAATTAGATACCCAAAAGCTTGATTCATGCTCAAAACTACAAACAAAAGCAAAAATCATAAAAAGCAGCCTATAACGACAACCATTATGAATAACAAATCAATTTAAAAGATATCAGGCATATTATCGATTGTTTACGTTAGACACGCGTTTCGTCTACGTAAGACTCATCGGTGACGCTCGACCCAAGTAAAACTTCGAAGAATATTTAAAAACACGTAATCCGGGTTAGGTAATATATACGCCTGAGGTAGAACATTTATTGTATTTCAAATATCTACGAAGAATTCAAATTTGTCAACTGAATGAATAGATATCCCTATATATTTAAGTATTTATAGCATGTCAACATACAGGCTCTTGACGTGGCCCTAGCGTGTTTATCATGTAGGTAATTCATTAACTAGAGGCTCTAAAGAGCCTGTGTCGCTCACCTTGGTCTATGTGAATATTCAACAAAGGACACAGATGGATTCATGACAAATTGTGTTTTGGTGATGGTGATGTGTTTGTAGATCTTACTTTACTGAACATTCTTGCTGTGTACAATTATCCCTATCTATAATGATTGGCCCAGTAGTTCAGTGGAAAATGTTAGTAAAAATTTACAAATTTTATGAAAATTGTTAAAAATTGACTATAAAGGGCAATAACTCCTTAGGGGGTCAATTGACCATTTTGGTCATGCTGACTTATTTTTAGGTCTTACTTTGCTGTAAATTATTGCTGTTAACAGTTTATCTCTATTTATAATAATATTAAAGATAATAACAAAAAACGGCAAAATTTCCATAAAATTACCAATTCAGGGACAGCAACCTAACAACCAGTTGTCCAATTCATCTGATAGTAGATAGAGTAGATAGATCTTGACTTGATGAACAATATCAACCCCTATCAGATTTGCTCTAAATGCTTTGGTTTTTGAGTTATAAGCCAAAAACTGCATTATACCCCGATGTTCTATTTTTAGCCATGTCGGCCATCTTGGTTGTTTGGCCGGGTCACCGGACACAATTTTAAACTAAATACCCCAATGATGATTGTGGCTAAGTTTGATATTATTTGGCCCAGTAGTTTCAGAGGAAAAGATTTTTGTAAAAGATAACTAAGATTTACGAAAAATGATTAAAAATTGACTATAAAGGGCAACAACTCCTTAGGGGGGTCAATTGACCATTTTAGTAATGTTTAACTTATTTGTAGATCTCAATTTGCTGAACATTTTTGCTGTTTACAGTTTATCACTATCTATAATAATATTCAAGATAATAACCAAAAACAGCAAAATTTCCTTAAAATTACCGATTTGGGGGCAGCAATGGGTTGTCTGATTCATCTGAAAATTTCAGGGCAGATATTCTTTGGTTTTTGAGTTATATGCCAAAAACTGCATTTTACCTCTATGTTCTATTTTTAGCCGTGGGGGCCATCTTGGTTGGTATGCCGGGTCACCGGACACAATTTTTAAACTAGATGCCCAAATGGTGATTGTGACAAAGTTTGGTTAAAATTGGAACAGTAGTTTCAGAGGAGAAGATTTTTGTAAAAGTTAACGACGGACGACGGACGACGGACGACGGACGACGGACGCCAAGTGATGAGAAAAGCTCACTTGGCCCTATGGGCCAGGTGAGCTAAAAAGAAATATATCAGAACATTAAAAGTGAAACAATGGAACAAGCAGCAAGCTTGACATAAAGTTGAATTTATATACCACACTATCGCTTTAACTGAAACAGATTCTAATTTCTTTCTCTTTCAATTTTGTGAAAAAAGATTTATTTTGTTTACATGTATAAAATTATCTTCATATTAAATGTATGCTAAATCCATTGTTTTTACCTGTTGACATTTGCAAAGGTATTTTTGATTCATTCTTGGAGTCTTTCTTTACAAGCTTTTCGAGAAACGATAAAACAACTCTCCATTCTTTTGTAGCCTGAAAATACATGTTATTTTGTTGACGGATTTCAAGATAAACATCAAAGTTTGTACAGCCAATTACTTTAACTTATTTATAATATATAGAACAAACCCTTTAAACCCGTTACATCGTTGACAAATGACTGAATTTCATTGGTCTAACTTTAGCCGTAATGTTAAGTATTCGCATTGTCATCTAATTAAATTATGTAGTGAAAAAGGTTATCATTTTTCTCTGTTTCGATGGCGTTCTTTCTGTTCTTGGTTTCTTTTTGTTAATCACTATACTTTTCGTAGGCAGCTATACGGAAGTTATAGTGGGAAAGAGATCGCTTTTCTTTGTGAAGAACCTAAGTGCTTATCACGACGATACTTAACTATTAGTTGCATACGATTCACCCACCTTCTTGATTTTATTACGTAACAAAAGTCAGTTCTGATTGGTTTCGAGATTGTTGGTTTCCAACAAAATGTATAGCAATATGGGCGCTGGAGATCCGATTGAAAAATTTAATTGCTATATATCGCGATGAATACACACTATTGAATAAGTGAATACTTCTCATTTTTATCGAAGTTTCTTATAGATGACTATACAGTGTATACACCATCGGTTTTGCTCATTATTGAAGAAAGTACAGTGCATTATCATTGTTTACATTTGTGTCTTTTAGTCTTTGGTGAATGAATTTTTCATTATCACACATTATCATGTTGATATACGTTTACGCATGGTTGATAATATGCATGAATAAGTGTATGTTGTGTCGTCGAAGTTCTCCTCTTATATTTGAGGTGTTTCCCTCAGTTTTATTTTGTAACCCGGATTTGTTTTTTTCTCAATCGGAACAGTGGTATACTACTGTTGCCTTATTTTGCTCATTTTGTAAAAGAAAGGACCAATATCTGTGTTTTCCCTTCCCCATTTTCTTTTAAACCAAACTGATCATCAGAAATTCAGATGACTAACACTATTCAATGATTAATTACTTTAAAGACCATCATTACCTCTGAATCGGTAAATATATTGTAAAGCAAAACATCATCAAATTCCAATCCTTTTGCCTCGTATAATGTAAGAATAAGTCCACTTTTCATTTCCTCTGGAATATTATCACGTGCTTTGTCATTAACCACTAAAATCGCTTGATGTGCACCAAATTCAATTTTAGAGGTTTCTCTGACGTTTTCACATAAGATAAGACTCAGCGAATTAGAGGAAATCGTCTCGAGAAGAACTGGTTTCGGTCCTTTAAATAGACATTGATCACTTGGAAGACTGTCGAAGGAATCTGGAAACAAGTCTTTTAGAATATCAAGTACGCTTGTAGCCAAAGCTGTAATTCCTGAATGTGACCTATAGTTGTGCGGAAGCTCGTATATATGATCTGGTTGAACAGAAACCCCGACAGTTTTAACCTACAAATGTTGATTCTCAGATTAAAATGTCTGTTTTTAAGACAAATATGTTATTAATGGTAAACGTTTTACAAGTTTTGATGAAGCTCTCCAAAACCTCATTACTATATTTTATCGAGG
Organism: Mytilus edulis; assembly: GCF_963676685.1. NCBI lineage: Eukaryota > Metazoa > Mollusca > Bivalvia > Mytilida > Mytilidae > Mytilus > Mytilus edulis. Next base: position 43,143,118 of record NC_092344.1, read on the forward strand.
TTCTATATAGCTATTTAATTATAAGTCCTCATCGCAGGTCCTTGTTTCATCATAACTTTGACGTTTTTGTAAAACGAAATAAAAATTAAAGAAAATTGAACTTCATCATAATAAGTTTTTTTTTTATTTCAAAGCTTATAAAATCGATGTAGTTTATTTAAGGCATTAGAACCAGAGGACTACACATAAAGAACAGCATTAAACAGTTTTGTACTTTGTTTTTATAATTTGAATTTAAACTTACTGATGAGTCCTTACTGGCGTAATGAAAAAGACTGACTAGATCTTTAAACCGGAATGATATTCCTTTCATGATACTTTGAGCTGTGTCACCAGTCACAAACATTCCATGCGGACTTTCACAAAGTTTGATAAGCAGAAACAGTTCAGCCTGGGCAAAGTCCTGAGCTTCATCAACATATATTTCATTTACTTTCCATTTTGGATTTTTTTGTTTGCGAAATCTTTGATACAAATTTTGAACTAGATCTGTTTGATCGAACATTTGTTTGTTTTGTCGAATATGTTCATATTCAAGGAAAAAAGAGTAAAGTATTTCTCTTTCATCGACGAAAGCTGGGGCTTGCTTCTTTCCTATTTCAAAATAGCTATTCTTATCCAAAAATCTTCCGCCATAGATTGCTTCATAAGACCCTTTGATAATAGACATAATTTCGGTCCAAACTAATGACGGATGATATTTCCCTTTATGCTTTTTAAACTTTCCGATAATGCGAGGCCAAATAACATCTTCAAACACCTCATAAGTCACTTCTCGTCTCGGATCAACTTTCTTCATACGAGTTCTTTTGTTTTCAACGAGAGTTATATTTTGATCTACCTCTTCTTCCTCTTCGTCACTTTCACTGTCATCACTGTACTCGTAATCAATTTCGTCATCTAAAATTATTTGCAAATCATCGATGTCCGTCCAGCCTTGTATTTCAGACTTTAAACTCCCGTCAATATGTCTTTCAAAATAGTATGGAGGCCCTAAGGTAGCATCAAGCATTAACCAAAAATGTTTAGCGGTAATAAACACTGGGTACTGAAGTTTTTTCATATCCTGAAAACGATTTGGTAATTCGTTATCTTTCGTTTGAAATAGTCGTGATGTAATTTCATCGCCTTCGACAAAACTTGTAAACATTTTCTGGACTTCCCTGCAAAGCACACCATTTTTTGTTATGAATATTTGGCGTAATTCATCATCATTTTCATCACATCTCATATCATCTTTGGCGTCTTTTTTTCCAATACTGCATTGATTACTTTCGTCTTCATCGCAAGCAGAAGAACTTTTGTTAAAACAAGCTTCACTGCTCTTTAGATTCCTTTCACGAATTTCTGCATGCAGGCTTTCATCTACGACGTGGTCATTCATTGATTCCTGTTTATCAGGAAAAAAAGTTTCTCTTCTATCTTCCGTCATCTCTGGAAATGAAATACCAATTCCTCAAAATGATAATGTAAATAATATGACATTTAAATTATATATTGAGCAGTGTTGGTTTTTAAAGTATAAAATAGTTGAACATTATACTATTATATGAATCGACTAACAAATGTTTATGTATGCGATATTATGATGTTTGCTTTTCTGTTATGCAAATATCGTAAATTGAGGCGATTGTCTAGTTTGATATTCACTGTCCATTTATATTTGATCGTATGTTCTTTTACTTACCAGGAATTCAAGAGAGTTGTATATATAACTCATAAATCCCGCTTGAAGAAAAAAAGAATATAAACTCCAGCCTATTAAACATTGTACAAGCTATTATCAGAGCGAGTAGGGTATCACTACGAGTAAACTGTAAGAATGCATTGATAAAATCATGAATGGAAAGATTTCGTGGGGGTCGGTCTTTATTGGGATGCCTGGAAAGAACTACTGATCTTCAGCATGTTATAAAAGACATCGCTCAATGGAAAATTAACAAGAATTAAACAGAATAGAAAGTATATGATAGTATATTTTTATATTAAACAAATACCTTTAAAATCGTCTGTATGTTCGATTTGTATATCGTCCGGTGTCGCCTGGTCAATAATCTTCGGCCACCAAAACTGTTGAAACCTGTACCAAAGGCGATAAACACAGCATGTTGTTTTGCCGGTTCCACTGCGACCAATCAAAACTATTGGTGCGTCGAATGGTAGGTTCGTTATCTGATATTCAACATCTGTGACTCGAAAAGGGAACTCTCCTTTCATCTGGTGCAAAATGTTTAATGCAACATTGGAAGAAAATGTATAGAACTTGATAGTACTGTACTCCGTCTCTTTTGAACTTGCAGGTGGGAAAAAAGATATTTCTGCAGCCAAGTTCTCCTTGCCTTGATCTGATTCAACATAAATGTTTGGTGTTTTTAACTCGCGATTATCGTTTTGGTTGTTCTGTCGTGTGTTAAAATCAATATTCCGTGCTTTCATACCACAAAGTTTTTTCTGAATGAGACAAGATGCTCCTTTTTCGTGAGATTTCTCAATTGAACTAACAATTCTTTCCACGGCTTGATGGATGTTTTTATGTTCCATTACAACTTCCCAGATTCTGATAATATCTGTGTACACATTCACTTGTTGTTCACATTGCATTGTTAGTCGATCTGAAAATTGTTTACCTATCTCCCATATCAGTCTACTTGCAGAAGATATTTTTGATTCAAAAAGTTTTATTCTACCAGAACCCGTGACTAACGGTTTGAAAAGACTTTTTGAGTAAATCCCAGATGCCAAGGCGTTGACTATCTTCAATATTCTTTCCTTATACACTTTCTTAATTCGATTACTTTGTAGACTTTTTAAAACACCAGAAGTGCATTCAACCTCCCATTGTTTCCCCTCTAAGCTCCCATGCCAGATCTATAAAATATATTTCGAATAGGATAAAAACAAATAAGGTATCATTTTGTATATGTCCAAACTTTGACAATCATGTTAAAAAAAATAATGTTTTAGACTGCAACAAGTATGAATTAATCCCATGACTACCACATCACAAAAATTTAAAATAAAAACCTGGAATCTTTATGGTTATTAATAAACTTGTTTAAAGTTTTTATAGGAAGGTTTATAATTGTATTTTCATGTGTGCCAAAGTTGACCTTAACATGTGTTGGATGTTCTACTTTTTTTATTCTAAAATGTTTATGTTCTGAAAATTTTACAATTAGATTTTCATGTCAATGTTTTGGCACACCTGATAATTTTTTTCATAGTAACATGCTGTATTGTTTGCATTAAAACTATATCGGCTATCTTCTATACTATTCAACCGATAATACTTATAAGAAAACCAATATAACACATAATTCAGTAATTGCGTTATACTATTCGATCTCGGCTGACTGGCTGAAGAAAACTCAAAATATACTGTTTTGATATAGGAATATTATTTAAAAGAATTGCTTTACTTTACATAAACATTTTGAGTTTAACGTAGGAAGAGTTAAAGATGTTCATACATCATATATTAACTCGGAAAAAAAATGATATTCAAGAACTCACAAGGTGATTTTGTCGTATACAAGGTTGAAGACTTTAAATTTAAGACACTAGTGGTAACACATATTGTATCAAAATAGGCTATTTTTTTTATCATAGTTAATGCTTTATACATCGTTATTCTTTTTATTTTAAAAACTGTCAATATTTTAATAAACCAGCATTTAAATAATCTCAAAATATTCCATACTATTACTGAAACAAAAATCGATAATCAAGTCTGAATTTCTTAAAAAATTCCATACAGCATTTTGAATACGCTCACACAACGATGGTAGTTTTTTTTTAACTTCTGACTGCCCTTCAAGAATTCATATCATAAAGCCCTTTGATGTTGTATACAATTGACTATTCTCGTTCTTCTAACGTGAATATACTATTGATTGACATATAAAAGCATACGATAAACCACAGCTACTTTGGAATGCTTCTCTAACAATGAATAATGTTTATAAATTCTATGCCGAAGTATAGAATTTTAATGATTGAAGAATATTCTTGTCGAAAGTAGAATTATGTTGAATGTTAGTTTATCGCAACAATGTCATATTATTTCTTTTTAAATCCTTCAATTGTGATATTAAATAATAACTCGTTTAAGAGAAATAGACTATCAAATCTCAGTATAATTCATTATGTTTATATTACAATATTCAAAGCAATGTTCTGCGTGTTTAGTTAAGCAGACTATTTACCGGGTTTGTAATAACATGAGCAACACGACGGGTGTCACATTAAGCAAAAAACCGTAAATATAATTGGTATGATAGATCAAAAGTTTGCTTCATCGAAAGTCAAAATGTCACCAATAACTTAAAACATAAGATAATATGTTCTATGCCCTTCAGATAATTACATTTTTAGAATAAAAAAACCCGATATGTGACAGAATGTATATATTAGTTGCAAGACGTTGCTGTTGCTACTTAACCATAACACACTAAAAACACTTCACCATGAAAAAAATATATTCATATCAACACAGAAATGTCAAAGCATATTGAATAAGACAATTGATTTAATTTTCATGTATCAATATTTATTTCAGCCGCATGATCATTTGTTTAGATGTTTTTGTGTTCTGTTAAATTGTCCCCTTTAAAATTGTTATACGATGATGACTGATGTACCCATATTTTGACTATTTATTTATTGTGTCTGTTTAGTTAACGCATCAATGTAAATATAACGGAATTCGATGAGACTGTCATCAAAGTGAGAGGGTTAGCGCTATAAAACCAGGTTTAATCCACCATTTTCTACGTTTGAAAATGCCTGTACCAAAACCAGGTTTAATCCACCATTTTCTACGTTTGAAAATGCCTGTACCAAGTCAGGAATATGACAGTTCTTGTCCATTCGTTTTTGATGCGTTTTGTTATTTGAAATTTCCATGTGATTATGGACTTTACAAATTGATTTTCTTCTAAGTTCAGTATTTTTGTGATTTTACTTTTTGTTCAAATAGATAAAAAAAGTGTTAAATACAATTAAGTTCGGTTTTTTTTATTTCTTTTTTTATTTTGTTATTGCAATGCAAGCACCTATCTTCTATTCTATTAAAACATGTTATTAATCAATGGCATTTGGAAATGTCTCTGGATACATTGTATTGCATTTAAGAAATATCTAAGAGATAAGTGTAGCCTTGTCTGATGATTATTTCATATACAAGCGCATATATTTAAAAAAAAAAGATAAATATAAATATAAATATGAGTTTTCAAAACTGAAAAGTAATTCTTTTTTTTTCTTTGTCAACTTACTCCTAAATCCATCTGATCAATTTCTGATTCATCAACATCTTCATTGTCTACAGGTATTTTTTCAACCTAAAAGGAAAACACTTTGATAATCATCCGATGATTTATTCAGTTTAACGCATATCTTAAAAGAAAAATACTAAAATTAAAACATTTCAATATGATATGGTTTATTTTTTAGGAAAATCAAAGTTTCAGACGAAAAAATATATATAAGTTTTGTTTTATGCTCTGATTTATAGTTCCTAAAAGGTGACGGGTTTGAGTATTTCCACTTTTATTTTGCCATTTCAGGATCCAAATAATGACTCTTACATTTTAACAGACTTCATTTGTTTGTGATATGTTCTGTAGATCGAGCGTATAGTCAAAACTAATATACTATTGAAAAGGGGTGTGGGTTATATGTCAAAGTCATGATTACTCGATAACACAATAAAGCAGGAAAAGACTAAGGTATTGTACAAAAAGAGGTGGAAGATACCGTAAGGATGACAGTTCTTGTACATTCGTTTTTGATGCGTTTTGTTAGTTGATTTTGCCATGTGATTATGGACTTTCCGAATTGATTTTCCTTTAAGTTCAGTATTTTTGCGATCTTACTTTTTAGGTATGCATGCATATTTAAAGGAGGGAGACAGGGTGCATCAACAGGTTAAGCGTCACCTGATATGCGTGCTTCAACTTTGCCAATTCACATTCAGTGAAAACGCTACAATCACGTAACTTACAAGCCAGACGACTATAATTGTGTTAAAAAATCTAAGACTTCGAGGTTATGTCGCTAATGTATCTCATTATGAGCAGATTCCACATTTTTTAATTTTACTTTGGACTGCTGGGAAATGAGGGTTAATGCGTGACAAAACATTATTAAAATACTTGAAATGAAGTTAAACTAAAGGCTTTTAAGAGCCTGTGTCGCTCACTTTGGTCTATGTGCATATTAAACAAAGGACACAGATGGATTCATGAAAAAATTGTGTTTTGGTGATGGTGATGTGTTTGAAGTTCTTACTTTACTGAACGTTCTTGCTACTTACAATTATCTCTATCTATAATGAACTTTGCCCATTAGTAACAGAGGAAATTATTTTGTAAAAATTTACAAAAATTAACCAAATTAATGAAAATTGTTAAAAATTGACTATAAAGGGCAATAACTCCTTAAGGGGTCCACTGACCATTTTGATCATGTTGACTAAATGGTCATTTGACTTATTTGTAGATATTACTTTGCTGAACATTATTGCTGTTCACAGTTTATCTCTATCTATAATAGTATTCAAAATAATAACCCAAAACGACAAAATTTCCTTAAAATTACTAATTCAGGCACAGCAACTCAACAACCGGTTGTCCGATTCATCTGAAAATTTCAGGGCAGATATATATTGACTTTATAAACAATTTAACATTGTTATAGTTGCTCTAAATGCTATGGTTTTAGAGTTATAAGCCAAAATCTACATTTTACCCCTATGTTCTATTTTTAGCCATGGCGGCCATCTTGGTTGGTTGGCTAGGTCACCGCACACATTTTCTAAACTGAAAGCCCCAATGATGATTGTTGCCAAGTTTGGTTAAATTTGGCCCTGTAGTTTCAGAGGAGAAGATTTTTGTAAAAGATTACAAAAATTTATGAAAATTTAAAAAAAAAAAATGACTATAAAGGGCAATAACTCCTTAAGGGGTCAACTGACCATTTTTGTCATGTTGACTTATTAATATATCTTACTCTGATGAACATTATTGCTGTTTACAGTTTATCTCTATCTATAATAGTATTCAAAATAATAACCAAAAACGACATTTTTTTTTTAAATTACCAATTCAGGGACAGCAACCCAACAACCGGTTGTCTGATTCATCTGAAAATTTTAGATGAAATAGATCTTTACTTCACAAACAATTTTATTCCGTCAGATTTGCTCTAAATGCTTTGGTTTCAGAGATATAAGCCAAAATCTACATTTTACCTCTATGTTCTATTTTTAGCCATGGCGGCCATCTTGGTTGGTTGGTTGGCCGGGTCACCAGACACATTTTTTAAACTAGATACACCAATGATGATTGCGGCCAAGTTTGGTTAAATTTGGCCCTGTAGTTTCAGAGGAGAAGATTTTGGTAAAAGTTAACAACGACGACGGACGACGGACGCGAAGTGATGAGGAAAGCTCACTTGGCCCTTTGGGCCAGGTCAGCTAAAAGCTAGTTTTGGCTTTAAGAATTGTTTGTATGAATTTTACTTCATATGAGAACAAAAACAAGTCAGACAAAAGCCAAATGAGTAAAACTGTTCTAATTACATCAAGTTGGTTCACACGTCAAATAGTCTGTTTACCCAGTGAAAAATTTAACTTACATTTATTTCTTTGCACGGATCCCCACTTGAATGATCCAATATGGATTGTTTTGGACTAACGGAATCTATCAGTTTTCGAATTTGTAAAAGATATGTTTCATTTGTTATTTTTGGTTTGCTGTCAATACTTTTATCATATTGCGTCGGTTTATCTTTAATACGTTCTATGTTCAAAACAGATGGGTCTTGTCTTTTCTCTACGGTTGGCTTAGGAATTGTAGGTTCATCAGTTGTCTTTTTTTGTTTTTCAGCAGTTTTCATTTGGCTTGTGTCGTATTCAACTGCTTTCTGGAGGATTTTGTAACGAGGATCGCTCGCTTTAAGATAATCGAGAGGCAATTTCCCGTCCTTGTTCTGTACTTTACATGGAACACATTTCTGTTGTAATAGTACAGCCACATGTATCAATTTGGTGTTATATGTTTCTTTAGCAACTAAATGAAAAAGCGTGTTTTCATTTATGTCTAACTGCTTTGGATCCAACCTTGCATACTTATCTGGATGTTTAGCATACAATTCCAGACATTTGTTGAAAACAGAGAAGTTTCCTGCAATGGAACAAAACGTGCATTTATTTAAAAAAAAGTCAACGTCATTAACATTGTACGGACACTGTTTTCGTATCAAGAAGGTATAGAAGGTTTTAATTATATACAAAAGTACTGTTCTCTTTACTGAATATTTCAGAAAACAAACGAATTTATATATTGGTGGTATATTAAAGAAATAAACTTACCTGGATCTTTATGCAATCCAAGAAATAATGCAGAATGAATAGGAGTACTGCAGGATTCAAGATTTAAGTATTGAGGATCACAATGATGATGACAGATCAGTGTATTGAGCAAGTTATACCACTGTCTATCAACAGCATTTGTTATACAAATCTGGCCACCTACAAATAAATAAAGGTTAACAATATAATATCAAAGTAATAATAAAACATTTTTGTGTTTCCTAATCGGATTTCTATGAATTATTGTAGCTGTTTTTCGTCATTGATTATGTCTTATAACTAGATACTATGTGTCATACACAATACCATGATTGGCATTTGCTTGAGGAACAGGAAACACTAAGTACCCTCTCAATCATAGTAGTCAATTTCCTGTTAATGGTTGTGTTAATTTTATTATGTTCAGGTTTTATTTTCTATGATGTTTATTTGGGTTTTTTTTTATAAATATTTTCTTATTCTGTCACTTATTTTATTCTATTAATCTTTTTTGATATTAACGTGCACGGAAATTAATGCAGAAAGTAATAATGAAATGTTCTTCAGAAAATCACAGACATTATCTTTTTTCCAAATCATATAGTCTTATATAAGTTTCTCTATACAAATCACAAATTTAGGTCATTAAATGCGTCGCATTTATCAACTTGGATGCATTGTTTTCATATTTTAAACGTTATTGTACAATATTCTTTATTAAACAGGATATCAAGCATCCATTTGCTAGTTTACGAAATTTATGCTTTTTAAAGGAGAGAGAAACATACAGTAAGTCATTCTTGTGGCCAATGATTGTATTACGTATGCATTATACAATTAGTAGCGGACAAATAGTTATAGTATTAAGCATATCTTATTACTCATGATATTTTCTGATATGTAACTACTACCCCACTATTGTAATACTTGATGCCGGGATCTATCAACATGATACTAAAATTCGTTCAAATTAGTGGTAAGTGCAACTGAAACGTTATGTGTTAATGCTCTGCGCTGAAGGTTTCAATGTCATTTGAGGATGGAAGAGAGAATCAATTTACTATAGAGGTTTTTTTTTAACTTAAAAATTAAGTGAGTGTCATGAATTATTCAATTAATGCCGCATCCAATTTTCTTAGTTTAGTTTTAATGATTTTATGCATATCTGTTTTTGAGATATATTATAAATTATGTATTTGAAAAGTTTCTTATATAAAAGTCATTGTATAAAAAATAATTTTACAAATATTTACATCACATGTGTAAACTTTACCTCGGTCTACCCTTCCACCATTCCGGAGAAAGCAGTCTACTACCTTCTCAATTAAGTTTGGAGATTGCTCATTTGGAAATTCTTTATCTAGGTGAGCTATTAATTGTTCAATTTGTATTGCAGATGCAAATCCAGAAAGACTCAGTATGCCATGCTTCCTGTTATGTGTTGTTACCAATTGGTATAATTGCATCCATTTTTCTTGCTCTATTAAATGATGCAATACCTTCTCAAATTGTTTTTGAGCTATTCTGCATAATTCTTCGGGAATTTCTGAAACGAATTTGTGTTTAATCTGTAGTGATACTGGAGCTTACACGGTCAGATTGTTTAATTCAAATCTGATTGATATTCATAATACTTCATATGTACCAGAAATAATCGATAAAGTAATGTTAAAAAAATCGCCTCTTTAATCTATTTCATACGCCAGCGCTTTAAGAATATTGAAGATGTCGCTTTTGCAAAAAACTCATTAGCCGCGAGATGCGCGTTTCGTCTTCTTCAGACTCATCTCGCAAAACTAATTCTGAAGTTGAGAAGCTTTGAAAACAAATACTTTTTTACTAAGGCCGTTGGTTTTACCTGTTCTATTTTTTTTTAAATAATAAACAATCGCAAACCTTTATTCTTTTGCGTTATTAATAATATATTGAATTTGTGCACAGAAAAGTCTGCCCAATTATATTTTAATTAAAAGATGTAAAGTACACTATTAAGAGAAAGAATCAATATACACAATCCGACAACCTTCATTTTATGTAACTTAATTACCAAGATATAAAACATAGTTATTGATTTGAATTTCATTTTGTTATTGAATCACGTTATCCTGTACCTTGATCATTTTGCAGCAGATTTCATTCATTCACACCGATAGAACAGTAAGACTCGATACGTGGAATGTGAAATTATATCAACTTCCCAAGTGAGAGAGACAAAAGTAATAATTTGCTGTTGATGGTATTTACTGGGTAAACGTACTATCGTTATCCCAATTAATTTTTAATTTCAGTTCATTCTTTATGCCCACATAATATAGTTCATAACTTGCTACATTCTATTAAAATTATAGATGGGCGTTTTTTGTCTTTCCAGTGCATATTGTCATAAAAAATCTGATACAAGTTTACTTACCGAAATCTGATGTTTTAGCAAGAAAGTCAGAAATCATTAAAACTGATTCCTTTTCTATTTGTTTGTGCCTCGGAGATCTATGTTTAGACCTAATAAGTCTTATCAGATCTTTGAATGCTAGTGATGGATCTTCTAAGATTATGTCTTTGCATTTATTAAACGTGTCCTGACATGGTTTGCATTTATCTTCAACCTCATTATTTTGTTCTTCGAGTTTATGGATTTGATTTTCTGTTTGCTGTTTTTGATTTAATGCTGCATCTGACTTTAGTTGTGTTGCTGGTGAATTTGCTCTACCATGATGGTCTGGTTTGTCTATAAATATAACATAAAACTGACTCTATGATAAAAGTGCAAAGAATGACGATGACTGTTCACATGTGAACCTTAACCAGGTGTACAAAACTATCTCTAAATGATTAATTGTTAGGCATTAAGTTAAAATTTGAATTGTGCTGCTTATGCATATTTACCCCATAGCGATCTGGTTTGTTATTTTATATATACAAATGTAAATACTGAAAAACATGCAAAATATGCATACGACAACACTGTTAGTTATGAAACAGACGACCTGGGATTTGTCATAGCTCCACTCTTCGTAACACAACCCTATTCTATTTTGCATGATTGAGACAAACCCCTATGCAAATCATTCTTTTTTTGCTTGCAAGTAGTAGCACAACAGATTCCACTGGTGGAGCAGAAACTGTTTTCCTTTCCTGAGAACTTGAGTTGATCCCGAGTGTATTCTCGGTTATTGGGGTGCTTGTTCATCAGCTACCTAAGCATACATTGGTACTTCATAGTGTAAATCTATTGTTTGTTCTTTTGATTTTTTTTTAAAAAAAATTTGGGTTACCATTTCAAAGTTGTATATACATGTTGATACATTTTTACATCTGGTCCTTTTGTCGTGTTAGAGACTTCTCTGCCTTTGCATTGCCCTTTTTGCCTTTTTGGTATTTTTTTTTTACAAAGTTATGACGAAATTATCACTTGTTATTGAAAACATTATCTAACTTTATTTTTGCTGTTGTCAAATATTTTCTGTGCTTTCTAAATATAATTTGATAAATCCAGTATCGAGTTTTATTCACAAATATATATATATATATATATAAAACTCGTCTAAACATCAACCCAGCAATGTTAGATCTGTAAATTTGCTTTCGCAATTTTTTTGTTCTTCCCTCGCCGGGATTCAAACCCATGCAACTGAGATATCGTGACACCTAATCGCCTGCACTGTAGCCGTCCCGCTAGACCACACGACCACCTGGGTTTCACAATAATAAAGCTTTCAGTGGCCGTGTGTTTCCTTTCCTCGTCAGTTTTAATCTAGCGTCGTACTACAGAGTCAGTACATGATATATAAGGCATAAAGATGTTATTGTTACAGTTAAGCTCAATTATCTATAGTACAGGATCCTACAAATTAATGCAAGATACAGTCACAGAAAATAATTATATTTATAAGTACGACTGAGTCAGTGTATCACAAACATGTTTAACCCCGCCGCAATTTTGCGCCTGTCCCAAGTCAGGAGCCTCTGGCCTTTGTTAGTCTTGTATTATTTTAATTTTAGTTTCTTGTGTACAATTTGGAAATTAGTATGGCGTTCATTATCACTGAACTAGTATATATTTGTTTAGGGGCCAGCTGAAGGACGCCTCCGGGTGCGGGAATTTCTCGCTACATTGATGACCTGTTGGTGACCTTCTGCAGTTGTTGTTTTTTTCTTTGGTCGGGTTGTTGTCTCTTTGGCATATTCCCCATTTCCATTCTCAATTTTATGTATGACTATGTTAAAGTTTATGTGCAAAAGTATTCACTTAGAAACTGGAATATATTTTATTAAACTGACCGCTAGAAAAAATTATAATTCTACAAAAACTCCAGAGCTTTCTTCATTAAATTCTAATTGAAGTGTCTTAAGCAAGGAAAATAATTATTACCATTAGAACTAAATATACTAGAATTTAGAACCTTGACTTAAAGTCTATATACTTTACGAACCTTCAAAAGCAGTCATTTTAATCATTTGCTTCTCAAGGAGTTTCCATGATCTTTTGTCGTCTTTAGGCAGAAGGTCAATAGCAAGCATTCCATCATTATTATTTAGAAACGGGTTGATATTAGTTGTTATCAGAATTTCGATAACCTCATGTCGTCCTATTTTAGAGTTTTCTATTTTTCGTGCAGCTGCAATATGAAGACCAGAATTTCCTTTACAGTCTGTAATACTGCTATTTTCTCCAGTTTGTAAGTGTTGACATACGCCTTTCAGCACGTTTGGAATACCTTTTATGAAAATATAAATACCTTTAAAATAAGTCATTAATATATATGCAAAACACAATGATAACATTTAAATTCATTAATTGGTTCAGGTCAGAAATTAGTCAATATCATCATCAACACTTGTGATTTTGTTGTATGATACATATAAACATGTTATTATATATGCTCTTCAACTTCGTACTTTTTTTGCCTTTTTAACATTTTTTATTCGAGCGTCACCACCGTGTAGAACGCCTCATGCGGGGTGTCGGATATATTTGACACGGGGTGGCAGTTTCGAAGCGAAGAAAAATTATCAAAGTAAGTTCAAGTATCAAAATTTCTTTTTTTGAATTCTTAGTACCATATAATGTATTGCACGGAATGAACTGCAACACAATTTATTTCCTGCAAGCAGAAGCAGTCGATTTCAGTGCTCTGTTTTCTCAAACACCTCTCCCTAGTTTTCCGTGTTGCAGATTTTGAGGCTTCATATGCAAATTTCTGAAGAAAGAAAACAACTTCAGACGAACTCCCCCGTATCATTTTTTCCAAATGGTAAAAAAAATCCTATAGACGATATTTCTTATCTTCTTTACCTAGAGACGGTCAGATTTTTGTTAAGGAGAATAACATCGGAAATGTGGTTTCGGGTAAGAACAAAGAAGTTTTGGAAAACTGGCTACAGACTTTTTCAAGGTAATGTTTTATATTTATGGGTGGAGCAAAAAGTATTGGACACATTACAGAAAACATGTGTGAGCGAGGTTTGACCGATCCCCAAGGTGCAGGAATTAATTTTGCAGTTCCAAGCCAAAAGATACTATCAGACTTCATCGCCATGGACCTTCAAAATTAATTCCTGGGTCTTAGGGATCGGCCATTCCACGTTCACACAAGTTTTCTGTAATGTGTCCACTCATGAATTATAAAAATTGACCGTGAAAAAGTCTGTAGTCAGTTTTTCAAAACCTCTTTGTTGTTTCTAGATACCACATTTCCGATGTTATGCTTTTGACACAAATCTAACCATCTCAAGGAAAAAAAGAAGAGAAATATTGTCTAAAGGAAATTTGTTGTCTTAACTCATTAATCGAAATTGAACTTACAACGCCATGCCCAAAAAATGAAAAAGACAAACAGACACATAATAGTACACAAGAAACAACATATATAGAAAACTGAAGACTGGACACGAACCCCACCACAAACTTGGGGTTATCTCAGGTGCTCTGGAAGGGTAGGCAGACCCTGTTCCACAAGTAGCACCCGTCGTGTTGTCCATGTTATTTCAAACTCGGTAAATAGTTTAATTCGGTTAGTCACATTCATAAATAGGGAAGGGGATTGTAGTTGAGATTCATTTCCGATATCATCTGTGTAACGGTTATTCCATAACGGTCAACCAACTCGTGATGGCGTCCGTAAAATTTAAGAAGGGAACTTGTTTGTTCTATGGTCGGGTTGTCTCTTTGACACATTCCTCATTTCAATTCTCAATTTTATGATTTCAACTTCACCATTTGGAAGTCTTGGTTTAATAGCTTCCTTGTACATGTAAGCAGCAACCCTCTATCAAGGAAATCATGATAGGAAATACAAGCGCGGGAATATCGTATCAATTGGAATACTGACAGTTCGTTGAAAATCAAGTAACAAATATGTTTTCAGTCAAGAAATCAAGCATCATGATAATGTCAGTTTCAGAGAATTTTTTTAAGCTGTATTGTCATTTGATAATAAAGATGCCGGTGAGTGTTTCATTGGGGAGAGTAATCAAATTCGTCTGGAGAGAGTCCTTTCCTAGGCGTGCACGAGTGCTTTTGAGAGGATTCCATATATGAAGGTCTACTCTATGATTTTCCTCCATGTTTCGGTGCATTGATCTACTGCCGTGACTTTTTTTCTGACCATGATAGTGACTGAAAAGGAAAAGGAATCCTTTTCCAGCTTTAAAACAAAATATTTTAAATGATTTTAAATTTTTTTATTAAATCAAAAGCTCATGTCATATAAAACTTTATATAAAACAGACAAAAAGTAAGTACCTGCAGTTCGTAATGTGTAATCATTATATAGTAGATGTGTTTGAGTTAAAAGTATTAGATGAAGACCGATTTATATGCAAATATTTTCTTTTTTTTTCAAAAGCCTCTACCCTTTGAGATGCAAAATCTGACACCCCGAGCGACACTTTATATTTTGATGAAAAAACTAGTTTTAAAACCGATTAATTGTAAGTAAGAATCTGGTATTTGGTTAAATTTCATGATATGAATTAAATTCTATATAAATGATATAGGGGGGGTTGTTTGAGAAAACATAGCACTAAAATCGACTGCTTGCAGGAAATAGATTGTGTTGCAGTTCCTTCTGTGCAATACATTATATGGTACTAAGAATTCTGAAAAAAGAAATATTGATATTTCAACTTACTTTGATAATTTTTCTTCGCTTCGAAACTGCCACTCCGTGTCAAACATATCCGACACCCCGCATGTGGTGTTCTATACGGTGGTCACGGATAAATTTTTTGTAGCCGAAACGCGCATCAGGGGCAGATATAAAATTGCAATCCTGCGATCTATAATGAGTTTATTTACAACCACTGGGTTGATGCTACAGCTGGTTGAGTTAATTTCCCGAGAACTGTACATGTGTTGACTAGAGTTATCATTGATATATTCATAATAATAAATTTACTGCTTACAAAACTTTGAATATTTGAAATACGAAGGTTTTTCTCCCTAAGGAAAAGATTACCTTATCTGTATTTGACAAAACTTCAAGTTATAGGAATTTTTGGTTCTCAATGTTCTTCAACTTCGTACTTTATTTGGCCTTTTTAACATATTTTGATTCGTGCGTCACTGATGAGTCTTTTGTAGACAAAACGCGCGCCTGGCGCAAATGTAAAATAGCAGCCATTGAAGTTTACTTATTACAAACAGAAAAAAAATGATAAACAAACAAAAGGTTTCACAGTAATGCGAACAGTTTTATACAAAGGACTGTAAAATATACTAAATAATATTAAAATTAATTTGTCTCTCGATGTTTTATTGATGTTCCCTCACGTTTAAAACTTTTCCTTTACTTTTCCTTCTTCTCTTTCTGTTACATGGACAATGCTTACGAAAATTGTTCAATATATTGCAATAGTCAATAATTGTCGTCCATTTAACGCTCCACGTTACAAGATTGAATCCTTGTGTTAAAATATTGAATATTGCAGACGCAGCTTATATTACAAACAAATTTGGATAATCATATAATAAAATTAAGTACAGAATCATTGCCTTATAGTCTCATTCTTATACACCTTGTCTGTATCTACGCTTCGCTTGTAAGGATCTCTAAACACTCCGTTCTATTTTTCTGTTCAAATAACTATAACGAAAACCAATTAAGCTTCAGCGTACGAATTTGTTTGGAAGTGTAACAAAAAGGCAAAACCAAATAATCCCGTACGGGACTTCTTAATAGATAAATAAATAAATAAATTAGAAAAAGTTATAATGACACCTATACGAGATGGGCGATTGGGAAATGTTTTATGTACATTTAAAATTCACATCAAATATATTCATATGTTTTAAACAGTATTCATGGATCCGTGTATCTACATATTTCAGTAAAACTGATAATACAGAATTTAATTCGGCATTTAAAAAAACTGAACCAATTGTTTAGGAAACAGCTTACCAGTGTAACAAGTCATTCTAACAGCTGCGTTGATAAAGGTGTCGCCTTTTTGTGTCGATAAATTGGTATATTTACAGCCACAGATTATTAAGTAAGCAATGAAAAACATACATTCAGGAAACTTTGCCAGCAGTTCCATACCACAGAGCGGTTCAAGGTCAAAATCAAGTTCTACATAAACAGGATTTATAGTCCGCATAAAATTTGAGATGTATTTCGCTGCCTCCAGTTCTCTTTCCAATATAAAACTATGCAAGACCCAAACCCATATGTCGAATCCCACTGGAAACGGAATCATTTTTTGCATGCTTGTCGATGCTACAAAATTGAAATTGTTATTATAATTCAAAAACAATTTAGGCTTTAATTCCTGATTATTTCAAATATACACTTCATTTGCATTTGAGATTACTACCCCAAATCTATTGCATCAAATATTTCAGTCACACCATTCATCTGAGATCACTACCCTCACAAATGTAAAATTGAAATATCCCAATCAAAAACCTTCAAGTTATTTTTCTTCACCGGAAAATACGCGCCTTCATGACATAATTTTTCCAGAAAGAGGAGATCGCCTGTATTCCTAAACTATTAATGTTCATCAAGCGTAATAATGGTCGTCATTGTGCAGGATAAAATAGAAATAATTTGTGTTCCTTATTTACTTAGTCAAATTCCCATATGACAGCAGTGCTGATCTAGAAATATAAGAATTTAATAACGCGATGCCGAATAATTCGTGCAATATAGCATCATATTTTTCCAACCACTATCTCAACATCGAAACGAAAGTGTCTATGCCCCTAAACGCACAAATGGTGTTTACTAAATCCAAAGTTTTTGACAGAAATACATCGAACTCGAAAGTTGTCTATTTAGCTTGTTTATCGTCCAAAAACTAAAACAGTCCAAACTGTCATGTTATGAATCGAGAAGTCCACTGGTCATGTTTCTATTGGAGACCTTTTTTGTGCTTTTCTAATGTTCTGTATTAAAAACCATATGTAACACCGTCATATCATGTATGTGATTGTCCCATGTCAACGGTTTTAGTTTGTTATTGTATATCATATTTATGTTCCTTTTGTTTGTTTCAAGCATAAGTCAGGCCGTTGGAATTTTAGTTTGAATTATATAGCATTTTCATATGTCGGGCTTCTTATAGCTTGCTAATTACTCAATTACTGAGTTCCTGTACAGCAGGATATGAAAAGGGGATTGGTGAGCATGCAATTTCAAAGGTTAATTCAAAAGGGTGAATTTCTTAAAAACCTGACAGTTTATATACTCTATATTTCGGTGATACTGAAATGTTCCAATAGTGGGGTAAAATTGAAGCTACTTTCATTGTTCTATAGTTAAGAATTGAATCTAGCTTCATTATTAAATTCTAGATGCATCACTTGAAGCCGATCTAAATGTATGTGTGGTATATGTGTTATACTTTATTGAAAGTTCAATGATGCAATACCCCTTCCACATAATCAAATAACTTAAATGATTACGACCAGCTCTTGTATGATATATGACAAGGACAAAATTTAATGATGAACAGTCCTGTTTCATACTAATTTGCATGAACACAGAGTACTGACCGGATTCGGATTTTTATAAACATACATATGATAAATTGAGCTAACTGAGTAAAAAAAAAAGTTGAACGTGAATTTTTTTTTGTTAGTTGGTTATGGACTTTTAAGTAAAACAGATATATTTTTTCATTTAAAAGAGATGTACGCAGACGTTTTAAAACAATGGATAAGTGAACGAAAGTGGCTACGTGTATGAAGTGCATAATCATCGAATGTCTATAATATTTATTAATTTATATTATTGAAATGATTGACATAATCTTCTTAATTAATCTAAAAAACAATCTTTTATTAACGAATCAAAAGTTCTTTTAAAAAATACATACCTTCTTTATTGTTTATACGTAGAAAAACAAGACAAATTTTCTTTAAGATTTCGACCATCCTTGATATATCTGTTGTTGGAAAAGTAAGACCGTTGGTATGAAGCACGAGTGCGTTTGTATACGTATGTATGGCAGGTTGATAGTTTTTGCCGGAAAATAAAACATCACCAAGCATACAATTCGCCTGTAAATATAAGAGCATTAATCAATATGTATTATAAGTCCATAGTCTTTGTTTTAAAAAAGAGTTAAAATATTGATTGCAAGTCAATATTAAATGTCAAAAGGGTACTTCACGTCTCAAAGCCATACTTATAAAAACAATTAAGCAGGATCTGTTATCTTCTAGTTTATAGTATATAATGTTATAATCTCCTCGGCTTTAGTTGGATTCGTGTTAATTTGTCTTTACAGTTATCTGTAATAATTGGAGACTGTCGTTTGTTTGTTCGTGGGTGTTCTTTTGACTATTTTTTTTCAACTTATGGTTAGCAATTTCCTCTTCTCAATTTATAATATCTATCTTAAAGACGCAAAAACAATTGAAAATCATGAGAGAAATATAAAGAGAAAATGAAGAGAATATTGCTCTTTCGTATTACTCACTTAGCATTTTCAACATAACATATATAGTTTTCTTTATTCATACTTAATGATTCAAATGCTTACTCTATCACAAGTTGGATTAAACTTCACACTGTCATTTGCAGTATTTAAAGCAGCTTGCACATTCCCAAGATTTAAATGACATTCTGATATATTTCTCATCAAACTTGATACTTCTTTGTTAATTCCTTGCATCTCATTTTGGTCAAATGTCATAAGCGCCATAAAACACAATCGTAAGGCGGCAGTGTAGTCTTTCTGTGATAATTCCTTTTTAACTTGTTTAAGAAGATCATCCCTTGAACCACTTTCTCCGCCTAAAATTACTTAATACTATTAATAAGACTCAATGTTTATACTTGTATATATTTGGGTTTGAGCTTGAATTGTTTAACATTTTATCATACCGTAGCCTTTTATAGCTGGCTATACGGTATTAGTTTTGCCCATGATTAAAGGTTTTACGATGACCTTTAGTTATTTATATCAAATTGATCTGCACTTTTGGATATTATATGTAATTGTGTGTGTGTGTATGTGTTTTTTCCGATAACAGCAACCTATATTTTCTAATCAATTGTAACTACAAATAAGTGAAACTAATAATAATAAAATAATTCCCGTTGAAAGGTTTCCCGAAATTAAGGGAAAAAAGCATAAGACAAAAGAAACTTATCTCGTACTTCACTTTATATATTTATCACAGAGTTCTTGCATTGTCTGTCTTTGTCCTGTAACAATCTATTTACATACTGCCTATGCTAGAACAAGATGACAGTTCTTTAAAATTCTATCGAAAATAACTTAAAACTCATAAATTGCGTGTGCTTGTCAGGAACCGAGCTTGTTATTTTGCATATTTGTGTTAAAGAATGTCTATACAAACGATGTAATTTATTAAAAAAATAATAGAAAATAAGTTTATAAAGACAGCGAGCTTCAAAAGGTAATCAGAAAAGTTTCAATTGTTAGAACAGTCTTTTGTCTCTAATTTTGCAAATAGGTCTTAAACTTACTCCCAGATATTTTCCGTAGATCTTCGTATAATTCGCCAAACTGATTTTCCTCCAAGTAATATATTGGTAAACAGTGTGCATTGTCTCTACAACTAGCTGTGAAGTTTTTATCATTCAAAATTAACACGACTTGTTTCATTAACTGGCAGTCTTGGGTAAATCCATTCTTGGTTATCACATGGTAGGGAGACTCGTTGTTACCATTCAAATATTCATTGACGAAGGGAGTTCCTTGAACAGGCATTTGTTCTAACAGACGTACGTCACCTGTATCATATCATTTATACAGTTGATTTCGTCATAGGTTAAATTCATTTGGTATTAAATTAAAACATTAAAGATTATTGACAGGCAATTATAGATGACCAAACACTAAATATAATATTATGAATCCCTGGGATGCATTCACTACATAATCAGCATAATAATGCCATTCATTTTTATGTATTTGTTCACAGCGATTAGATTGAAAAAAATAAAGGTAGGACTCCTTTACATTTAATTTATTTCAGTTTGGTACCATATCGGACTTGTTCTTAAGGATGTATTCGTCTGACGTTTCTGTCTCGTTGGAATCTCGTTTTGGAATATTTTTTTCTAAAACATGTAGTACAATAGGAAACTAGCAATGAATTTAATAATATCTTAATCATACTTAGCTCTGTTAAGAAGTTGTGTATTTACAATAATTAGTTTTTGAGTTAAAAAAAATCAAATTCTATTACCAGTCAGTTTTTTTAGCCAAAATTTTGAGAAATGGTTGAAAGGTACAAGAAATGATTTTAGCAAAATCACGTTCATCCAATATACCTTTTTTTCTTTTCAAATTTTTTAGATGTGCATTTTTACAATCATTTATAATAAAGCAGTTGAAATAATATGCATTTCGTTCTGAAAACAGAGAAAAATCATACATTTACCAAATTGACAACATGGTAAATTTGACATAAAAAAGTATCAAAATACGATAAAACTTTCTTAATATATTAACACCTACCTATTGTTTTTCAAGATTAATTTATTCAGATTGGTCCACTTCATCACTTTTAAAGTATGAAAAAAGTTTAATTGTGGAATTGTGATTTTGTTCACGATAATAGCACAAAAATGGCTACAATTTGATAAAATATGGGAAAATCATCAAAATTGGGTATTTTCAAAGGGCCGTAGCAAAAACAGAAGTGCACCACCATATGATTATAATCTTCACCAAGTATTTTTAAACAGTCATATCAACCTAAAATCAGGTTAAGAAAGAAAGTTCAATTCTAGAAATTTTGGGCTCCTCAGAGATGTACATCGTTAAATGAATCTTTACCAAAATCAACAATATAACATCTTCATGCTTGTACTATTATGTCCTCGAAATATTGTAATATGTTGGTAGATTCGTGCACTTGATAGCATCATTTGCCATTTAGAAAAAAATGCGAAGTACACCAACTATTGGTAAGACAAACTACTATGTCTGATAAAACATATGTTAGGAGTTGTAATATCCAATTCATTGATGTTCTATAGTTGTTACATTTTACCTGTAATAAGAGCATATTTCACAGCAGCGTGGATACAGTTGTCCTTATCATCGTTTTTAAAGTTGAGAAATTGTTCATGCTTGAACAGAAGAACAATCATTGTTGGCGTCAACCAATTTGAAACTGATTTATCAGCTTTGTTTGCTTCGATAAATTTGAACACATTGCTCAGTTGCATCTTACTAGTGTCGACGGAATATGCAGCTCCATAACCTAAAGTCAAAATAAGTAATTATAATTATTACACTAAACTTTCAAGTACTTCAAAAAACTAAATCTGTTTTCAATATTCATTGAAAATTAAGTCAATTTCTTTGAGAGGAAAAACCCATGACACCACAGGTCCGCAACTATTATTAAGCTTTGTTACATTGATGTTATAAACTCCATGGAATTATGGTGAATTTCTCAATTATTTCTGTGTTCGCCTTTTTAAAGTTCTGTTTAAATCGTTCACAAAATGTTGAGGTTAAAATGTTTGCATGTTTGCATATGTTCATTACACACTATCAAAAAAAAAATCAAAATCTTGTGAACACGCGCATCCCCTAAATCGTAATCCATGTACCTTTTATAACTATTATCTGAAAATAACATACAAAATATGAAACCTGTAGCATAAGAACTGTAGGAGCATATAGCCGAACATATCATGTATCCATATCCGCACGGATAAATGAACAGACGGACGTACAGGGGTAAATTAATATGCCCTTCGGCAATACTTTATACATGTTTTCATATATACCTGTACGATCTGATGGAATCTCTGTACTCAACCCTAAAATCAAATAGCTGATCACTTTCCATTCAGACTCTTTGGATAATCTATTCAGTACGTCAGGCCAAAACTGGACTAAAGATGTGTTTAACAATTCTTCGTACTTAGTAGCTTTAAGATTGTCTAAAAAAAATCATTAGCTTTAGACATTACTTTTTAAAATTATTGTAAAGTATTTATCATTCTATATTCATGAAGGAAAAATGAATTAATAATGCTATCTTTCTAGCTATGACGATTTTGTTTGATTGATATCACAAACAGTATCAGAAATAGGAACGTTAAAAACTGTCAATCATTATTATTTGATACCGGTAATTCGGTCTTCCACCTTTTTAGAAGAAAGAGCTATTGCTTTTATTTTGAATATATATTTCATTTCGTCACATAGATTTTTGAAATGTCGCTTTTGTTTCGAAACATGTTCATGAGTTATTTGGTTCTTCATATTTAACACTAATATAGCGCTTTTAAAACCAAAAGTTATAACCAAACACTTTTCCATGTGGAAACTATTGTCCTATATACCATTTTCATTTTGATCGCATTTCCTGGGAAAACATTTAAAAAAAAATAAAACGATATTTTTATAAATTTCATTACTCATTGAAATTAATATCACATGTTTACTATTCTATTTAAATATCTTATGTCGTATGTTATTCTCTGTCAATGGTTTTAACTCTATTTTTGTCATTTATTTCATACCTGATACATTTGGAAATGCAATGACAGCACCGATGATCAAATCAACTAACTCTTTATCGTCACATACTAGCTTAAAAACTTCAAATCCATTTACGAATGTTTCAAATGCCTCGTCATATTTTTTCAAAAGATACAGTTCTTTTCCTTTCCTCCAGTGTGCCTGAATTACAAACTTTACAAATAAGTTGTTTGATTATTACATATGTTCATATGTCAGTCAGTAATAGAAACTAGACTGATTGTAATCATAAAAAAATATTTATTAATTACTGCGAAGAAAAAATGGATCTGTAAAAGTACGCTCATGCTTTTGATCAATTGATTGTTTTTGTAAACTTATTATAGCAAATACTTCGTTTTTATTTAGGATGAAATGTATAAACAATAAATCTATAAATTAATTTATGCAATGGATTGAATGGGATGAAAGAAAGGCAATTTTACTGACATTAAAAATAATTTAATAAGCACAAAAAGGGTTCTCTAAATGCTCGTATTACATGTAGTAAAAAAATATCAATTAACCTAATCATGCTTATGTTAATTTGAACTTTTTTGGAACACAATCAATAGAAGAATATTTTCAAGTTATTGTGTGTTCTGTTCATAAAAATAAGAAGAAAAAAATAGAAATAAAGAAAACCATCATCGAATGTGTAAATTATCTTACCATCCAAACCTTTCATGAATAACAAATAATTATCCTTGCTTGTGGAAATTTTAAATAATTCGGATGAGTAATTGATTAATTGTCAAAACTCTTACAAAAGAGGGGCGAATAAACTCATCATAGATACCAGGATTAAATTTTATATCTATGACAGACGCGCGTTTCGCCTACAAAAGACTCTTCAGCGACGCTCGAATCCCAAAAAGTGAAGAAAAAAAAGCCAACTGAAGTACGAAGTTGAAGAGAATTGTAATACCAGAGGGACATCCAAACTCAAAGATCGAAAACAAACCGACAACGTCTTGGCTTAAACAGTAAGGCAAAGAGACAAATAATAATACACAAGACACAACATAGAAAACTAAAGACTAAGCAAAACGAACCCCGCCAACAACTAGGGGTGGTCTCAGTTGCTCCGGAAGGGTAAACAGAGCCTGTTTCACATGTGGCAGCCGTCGTGTTGCTAATGTTATTACAAACCCGGTAAACAGTCTAATTCGATAGTTCACATTCGTTAAAAGGGAACGGGATTGAAGTTACGACATAAGAACGGTCAACCATCACGTTTTGGCGTCCGTAAGATTTACGAAATGTTTGATTTCAACTTCAACATTTGGAACTCTTGGTTAAATAGCTTCCTCGTGAGCAGCAACCCTCTATCAAGGAAATCTTGATAAGAAATACAAGCCCGGGAATATCGTATCAATTGGAAGAAATATACTCCGTATGCAGGCGCTGCTGGAATGTTGCTACATTAAAATGGAAAATTGACAATTGGGAAGCTGAAATCGTCTCTTTTATCGTAAAGTTTTGTTGTCAACCAACCATCATTGTCAATTTTTAGATGTAATTTAAGATATTAGGCAGACAACTGTTTATGTTGTATCCTTTATCTCTAGTTCGATAGGATAGATGCATTCTACATAGTCACCATTTTTTTTTTAATTATTTAGTTGAAGAACATCATACATGTATATACAGCGGAAAGTACAGTTAAAGATTATTTTTAACCTTTTTTTCTTTCTTCCTGAGAATTTCCTGTATGAAGTCAGCCTCATAAGAATAAATGAACAAGTCGGCAAGAAGAGGGACACAATTGGTTCCTATGAGAATGCTGATAGTTTGTTGAAAAACACGTCCTCTAAACGTATAAATCAAGCATATAACAATAATGTCAGATTCAGAGAATTTTTAAAGTGATTCTTTACAAAGAAGGATTAATTCCTCCTTAAGACAAGATACTTGTAACATTACAATATTAAAAAAAAAAAAGATGTGGTATGATTGCCAATAAGACAACTCTTCACAAGAGACCAAAATGACACAGAAATTAACAACTATAAGTCACCATAAGGCCATCAACAATGAGCAAAGCCCATACCGCATAGTCAGCTATACATTGTTGAAGTCAGTAATTATCAGTTTAGATGAGATTTTCATTCTTTGTAAAAAATGTTGGCATTTTGTCTGTTAATTTTTCCAGGCATTTGGTAAATGCCCGAAAAATGGCAATTGATAAAATTTCAAAGTCACACACGTAATTTAGATAATGCGTAAAAAATTCTAACATTTTCCTAAATGTTTGAATTAAGAAAATGCCTGTAACATAATATTTACGAGAAATACTCAGTAATGTATTATGTAGTAGAGAATCCACAACTCTAGCCTAACCCATTTCTAGTAAAACGACTATCTGTTTCATCATGATCCGACAATGAATCAACGGAATTTCATTAAAATAATTTCGTATTTTGTCTTTTTTATTCTATAATAGCTAGAAATGATTAAATCCACACGGTTCACAGTTATATTATACTTGATATAACTTCAATTTAACTTAAATGTGTTGTTAGCTTTCCTTTTTGAGAAGATTTTATATTTGTAAATAATTATTTCATTCAATGTTTAATCATTACAAATAATTTCTATTGTTTTGATTTTAGTATTGATGATTCATTTAAAAAGACATATAATTAACATATGAATTTATTTTAATCTTTTTTGAAAAGTTAAATAAATTTAATTACCAACATTCAGAAACCTTTAATATTTACATATATAGTTTTAGTAACCAAATGTGCAATTCAATGGTGTTAATATCTCCTATTTGATTTAGTTTACATCACCATGATCACACCTATAAAATGAATAAAAACATTTTAAATCTAAATGAAGTATAAATGTCACAATAACACCACTTCACTAGACACCAGCTGATTATAAAATAGATACAATGGTTATTCTTAACTCAAAAATTATATATTATTTTAGTGTAAACTGGTTCCCTTTCATTATGTTTTGATTATTTTAATGTTATTACATTTGGCATCCATCGTCAATCAGTTAATCAATAAACTACAAAATGTAGTATTATTTGGGGTTCGCATTCTCAAACCCAAACAGAATTACTCTTGCTACACATGTACAATATATAATTATGTCAATCTTGAAAAGAAACATGTAAGCTGTTCATAGCAATGATCGTCAAGTCGTTGGCACCGAAAAAAGTAACTGTGTTATTAACAGTGCCAAGTTCAAGCTTAGTACCCGGAATATTTGTTCTTTTATTGTAATGTTTTTCTCTACCAAAATATTGTTTTTAATCTTAGAGGTATCTATATTTTATTTTTCATATAAAGTTTACGATTTTGTTTCTGGTTTTACCGTCAAAGAAGTAGTTTTACAGTCGTACCATATCACATTTTATTCAAATTAGAGTCAGTTAAATGTTGATGTATATTTGGACCACTTATAATCAAACTAAGTGATCATGGTATGATGTCATTATAATTAAGCATTTGTTATGATGAAAAGGGAAAGGCCTTGTACGTTTACTTTTATCATGGAATTGTACTAATAAGTAATATTTACAATTCTTTGATTCTATACTGTTTATATATTTTATTAAACAACAAAAAGACAGAAAAACAGTTTATTGGCATGTATTGACAGATATACGCTTTAAGAGTGATATTTAAATAATAATATTTTTCAGCACTCGTGGACCGACCGTGCAAGTCAAGGTCGTTTAAAACTTCCATTTGTTGCACTCGTGGTCTGGTGGTATCACGCATAGACTTCAGACTTTACTGACGAAAATACGCGCGAGTTCGAGCCTTGCATCAGTCACTCGTTTTCGAGAAGATAAGATATTGTAAGTTAAAAGTTTAAAGTTATTATATAAGTTATCTTAAGTTAACATGGTGGTCAGTGGATTCTTGAAAAATAATCCACTGTTAGAACAATAGACTGACGTCAGAGAAATAGGTTAATTATTCATCATTAGCTACAGAAGTAATACAGATGTTGTGTCACCTTAATTACCAAATATTCCCATACCTTATGCCATGACGAATCAGCTAGAATGGCACTTTCTGCATCTTGTAATGCCAATTCGTGTTGGTTAAGCTTAGTATATACAGTTGCCCTGTTTGTATACATTATTGCTTCATTTTTGAAGTCTCCCTCATCTGAACAATCTTTTATACCTTTTGTGTATATTTCAAGTGCCTTATCTAAGTTGCCTGCCTGAAGAGCATCTTTTCCGATCTTCCGAATTCTCGTTATATTTGCACTGATTCTACTGCCTACAGATTAGATGACAAGAATTATGATTAATTTGTTGGATCATATCTAATCAAATATCACGTATTCATGCAAAATGAATATATTTTATAAGATGAAATTGCAAATATTTTCTTTATCCTAAAAAAATCTTCACAAATAATACACAATGGTCTTGAGGTATAGATTCTGGGTACTGACGTTGTGTATCGTCTAAATAGCCTTTTATAGTATTCTTTTAGTATAAATATATTTATTTATAGTGGATTGGGAAACAAGTTTTGCAACTTATATTAATCCCTTTCCACTTTGCCGAAAAATAGTATTCTTTTATTTGTCTTAATGAATATTATTTTTACTGTTTAGTCTTTTTTTGTTCATTTCATTTGACCTGGTTTTGTACTTGTACATCCGGTCATTGTGTAATTGTGCTGAGGTAATATGTTTGTATTCTGGTCTTTCATTTTTGCTAATGTTCTTTGTCTATAAGCCTTTTTGTGTTTATTTGTTAAATATAACGTGGCTCTGTACTTATACATCCAGTAATTGTGTTATTGTGCTGTTGTAATTTTTTGTATTGTTTTGGTAAGTGCTTTGTCTAAATACCTTTTGTGTTTCTTTTTTACATATGCAGTAGCTCTATACTTAAATTCCGTCATTGTGCTATGGTTAATTTTTGCATTCTTGTTTTCCATTTTTGCTAATGTGCTTTGTCTATTATATGCCTTTTCTTGTGTTTCTTTGTAACTTATGACGTGGCTTTGTACTATGATGTTGTCTGTCGTACCCAAATTTTAGACATTTTTACCTATTATGTCGGTTTGCTTTGTTCCCGAATCGTTATCAATATAATGGAATTTAATGTTATACAAGTGAGCTAGCTATTAACCCATGTTTGAACCACTATTATTAACATAAGAAAATGTCTGTTCCAAGTCAGGAATTTGAGATTTTTTATCCATTCGTTTCATGTGTTTGAACTATTGATTTTGCCATTTGATTTGAACTTTCCGTTTTCAATTTTCCTTGGAGTTCGGTATTTTTGTTATTTTACTTTTTACCAGTACCTCCTAATATAAAATTACACCAAAATTTGCCGCTGGGCATTAAGCATGACAATTGATATGTGCTTGAGAAGAATACTGATCAATCCCCAGATAAAGATAAAAAAAAAACAACTATATTTTCTTATTGTAAAGGGTAGAATATGAAACTAATATGAAAATATTTCCTTACCTTTACTGCTACTTGAAGCATTCTGTAATAAGCTGAATACTTGGTCAGATTTACTCGTATATTCAATGGCTGTTTTTCCCGCGCTGTCTTTTATATTTAAACCACAACCATGATTAACTAAAAGACCAATGATCGTTTCGCCAATAGTCGTTTTACGTATTTCTGAATCCGTCACAAGAACGTGTAGTGCTGTATCTCCGTTGAGTTTGAAATTCATGCTTGATGTTGTTTTTATATGAGTTGATAGTAAATATTTCAAAAACTCAACATTACCTGCAGAAAAAGGGACCATTATTTTGGTATATTAATTGGATTTTTTTTTTTGTCTTCCTGTACCCAACCATTAGTCTAGCAGTAATTAGGTTTGAATCATGGTTTATTACATAAAGACCTTTCCCGAGCACAAGAATTCAACATGTGAAGTATTTTAATTTGTTTTCCTTTTTTTTTAGTATTTTATTAGGCTTTTTTTAGGGGTAATGAAAACAAACTTTTGACGTACATTATGCAGAACTCGGTCTTTTTTGTACATTTTTATCGATTACCGACAAGACTTTAACTGATCGAAACAAAACGGATATTAAAATAATAATAAAAAGGAAACACATCAGATCAACCAAAAAAAATAAATATTTAAGGAACCCTGTGCTAAATCAGGTGCACCAGAATAGAAGAGTAGGTAATTACTGTTCAAATATTGCACGCGCCGTATCAGATCAAGCAACAAAAAAATATTAAAAGGAACCCTGTGCTAAATCAGATGCACCAGAATAGATGAGTAGGTAATAACTGTTCCAATATTGTACGCGCCGTATTTTTCATGGCAAGTAAACAATCCGTTGTTATACTGATAAAAAGGCGAAATAATTGTTTCAACGAAAAATGGAATATATCTAGTGAGGTCATCTTTTCTGTACTTTTGGTCATTCTTGATACAATATTATCCCACCAGGATATCAAATATATATTCAACATAGTTTGAGTTAGTACTAAAAGGTATCAAAACTATTTCCCAACCTCATTCAAAATATACCTATACAGATTGATTTAATTCATTCTAGAAATTGGGGTAATTCAGTACGAGCTTTCAGTAACTACGAGTAATTTTCTATGGAGTATTATATATTGTGTCGTGGAATTATTTCAAAAATGTATGTCATTGCTGCACTGTTACACCACTGTCAGAAGAGAGCTGATCGCTACTAAGTATGTTTATCACGCCAAAATATGTATGTCCCAAGTCAGGAATCAGTAATTCATTGCCGATAGGTAGTTGCTGTCTGTCGTAATTGGTTTGAACATAAATTATACTTTGATTTTCTTTGCCACATCTTGTCATCCCAGGGCCTTAAAAATATAATTCATTATACGATGAACTTGAGTCGTTTACGTCATCTGATTTACGTCATCGTCCTCTGATCTTCTGTAAAGACTCTTCTTGGCAATCAAACATAATTTTTTGTTATACTTTTAGAAGGAAATGAAGAATGACCCGTCAATGCTTTTTTTTTTTATCAATTTTTTTCTTTTTCTAGTGTCCTAAACATGCATGAAATATTTGCCACCGGACGTTAATCAATCACATCATCTTCAGTATGTACTTTTAGGATCCCACATTTTCATTGTTGGTTTCAAGAAGTGAAGCTTTTAAAAAATGATACCTGTTTTCAAAGTAATGTTAACACAGAAGTGAATAACGCTCCCGTCCAATCCGCTCTCAAATTCTTGAAATGAAGCACCATTTTGTAATAGTTTAATTGCCAGTTTGCAGCCCCATTCTTTTTTTTGTGAGTCTATGGTCTCAGTAAACAACTTTAAAACTGATAATGCAGAACAATTGCAGTCTGAACAACTTCCTGCAAGTTTTGAATCAGCGCCTGTTATAGCACCTATTAACAAATAGGAAATGGCTTTCCATTGGCATTGACCTTTTGATGACAGCTGATCAAGGATTATATCCTTAAGAGTGAAATTTCCTGCATCAACTACGCCTGATTCTGCACCAATTATTTTTGAATCTAAGTCAAATATATCTGAAAAAAATATGAATGAATGAAGAAAAAGAAGCGCTTCTAAAAGTTTACGCTAGGTCAATGCTTTTATAACCCTATATATGGAATGACAAAAAGAAGCATTCAATACTTATACGTATAATAATGAAGCATACATCTATAATTATGTAATTATTACGTCTTTTAAAAAGTCTTAAGTTAAGATATTGTCTACATACAGTTATATAGAATCCAAATTACATCTTCAGCAAATATTTCTATTAGATAATAAGGCAAAAAAATCAAAATTTCCAAAAATATGGGTCTTTCTTTTATCAGATGGTGTTAACTAAAATTTTATCAATTTCCACGTAAAAAACTAACTAAAAGCTCTAAAGAGTCTGTGTCGCTCATCTTGGTCTATGTGAATATTAAACAATGGACACAGATGGATTCATGACAAAATTGTGTTTTGGTGATGGTGATGTGTTTGTAGATCTTACTTTACTAAACATTCTTGCTGCTTACAATTATCTCTATCTATAACAGTACTTTCTGTGGAAAATGTTATTGAAAATCTTCAAATTTTAAGAAAATTGTTAAAAATTGACTATGAAGGGCAATAACTCCTTAGGGGGTCAATTGACTATTTTGGTCATACTGACTTATTTTTAGTTCTTACTTTGCTGTACATTATTGCTGTTTACAGTTTATCTCTATCTATAATAATATTCAAGATAATAACAAAAAAACAGCAAAATTTTCTCAAAATTACCAATTCAGGGGCAGCAACCTAACAACCGATTATCCGATTCATCTGAAAATTCCAGGGCAGATAGATCAAATTTGCTCTTAATGCTTTGGTTTTTGAGTTACAAGCCAAAAACTGCATTTTACCCCCATGTTCTATTTTTAGCCATGGCGGCCATCTTGGTTTGTTGGCCGAGTTACGGGACACATTTTTTAACTAGATACCCCAATGATGATTATGGCTAAGTTTGGTTAAATTTGGCTCAGTAGTTTCAGAGAAGAAGATTTTTGTAAAAGATAACTAAGATTTACGAAAAATGGTTAAAAATTGACTATAAAGGGCAATAACTTCTACAGTGGTCAACTGACCATTTTGGTCATGTTGACTTATTTGTAGATCTTACTTTGCTGAACATTATTGCTGTTTACAGTTTATCTCTTATCTATAATAATATTCAAGATAATAACCAAAAACAGCAAAAAATCCCTAAAATTACCAATTCAGGGGCAGCAACCCAACAACGGGTTGTCGGATTCATCTGAAAATTTGAGGGCAGAAAGATCTTCATCTCATAAACAAATTTACTCCATGTCAGATTTGCTCTAAATGCTTTGGTTTTTGAGTTATAAGCCAAAAACTGCATTTTCCCCCTATGTTCTATTTTTAGCCATGGCGGCCATCTTGGTTGGTTGGCCGGGTCACGCCAGACATTTTTTAAACAAGAAAACCCAAAGATGATTGTGGCCAAGTTTGGAATAATGTGGCCCAGTAGTTTCAGAGGAGAAGATTTTTGTAAAAGATTTCTAAGATTTACGAAAAAAGGTTAAACATTGACTATAAAGGGCAATAACTCCTAAAGGGGTCAACTGCCCATTTCGGTCATGTTGACTTATTTGTAAATCTTACTTTGCTGAACATTATTGCTGTTTATAGTTTATTTCTATCTATAATAATTTTCAAGATAATAACCAAAAACAGTAAAATTTCCTTAAAATTACCAATTCAGGGACAGGAACCCAACAACCAGTTATCCGATTCATCTGAAAATTTCAGGGCAGATAGATCTTGACCTGATAAACAATTTTACCCCATGTCAGATTTGCTCTAAATGCTTTGGTTTTTGAGTTATAAGCCAAAAACTGCATTTTACCCCTATGTTCTATTTTTAGCCATGGCGGCCATCTTGGTTGGTTGGCCGGGTCACGCCAGACATTTTTTAAACAAGATAATCCAAAGATGATTGTGGCCAAGTTTGGATTAATTTGGCCCAGTAGTTTCAGAGGAAAAGATTTTTGTAAAAGATTTCTAAGATTTACGAAAAATAGTTAAAAATTGACTATAAAGGTCAATAACTCCTAAAGGGGTCAACTGACCATTTTGGTCCTGTTGACTTATTTGTAAATCTAACTTTGTTGAACATTATTGCTGTTTACAGTTTATCTCTATCTATAATAATATTCAAGATAATAACCAAAAACAGCAAAAAATCCCTAAAATTACCAATTCAGGGGCAGCATTTTTATCCCATGTCAGATTTGCTCTAAATGCTTTGGTTTTTTGAGTTATAAGCCAAAAACTGCATTTTACCCCTATGTTCTATTTTTAGCCATGGCGGCCATCTTGGTTGGTTGGCCGGGTCACGCCACTCATTTTTTAAACTAGATATCCCAATGATGATTGTGGCCAAGTTTGGTTTAATTTGGCCTGGTACTTTCAGAGTAGAAGATTTTTGTAAAAGTTAATGACGACAGACGACGACGACGGACGACGGACGCCGGACGCCAAGTGATGGGAAAAGCTCACTTGGGCCAGGTGAGCTAAAAATGGTTAAACATTGACTATAAAGGGCAATAACTCCTAAAGGGGTCAACTGCCCATTTCGGTCATGTTGACTTATTTGTAAATCTTACTTTGCTGAACATTATTGCTGTTTACAGTTTATCTCTATCTATAATAATTTTCAAGATAATAACCAAAAACAGTAAAATTTCCTTAAAATTACCAATGCAGGGGCAGGAACCCAACAACGAGTTATCCGATTCATCTGAAAATTTCAGGGCAGATATATCTTGACCTGATAAACAATTTTACCCCATGTCAGATTTGCTCTAAATGCTTTGGTTTTTGAGTTATAAGCCAAAAACTCCATTTTACCCCTATGTTCTATTTTTAGCCATGGCGGCCATCTTGGTTGGTTGGCTGGGTCACGCCACTCATTTTTTAAACTAGATATCCCAATGATGATTGTGGCCAAGTTTGGTTTAACTTGGCCCGGTAGTTTCAGAGGAGAAGATTTTTTTAAAAGTTAATGACGACGGACGACGACGACGGACGACGGACGACGGACGCCGGACGGCAAGTGATGGGAAAGCTCACTTGGGCCGGGTGAGCTAAAAATTGTTAAACATTGATTATAAAGGGCAATAACTCCTAAAGGGGTCAACTGACCATTTCGGTCATGTTGACTTATTTGTAAATCTTACTTCGCTGAACATTATTGCTGTTTACAGTTTATTTCTATCTATAATAATTTTCAAGATAATAACCAAAAACAGTAAAATTTCCTTAAAATTACCAATTCAGGGGCAGGAACCCAACAAAGAGTTATCCGATTCATCTGAAAATTTGAGGGCAGATAGATCTTGACCTGATAAACAATTTTCCCCATGTCAGATTTGCTCTTAATGCTTTGGTTTTTGAGTTATAAGCCAAAAACTGCATATTACCCCTATGTTCTATTTTTAGCCATGGCGGCCATTTTGGTTGGTTGGCTGGGTCACCGGACACATTTTTTAAACTAGATACCCCAATGATGATTGTGGCCAAGTTTGGTTTTATTTGGCCCAGTAGTTTCAGAGGAGAAGATTTTTGTAAAAGTTAACGCAGGACGACGACGGACGACGACGGACGACGGACGACGGACGCCGGACGCCGGACGCCGGACGCAAAGTGATGGGAAAAGCTCACTTGGCCCTTCGGGCCAGGTGAGCTAAAAAGGATTTGATATGATATTGATCGAAATTGTTTAAAACAAAACAAAACATGTTTTAATCAATAACACCTCATTTTGGTTTTTAAACAAAACTTTTAAATTGGCTCTTCCTGGTTGCAAACCAAACACGCGACTTTAAGAAATAAGAATATGGACTGTTTTTTTTTGTAGGATGCTTTGTTTTCTTGTGTGCTGACAGCTTGTTGACTTTACGGTTTCTCGTTTGAATTGTTTTACAATTATTATTTCGGATCCTGATCTGAACAGATAATATGATGTACTAGTATCATGACAAATATATTTGGTTAAAATTCCACACTGTGTATATTTTTATCTACAAAAAAAACAGTTCATCTTTCTCTAAAGCAAAAGTATCGGAGGTCGGTTATGAGTGCAGCAATACCTTTTTGAGTACATCTAAGTCTTTACAACCCTGGCTACAAAGAGTGGACACAAACTTAGACCCCTCACTGTTGCACCGCTTACAGACCTAAATTACATTGTTTTATGCCCCTATCGGGTTTTTACTAGAGATAAAAAAAAATACATATATATGTCTCTCTACCTCTGTCAAATTTTGATTGTTATTAGTGGAAAATGCTTAATTCATATCTTGTAAATCTACAAAATAAAAGTTTCTTATTCAGACAATTAAGCACATTTATTTTTAGTAATTATATCTTATGATAAAGAAAATCCTTATGATTACTCATAGTTAAGAAACAGCAATAGCAAAAAATCACAACGGATGTAAACTAAATTAGGTACGATCATCATTGTCGCAAAGGTATAATTACGTTTGACAGCTTTTAATTGGTTTAACAGATGTAACATAAGTGCATTATTAATACTGAAAAGTTGTGAATAAATTGAATAAGAACTAACAAAGATCTGCCATGGTGTATGTATAACCTACCTTCAACTTCACAAAGACCCTTTATCAATTCTACATAACAAGCAGCCAGACCATGTGAGCATAAATTTGAATATTGTCTACATATATTCACTGCATTTATAAAAGATGCCACAGCACTGACTGGTTCGTTAAGTTTTTTGTATGCCAAACCTTGTCTTAAATAACCCTACAATAAAACAAAAGTTTGATAGAATTTAGAAGGTATTGATTTCATAGCTTCCTTGTGAGCAACCCTCTATCAAGGAAATCATGAAAGGAAATACAAGCCCGGGAATGTCGTATTGATTGGGAGATAGATACTCCGTATACAGGCGCTGCTGGAATGTTGCTACATAGAAATTTCTAGATTAAGTCAAGATATGAGGCAGACTTAACTGTTTCTGTTTTATCCTTTATCGCTAATTCAATTGGATAGATGAGTTCAACATAGTCACCAAATTTTGAATTATTTAGTTAGAGAATATCATGTATATAGTGGAACGTAAAGTTAAAGGATATTGCTAACTTCTTATCTTTCTTCCTGACAAGTTCCTGTATGAAGTCAGCCTCATCATAATAAAGGAAAAAGTCGGCAAGAAAAGAGACACAATTGGTTCCCATGGTAATACGGACAGTCTGTTGAAAAACGCGTCCTCTAAACGTAACAAATATGTTGTCAATAAAGAAATCAAGCATCTTGATATTGTCAGTTTCAGAGAATTTTTTGTTTGAATCAGAGTGATTCTTAACAAAGTAGGTTTATCCCTCCCTAACACAAGGTACTTGTTTCTACGTTGCCCATTTTTTTTTATGAAACAAAGCAATACCAACTCTTTCTTTTAGTTTGGAATGGGGAAAACCTTTGTATTCACATCTGATTCACGCCACCTCTAGAATAGGCAATTTCACAGTAACTTTGAAGTCCGGCTTTGATTGCTGATAAAATAGATGTAAATGATTTAGAAAGAGATTTCGTGGAGCACTTGGAAGATCCTGCAATATACCGTTGTTTGAAAGGACATTACAATACATTGATGGAAGATCCAGTTCTTTATCTCTGGTTGAAATTCAAAAGGAACATAGAACAGACCTATGATTATCCAGGATTTTCTCTTTGGTAAGTAACGTGCGGGTATATACGGAGCCGGTTAGCGTCAGGGTGGAGTTTTATTTCTAAGTCTAACTCGTTATAACAAATTAGCTAACTTGTTTTAATGACTAAGCTTACTCATTAAGACAACTTAGGTAACTCGTTTAAACAACTTAGCCAACTCGTTAAAACGACTTAGCTAACTCGATTAAACGACTAAGCTAAGTTATTATAACCATTAGATTACCTTAGTCGTTATAACAAGTTAGCTAAGTCGTTTAAACGAGTAAGCTGAGTTGTTTAAATGAGATAGCTAAGTTGTTTAAACAAGTTAGCGAAGTTGTTATAACGAGTTAGCTAAGTTGTTATAACGAGGTTAGAATAACTAAGTCGTTACAACATGTTTGTTAAGTCGTTTAAACAAGTTAGCTAAGTCGATTAAACGAGTTAGCCAAATCGTTTTAACGAGTTAGCTAAGTTGTTTAAACGAGGTAGCTAAGTCATTAAAACAAGTTAGACAAGTGTTATAAAGAATTGGATAAGATTAGTCGTTATAACAAGTGAGACAAGTCGTTATAACGACTTAAAAAAATAAATCTCTACCCTGACACTAACCGGCTTTCGTGGGTATATGTTGAGTTCCCCAATACCTAATTCATTTATCACAAAAACGATGTTGTTTGGGGCTTTTTTCTGAAAGCGGACCAATTACATGTATATCAAGAAATACAGTTTAGCATAATTATGCTGAATAACTTTTATACTGAAGCAATTAAAATGAACATTTGCTGAAACGAAAACGAATGATACTTGGACAAAACATTTTGTAACTCTGTGAATAAAATTACCTTGAAAAATTCTGGATAATGTAATGAGGCTTGATTAGCATCAAACAGACTTCTTCTGTAATCTCCCAAGTTATAATAGACAAACGCTCTATTGGACAGTAACTTTCCAAATTCTTCAGGAACATAGATTTGGATCCCCAAAGATATTGCTCTAGTGTAAGCATCAAGGGCTTTTTCATGATTTTTATTTGTCAATGCTTCCTCCGCGTCACGGTTCAGTTGCTGTATTGCAGACAGAGTAGTCTTAACTGAAAGGTAATAGATAGTACTTTAGAATTAAATATTTTTAATGAGAAGGACTGGACTAGATTTTATTTCTTCAATTTCTTCCCTTATTGTTTGCAATTTGTTTTCTTTATGTGAATAAACATGAGATCACTTGGCAAGACTAGGAAGACAACAACAAATTGAAGTTTTTAACGACCTTGACTGGCTTTACAGCCCTTGCACGGTCGGTCACAAATCGCACTCCCATTAAAATAACATTGGCAAAAAAATTGGTAATTACTAATATTATTCAAACTTTCTATTAAGATAAAGGAAATTATAAAAACATACTAAATTCATAATCCGGAATAGCTTGCCCTGGAGGTGGTGGAGGGTAGGCCATAGTTGTGTTGCTTCCTCTCTTAAAGAATTTCTCTAACAATTTTCATCTATTCGTGAATGTCATTTTCACTACGTGTCTGAAATAATGTAGATGAGTAAGTTACCTTTGGAACATGAATTTTAAGTTGATAAAACAGTGACTGTTTATTGTATAAGTTGCTAATAAATGATATGAATAGTAACATGTATGATATAGTTGTAAATATATATAACAGTACACAGTCTTGTAATTATTATAATGATTGAACTCAGAATGTTTCCCCTGTAGTAGCAATTGATGTCAAAGTGAAAATGTATCCCTTTTTATGTTTGCATATTTATGGGATCATAACCATCAATCTCAAACTCAAACTCAAACTCAAATGGACTGGTATCAATTTCCAACGAATTTAATACATATTCAAAGTTATTCTTAAGTTTATATGCTGTTGATAATGTGCTGATGGCAGAATCGCAAGTAGATCTCCATAAGCAACTTGGCTCAGAACAGGATCATTGTTTTATATGGAAACTACAAGTGAATGCAGGTAAAAGTTAAGTCAGTGTCTGAGTAGAAAGTTGATGAAACAGGGGTATGTCAAAGAACGTCTCGTTCTTTTTCTAAAAAAGTTCATCGGAAGGTACCAAGACCTTATTGATAAATATTTCGTATCAACTTCTCAAATAATACACGATGGTCTTGATGTATAGATTCTTCGTACTGATGTTGTGTATCATCTTAACAACGTGTTTTATAGTTCTTTCATTTGTCTTTGTTCTATTATTAATATTACTTTTACTGTTCAATGGTTTCATGTGATATCCGTTTCACGTGGCTCGGTACTTATACATCTCGTCAATGTGTTTGTATTGGCTTTCATTTTTTTTGTGGTTTGTTTTGTATTTGCGACTTTTTGTATTTCTTTTGTTCTTATAGCGTGACTCTGTACTTTAAAAGATCCCGTCAGTATGATATTGTTCTATTATATGTCATTATGATATATTTCTATAATGAATTACAATATACGTTGAACCACAAACGTCAAAATTATTCAATCGCGTAGTGGAATTAACTATTTTTGGATTCTTATAAATTCTATATATAACTTTTGGACTAGTTTAAATCTCGGTCTATCGTCAGACACTCAATAAATGTGTTCGTAGATAGTAGATGTTTTTGTGTTCTGTTAAATTGTTCCTTTTAAAATTGTTAAACGATGATGACTGATGTACCCATATTTTTACTATTATATTTATTGTGTCTGTTTATTTAACGCATCAATGTAAAAATATCGGAAATTGATGAGACTGTCATTAAAGTGAGAGGGTTAGCGCTATAGAACCAGGTTTAATCCACCATTTTCTACATTTGAAAATGCCTGTACCAAGTCAGGAATATGACAGTTTTTGTCCATTCGTTTTTGATGCGTTTTGTTATTTGATTTTGCCATGTGATTATGGACTTTCCCAATTGATCTTCCTCTAAGTTCAATATTTTTGTGATTTTACTTTTTTCATTGCTGTTTCTATAGGTACACTTCCAAGGAATTCGAACCATAGTTTGAAATTGAAAGATATAAAACTAGAAATAGAAAAAAGTGTTTATTATTTATGTATGTAATTGGAAAAAAATGTGATTTGTTAAGTGAGCAAAACAATTCATAGGCATCAAAGATACTAAGGCTTTCTTTGGGATCCTTATAATCATGCAGAAATCATGGTCTTAAAATCAAAACATAGCTAGAATTATTTAATAAATTAAAATTATCAAACCTTTTTTTTACTGTATGGGTGCGAGGAAGGGGTTTCTGAATAAAAGAAATAACCGAAAAGGTCCACTTAAAACTTTGGCTACATTTAAAATCGTCTACCCAATCGTATCAATATATGATAAACTTGTGAGATATCCTCTAGAAATTAACATAAAAAGTAGAACGATATTCTGGGCTTTCTGAAAAAGAGCCATAAGTGTCAGAAATTTTCAGAGAACAGATTTTAGTGTTAAATCACATAATAAATATTCTGAATGAAAGATTCTTCCAAACTGCATATTTGGAGTATTTAAAGATAAACTTTAGTTATGAAGTTTGCTGGTATATTTAGTTCAGACAAATTTCTAGCAGATTTAGATCAACAAATTCTAAATTACATATTGAAGCTGGTGGATGATATAACATCAACAGACAGTTGAAAAACTGAAATCATAGACGAGTTATACTTTATATTAGATTGTAATTTTAACAGGTGGGGAATAAATAACAAAAACAAATAGTTACAGCAAACCAAGTATTTTAAGATATGCATTGAGGGTATGATAAAAGAAAGCAAAGCTCATTTCAATCAATACACTCCAGGCTTTACCTAGTGTGAATCATCCCTATGTGTGTTGTTGGTAAAATTTCTTGTAATAATTGTATTCAACGAACTATTTTATGCCCCCGCCGTAGCGGAGGAGCATTAAGTTTTATCCTTGTCCGTCTGTACCTACGTCCGTTCGTCCATTCATCGATCCGTACGTCTCAAAGTTGGTTTCCGTTCTCTAACTTTAGTTTGCATCAACAAAGTGTTATAAAACTAACACACAATGCTTATTACCACAAAACACAGATCAAGTTTGAATTTTGTGGCTGCACTTTTACCGTTCTTGAGTTATACTCCTTTACAAATGGAAAAATTGCTGGATTTTTCGTTTCCGTTCTCCTTTATCAATTGTTATTAGAAACTTATAAACAATGCTTATCACCACAAAATATAGATCAAGTTCGAATTTTGGTGTTGTCACCTGAACCGTTCGAGAGTTGCCCCTTCACAAATAGAAAAATTGCTGAATTTTGTCTTTTCCGTTCTCTAACTTAAGTTTGACATTACCAAATGATATGAAACTTATACATGTTCACAATGCTTATTACCACAAAACACAGATCAAGTTCGAATTTTGGTTGTGTCACTTTAACCATTCTAGAGTTATGCCCCTTTACAAATGGAAAAATTACTGAATTTTTCGTTTCCGTTCTCTAACATAAGTTTGATTTGCCAAATGTTATGAAACTTACACACAATGTTTATTACCACAAAACTCAGATCAAGTACAAATGGATAATCTTTCTTTCAGAATCCAAGTAAGCGGATTTAAGCTATAATACGGTCTTCTACAATTAGCCCATTGAAATCAAAAATGTATCCGGACCACCATAAATCTGTTAAAATTGTTTATTATGAACTTACTTTTGACGATAAAGGAATTCAGATTGTGTCCTATAGGTGTGTTTTAAAATGTCTGATATAAATTCTGGTTGTGATAAAACGTAGAAGGGCCTGTATTTATATACCAAATATATAAGAAAGGTTCACAGAAACTATCTTTCACTTTCAATTTTCAATTAAAATCGTACTTTCCCCTTCAGATAAGATAAACAAAACTGTGTTGCCTTTATCTCATATATTAATGTTTATCAGGTTACGGTAATAAAGGTTTAATAAAAGTTTAAATTCCGTATTTCCCTCTCTTTCTGTATTCTTAACCTTGTACGTGTCGGGGACCTTTTTACTGTGTGATAACACTATAATACTACACGTTTAGAATTGTCTAATGTTCGATTAGAAAACTTGCTCAAACCCATCTACCTACCCCTTCATTCGCCTTTTTTGGATTATTTTTCTGCTGTTGTTTTTTTTTAATGTTTTTTCAGGTTTATAGTTAGTGGTGATTCAGCAGACGTGGAAAACTGATTTAGCAAAAGGAAATGAATTGTTCGGAATAAAAGGAATAATATCATGAACTGTCGACTTCAAAAAATGTATAAGAATTGCAGTATATGGTTATATCAAGTTTACAAGTTTAACAGTCATTCCGATTTCATGATTTACTGAAGGATTGCTTTGGAGGATGGAAGTTTTAGACGAATTGTTTTATTTGAATATTTAATACATACTTATTAGAAACAGACAGTGCTCGTTTTGTTAAAACTTTAATATTTTGATTTTTCAGTTTTATACTTTCAAAAAAGGGACATTTCTAATGCATTTTGATAGTTGTTTTTCGTATTATTTTTAATCAAACAATTGTTGCAGTGTTCACGCAGGGGCGGGACCTGACAAGATGACAAGGAGTTCATGACCCTATAATTCTACGTTAGACCATATGCTACAATATTTTTCTGTGGTACCACAGCGATGTGTTTTTTTTTATAAATGTTTTTCACGTAACCAGAGCGGCCGGTTCATTACTGCTACCAGTTTTGAATTATTCTATCCTCCGAGTACCGGGGAAGCGTTATTCAGGTTATGATCTAGCGTCAGTGTGGGATCGTGCTCCTCGTTCACTCTAATTTCACTAGAGGAACTTTTGTTTCTTCTGTTACAAGAAGAGCACCTAATTGCCAATATTACAAACGACGGCGGTTTTTATCGTCTTACCATACCTCGTTTACTGTTTTTTCCTGCTGTTGATATTATTCCTCATATTATTTCTTGAATTATATAAATCTTAAAATTGAGAATGGAAATGAATCAGAGTATAAGACATGTGGATTAATTGCCTATGAGACAACTCGGATGTTTAAACAATGTGAGTGTAGGCAACCAAAGGTGACCGTACAACCTTCCATAATGAGCAAATTCCATACCATATGTGACCTATTTTATTCCATTTATTAAAATCTTTTATTAATTATACTTCTGACTGATAGTTTAGAACAAACTACGCAATAATCCCTATGAAGAACATTTGTCACAGATACATATTGATAATAAGGACTTTCCACTTTTCCGTGGAAAGACCTATTGGTTTTCTTCTTTTGATTATTTTTTTTCTTTGTGACACAAAATTGACAAACAAAAGTCAATGTTGTCTCACAAAATTGAATCTTGTCTCACACAACTGACTTTTGTGTTTTAATTTCCATATCAGGTAACAAAAGTCAATTTTGTATGCAAATAAGTTTATATTTGCATACCTTTTTGACAAAATTGATTTTTGTTATGACAAAAATGAATTTTGTCTACAAAAATGAATTTTGTCATCACAAAATTGAAGTTCTCATAAAACAAGTCTGTATCACAAAGTTTTGTAAGACAAAAATTATTTTGTTATGACAGAATTGAATTTTGTACAAAACCACAAGAGTCCCATTCGGCGCCCCGTACTCACTGCGTAATAAATCGGTATCATATCGTGTACTTAATCAATAAAGATAAAATACTTCAGTTTAGTGTTTGTTTTGCTTGACACAATGCACAAGCAAATAATACGTGTAATAATAAACATTTTCTGCATACGAATTATGAAAACATCTTTAGACAGTACCCAGAGAGAATTGTATTTTGACTTTTTCAAATATACGTCCGAAAATTGAACAAAAGGATGCACGTTCGCTGCTCTGTTTCAAAATAACCAGCTTATCAAAAGAATATTATAAATTGATAGTATATAAATAATGAAACTAAAAACGAAAGAAAAAACGGAAGGGTCTGTTTGCTTGTTTTCGAGATATAAGCCATTGGTAATTACAAATATAAGATGTGATATTAATAATATTATCCATGTGATATTAATAATATTCTCAATGTGATATTCATAATATTCTTCAAAACAAATAGTTACAAACATTTAACATACACTAAAGTCTAACTTACTCATAAACGTGACCCAGTCTGAAGAAGTCCTTATTGTACCTGAAATTGTGTTTTATTTATTTTCCATTAGCATTTTAATTTTACATCCACTCACTTCATACATCGACAATGTTAACAACCTTTTCATAAGATTATAAGTTCGTGCATCAGTAGTAATTAAAAATTCTAAAGGTTATTTGATGCTTCAAGAAGCATAAAAGTCAATAAATAAAATTTTACATTCAGTTGCACAATTTGAC
Source organism: Mytilus edulis (assembly GCF_963676685.1). NCBI lineage: Eukaryota > Metazoa > Mollusca > Bivalvia > Mytilida > Mytilidae > Mytilus > Mytilus edulis. The sequence goes on from NC_092344.1 coordinate 43,186,935, forward strand.
ACGTATTTAAAAATAATTTCATTGAATATTATATATATATATATATATATATATATATATATATATATATATATATATATATATATATATATATATATATATATGAGTCTGAAAGATTGTGTAACAATACCGATAAATAGATGGAAAACAAAACACTAAAAAGTGTTGAATATCATTGCACAAAGATGGAAAAACTGAACAGATGATATAAATTATACAATAATTGCAAATATTTCGGCTCAACAAATGGCCTTCTTCGGTGACAAAAGTTTTAACAATAATGAGATATAATGTATAAGGTGTAAACATAGATCACTAATAATACAGGTAAATTTTGGTCGATTGATTTTAATCCAAAATCCTGAATATAATAATATAAACACTAGACTGTAAATTTAATTATTTCTTTCTATTGATTCCATCTGGATGGAGGACACCCAGTGTTTTTATCCAAAACCTCTCCCGATTTTCTCTTTGCCTATTTTGCCATGTACAATCCTGTTCGATCACAAGGATCTTCATGTGATCAAAATCTTTCAGATTGTGATCTGGTAACCTGAAATGTTGGCTGACAGGAATATACGGTTTTTTTGTGAGGTCACTCCTGTGGCCATTGAGGCGTTTGTGAAATGGCTGCATAGATTCACCAACATATTGGAGACCACATCTAGGACACTCAAGAACGTAAATCACGTTTGAGCTTTTGCAGTTGACATTGCAAAAGATCTTGTATGTCTTTTCTGTGGTCTTACTGTGAAATGTTGATGAATGCTGCAATTGGTTGCAACATTTGCAGCGCCTGTCCCCACAAGGCTGACAATTACCTACAGTATGGTTAGGTTTGGAAAGGTCAGCACGGACAAGTATATTTCTCAGGCTGTTAGGTTGTTTGAAGGCAATCATGGGAGGCTCAGGAAAGATTTTGGATAACTTCGAATGTTTCTCGATTGCTGTCCAATGATCACGAATGGTCTTGAAACTATTTCTCAGGCATGGATGGTAGGTGAGCACACATGGGATTCTGTTACTTTTCTGTTTATCTTTGTAAGTTAGCAGACTGCTTCTGGGGATGGATTCTACTTTTCGAAAACTATTTTTGATGTTTTTGTGTTTATATCCCCTTCTTTTTAAATGTCCTTTAAGCTGCCCCAGACGTTGTTTTGCAGTGTCTTCAGAGGAGCAGATTCGCCTTATTCTGAGAGCTTGGCTGTATGGAATGCTCTTCGTGCAGTGTGGAGGATGGCAACTTTCAGGCGACAGGTATTGATGAGTATCTGTAGGTTTAGAGTATATATCTGTGTTTATTATACCTACAGAGAGGGTGCTAGATGTATCAAGGAAGTTTATGGTGGAATTAGATGTTTCATGGGTGAATTTGATGGTAGGGTGTTGATTGTTAGCATTTGTTATAAAAGTTTGTAATTTTTGGTCTCCCTTGTCCCATTTCATGTCAACGTCATCAATAAATCGATACCAGGAAAGCGGTTTTTCGATGGAGCACTCCAGCAGTTGCTTTTCAAATTTACCCATGAATATATTGGCATAAGATGGAGCCATTTTTGTACCCATAGCAGTGCCATTTGTCTGTAAATAGTGTTCTCCTTGGAATGTGAAGTTGTTCTTTTTCAAGACGATAGTAAGCATTTCAACTAAGCAATCAGTAGGTGGAATTTTAAGAGATCGAGAGTCCCAAATTTCTCTACATGCTTCAATACCATCCGCATGGGGAATATTCGTATAGAGAGAGGTGACATCCATAGTGACAAGAGTAGTATTGGCAGGTAGAGGACAACTTGTACACTCGTCTAAACATCAACCCAACAATGTTAGATCTGTAAATTTGCTTTCGCAAATTTTTGGTTCTTCCCTCGCCGGGATTCGAACCCATGCTACTGTGATATCGTGACACCAAATCGCCTGCACTGCAGCCGTCCCGCTAGACCACACGACCACCTGGGCTCTATATATATATATATATTTAGTCTAAATTGAAAACAACGTTCAAAGCTATGATTGCGTTGAATAAAAACCGCAATTTTTATACGTGTGCATGTAAAACAAATTTCGTTGTAGAGGGGTCTATATACAGCACAAATAACATTTTCCAAAAGACCAAAAATGTAAAAAAAAAGTATATTTTAACAAAACGCATTTGACTAACAGGTCAAACAACTGATGCTCTTAAACCCTGCTGACTGTCATTTACGATTGCCAAATAAATTGATCGCAATTAAGATGTAACAAAGTGGATTTTTGTATATCTCCAATACATTTATTGTGTGGAACATTTATATGAACATCAAGCACTCTCTCTCCAGTTAGGATGTAGTATCGTACCATCCTAAAGTATAAGTGAGGAACACAAACAGTATCATGCCAATAACTGGGTTTAGAATAGATGTGTTTATTCCGATGCAAAGGCCCTGTGAGTGAATAGTCTGTGTGGTTTTTTTTTGGTTTTTTTTAATTAATTAACATGAATTGGTATGTCATTATTAACGAATTAGTTAACTTAAGTATAATACTTCACCTACTTGTAAAATTACATCGTTTCCACACTGAATAAGTGTAGAATGTCATGGCGTTCCTGTGTATTACCACCATTGATTTTCTGTAAATATTCTTTTTAAAGATCACTATTTTTAACTACTGATTTTTACCAGGTATATAATCATATATGGCAAAAGACCAAGAAGTTTATGCATTGTCTATTCACAAACTACTACGCAGGGCATATCATAGTATCGCCATATTGTAAATACGTGTAGATATATACTAGTAGTTATAATCATTATTGATAAAAATTGCTTGAACATGCATTTATAACATACATACGCAAGTAAAGTTGATACACATTATAAGTGTAAAAATCAATGCTGTGCTTCTCATGCATAAAATATTTCTTAATGTCATTTAGAAACAATCTATAATACTAAAATAACGAGGTCCACTTTGTCAGCCGTCATCGGGTCAAAACGACAAATCAAAGAATTCAATTTTATATATAGCCAATATAGGAAATGGTGTTGATTAAAAATTACACCACTCCATACCCTTTTGTTTTCCGCATAATTAATAGTGGCAATAATTAACGAGTTCCGGGTCGAATCCGATACCAATACCAATAGTATATTCACCCGTTACCTATTACATTATCTGTACGTTCCGCATCTGACAGGCGCACTACCAAACGGTATATTTCGGATTTTGCTATATACACGGGTCATAATTACAGGGTTGCAGTACTATTTATTCAATCATTGACAAATTGTTCCCTATTGTAGAATTTAATCAGTAAGACTTTCTAAGATGACAATACGAATACTAAAATTCTGGACTTAAAATAAGGCGTATAAGTAGTTTTCAATTTGTTAGCGGGCATGACGTAAAACAGCTAATCAAATTAGTTTATTATTTATAACTAATATAGGACAATGCTGTTGATAAAAAAAATACTCCCTTCCAGGACCTTTTGTTTTTCAAATAATTTATATTACCAACAATTGAGAAGTCCCAAGTCGACGGGTTCAACTCATAGTTATATACTTTAATTCAGTTACGGACCCGCGATATCACGGGTGTGTTCTAGTATTAATAAAAATTCCGTGTTTAAAAAAATGAAATCATCCAAACCCATCTCGAATTGACTATGCATGAGGGATTTTATACCTTGTAATTTCTTTATAATTTCAAAATTTATAAACGGACAATTTAAAAAAGGTTTGTTATAAATTGAGTCAGACTGAGTACCGAGGTACTAAAGTACTGACTACTGAACTGATGATGCCCTCTGTGACTGCAACAGTACCTACACCAAACACTGTTTTTTCTGTCAGAAACCACTTAGTTGTCTTACATATGTTATAATACATGTTACGAAAAGGTATATCCACGATGCTGGGGTTGACAAATTACACTTTAAATATGGGGACTGTATCAAAACGCAAAAGAGATTACTTGTGTATACATTGGATTTTTATTTAAAAACTGCATTTCGCAGGCAATTCCGTATGGAACGAATATTCAATAACATTTATACCATAAGAAATATAAGAAATATATATTAATAATTTCCATTAATTTTTAAGAAAATATACCGCAAAAAATGGGGGGACGGTCATGTTAATGCAGTAGATGTGCGGTACAACGGAGACACGGGGTACATACTTGTGTGAATTCTTTGACGATCTTGCAAATAATCTTAAGTATTATATTCTGTTTTATACCTACTCTTAAATATATATGTAACGGTCATTTTTATATAGTTTAAAAAAGCAAACGTGTATGTATTTTGATCCAGTTGTTTGCCACCTAAATTTTTACATAACGGGTTTTTTTTTAAACAACTTAAACAAGATTTTTATACAATTTAAACTTGAGGCATGTTGCATTATATAGTTTTAGAAAATTTACGCCTTGTCCTATAGCTTCGAAGGCATGTATTTTCTTTCTTAATTTCCTTCCAACTTTGTCTCAATTTAAAAAGTTTTGGCTCATTTTGTATTTAATTTCTTTATAAAGGGTTTGTGATTGATTGATTGTTGGTTGCTTAACGTTCAGTGGCAAATATTTCATGTATGTTCAGAACGAGAGGAGTTTCAAAAGCATTGCATAATGACTGAACATTTACATCTTAACACCACCTTATGCAGATATTTTGTATTTCATAAATTCCTGAAACGTTTTGTGGAAATTCGCCAACCGTTTCATAAGAAAATGACAATATGAACAAAGTGACACAGATGACCGATGGGTCTTTCCACTATTTAAGCTAACAGTGCTAGAGGTTTCTTTAAAAAAATATATATTTATTTTTATATTAAATCTGTTTGATGGGTACTTATTACTACTCTACGGAAGTACCAGTTGTTGTTTCAGGTAGAATGGGGGGGGGGGGGGGGGGGGAATAGGATTAAATTTTTAAACGGCAGGACTAGAGTTTTGAGTTAAGAAAACGCAGAATGAGCAATTTGGCCAAAGAAAAAACCTAAAATTTAACTGGCTTACTATGTATATATTATCAATCTAGAATCGAATGAACTGGTATAACCCTCAGCCCCCCTTTTTCTAGACCACCCACTCATGCGCGCGTACACCTTTTATGTTTTATGACAGGTTTTAGCCAGCAATAATATCACACAAGCAATTGTCGTATAGGATGTTACATAATGATTTTCTAGATAAATGTAATTTGAATTAACCAAGACGCACAAGACTTGAATTTTACCTATTTAAATCTATAATCAATGTTTTGACACCGTCCCCAAATTTAAAGTCTATTTGTCAACCTCATCGTCGAGAATATACCTTTTCGTAACATGTCTAGATTACATTGGCAAATGGCCTTTTTTTTAAAGAAATTAATGTAAAACATGAAAGGAACTATATTTTTTTCTACGAATTCACAATTTGGTCATTCGTATACGACGAAATACCGTTGATATCAAAGGATGAAAGAAAAAATCAAACAGCTATCAAAATCTTTAAGTATGAGAGACATTATAGTTGCGAAGACAAACCTAACCTCATAACTAAGTGTGTGACTAGGTACTCAAAAAATAAAAGATGAACAACATGAATCCCACAAAAAAAACCGGTCATGATCATATATGACACCGATAATACTTAACGCTCAGCCAATTTATAGTGGCATCTGTTAAAACTCAGAAAAGATCTGATTAGATACTTTCGAAAGTATGACTGCATCATGATAGGAAACGGAAGCCCTGGAATATCGCATCCAATGACAGAAACATATTTCATAAGAAAGAGCTGATAATATGTTCTAATCAAGAAATGAAAATTTCGCTCTAAGTAAACGGGCAAAATATAGTTTTGTTTTATAAAAAAAAGTAGTTTTTTTGTTAATTCTAAAATGCAAGTCGCGATAACTTGACACAGGATTCACTAATTCCGTCAGCTCGATTCTTTTCTACGTGATGGAAGCTTCTTATGACTCATCTTGTCGATTTGCTCTTTTTATTAAACTTCCGCGGCATCGTGCGAATAACTGTTTTAAAAATGGCATTACATCCCTTTTTTGCAAAATGTAATGCGGGGTGGTGATCTCTTAACAAAAAATGATTTACCAACTATAAGGATTATATATGCAGCTATGACAGCCATAATAGGTGTAAAATATTGTCTTTCGGGAAGTTCGTATACGTACATTGTGGTCAAATTAAATTAAACAAAATATATAGAAATTTGAAGAAATTGGTGTTTCAATTTCAATAATTCCTTTAATAAGCATAAGCTACGAGATATAAACAAATCAAATTTTTTTTCAATGAGGAATAGTTTAAAAAAATAATTCGATTTTAACAGCCAGTTTTGGACAGTGTTGTTCAATTTTGTCAAAATAAGCCAAGAAACATCTTTGATGATATATAGTTATTGTTCAATTTTGTCAAAATAAGCCAAGAAACATCTTTGATGATATATAGATACAGTATATATAGATATAGGAAGATGTGGTGTGAGTGCCAATGAGACAACTCTCCATCCAAATAACAATTTAAAAAAAAGTCAACCATTATAGGTCAATGCACGGCATTCAACACGGAGCCTTGGCTCACACCGAACAACAAGGTATAAAGGGCCCCAAAATTACTAGTGAAAAACCATTTGAACGGGAAAACCAACAGTCTAATCTATATAAAATTAAAAAAACGAGAAACGAGAAACACGTATAAATTACATAAACAAACGACAACTACTGTACATCAGATTCCTGACTTAGGACAGGTGCAAACATTTGCAGCGGGATTAAACGTTTTAATGGATCCAAACCTTCTCCCTTTTTCTGAAACAATAGCATAACATCACAACATAGAAAAACACACGATAAAATATCAATTGGCAGGCTTAACTCAATCAAAAAACGTACATTAATACACTATGAACGAATAAATTTGATCTGCGATATCTGAATGCAAATGCACAGTTAATGAAATATTAGGGACAAACATTCAAGGCCAAAAAGCAAACAAACAAGTTCAAACAAAGCCATGTCAAGACACCACTGCGAAATATTTAACCCTTCGGAAATATTAACTCTAGAAAAAAAACCGGTTTTAAAAAATACAGGTAAATCTTGAAGTTTATACAAATGTAGTAAGAAGAAGTGAAACTTAGAAAATATTCCAAATAATCGAAACTGGTATATAGACAAGATCCATATAAATATAAAATAACAAAAAAAGCATTATAAACAGTATCAACAGGTCGAATTAACAAGAAAATACGATTTGAGAGTACTCGCAGTTACTGACAGCTAGTTAAACGCCAAACACAGTTAATAATAAAAAAAATCATGCATCAGAGACTAAAATCAACTAAAACACATCCCAGGGATTTAGTATTTTAACGTCATGAACAGTTAGAGAAGACATGACTTGTGCAATGCCAAAAATAAATGTATAGACAGGTAGTAGGATAGTGAGGAATGCACTAATAGACGCAATTTACATGTGCCGTTAATTGGTACTATGAAATTCAAATACTTTTGCTAAGATGACTGTTTTTTGTGGGTTTTTTTTGTTGTCTCCATATACAGATTATAATGAACGCTACAGATGTGATGTTGGCTTAACCATTTTTTTGTGCTTAGTAAAACATAAATTTTTAAAAGCACAACTCATTGTTGGGTTAGATCCATTTGGGGTAGGGGTGTGGGGGTGTGTCAAAATTGGGGTGGCGATTTAGCCGATTGGTCGTTTTTTTGGTCCTTTTTTTTTCTTTAATTAATTGACCATTTTATGGTGTTCTGAGGGTTAAACCCCTCCTATAAAATGACTCAATCCGCGTCTGAAATTAAAGCTTAAAATAGTTGTTTTTTTTCATTTTAAAAAACTGTTCCATTTTTATAACGTACCAAAAAATAATATCTTTTTTAACGTATTTGTTTGTGTGTTTACTTCTATTTTGGTTTGTAACACGGATTTTTTTCTCTCAATCGATTTATGATATACTACTGTTGTCTTTATTTGATACTCTGTCGAAACGCATATTAATAACAATGAAGCAATTTAGCTCTAAATAAATCAACTAAAAATATACATTTTGTACACAACGTTTTCATCATTATTAAACACTAACCATAGGTAAAAAACATCTTGTAGGAAAACAATCTTCTTGTAACTATTAAACAGACATTTTATAAATGATCTAAGGCAGACTATTCCATCAAATCAATGTTTGTATCTTCTGTTTTCAGATGTAGTTAAACTTTTAAGTTCATATAATGTAAAACAAATGAGCTATTGGGATTCATTTTAACAAATCTAGCAAATTAGGGATTAATTTTTCCATTGAAGATTTCTGTAAATTAACATGTCTTTAGAAAGGTCTACTTTAAAATTTTAAGAAGTTCAACACTGGTTAACATTGCTGTTTTGTCCAGGTCAAATAACGGGACAACCAACTATTTCAAAGTATTGAAATGAAACCAGGATTACTTCTGTACAGGCTTCAACTATTATCTGTGAAAGATTGACTAAAAAAGAGAGGCGAAAGTTATTCAAACTTATAATATGCAAGATTTGTGACGACAGCAAACATTGAACATGTCTTCTAAATCAATTTCCGTCCTTGTTGAACTGTTTGGTTTTGAAGAGAAGTGAATTTCGTATTTATGTTAAATAAAAGTTAAAAAAAAAATAGCTTAACGAAATACGCTGTAGAAATCGAGATATTTAGTAAATGCTTTATATTCTAAATGGTGGTCATATCAGTTTTTGTCAAATGGATGACTGTACGAAAGGTGTCGATGAACCTGGTATTAGTCTGCAGCCTCGCACAAAATTTCGATAAATGGATTGCAAGAGGAGACACTTTACACATGCAAACCATATTGAAATACATTTGCAAACTACATCGACTAAGTATATTTATATATGCATTCGGAGTAAAACTACAAAGTCATATAAAGTACCATGTTGCTTACATTGTGATTTTTAAAAGGAATTACAAAATATTTTGACCCTTGTAACAACATTTGAAACTAAAGATTCCACAATCTTTAAACGCCATAGAATGTTTAAACATTAGACATTACATATACATATTTTTCAATTGTATTGTTGTTCTAAAATGATTATGACATTGATGTTTGTTATACATCATGATATTAAAATGTGAAGAATCAATATAGAAAAAATATATTAAATACCAAAATGTGCGTCCTGATATTGTTATTTTGTTTTGAAAAATGTATGTCACAGTATACCGGTAATTTGAAGGCACATTACATTGGTGTGTGTATGAATGAAACAAAAGAATTGTTTAAATAATTCCTATCATACAATAAGCATGTTTTTTAAACAAATTAGGCTTGTGTGATAAACGTATACTGTTTAAGAAATTATTGATGCAAGCTATACTTTATTTTAGTTTTAACAAGGGTATGCATAATATTCGTGATTATTTTTCCCCGAGCAATATTGAGGGCTAAAATAACATTGCATCAATTATTTCGATTCTGATTCGAACAATAGAGGTAATTTCTATCTTAAACAGCAGGTCTAATCCACCATTCACTATACAAATGACAGTTGTTATCCATTCGTTTGATGTTTTTGAGATTTTGATTTTGCCGTTTGATTAGGAACTTTTCTTTTTGATTTTTTCTCGGTGTTCAGTATTTTTGTGATTTTACTATTTTTGGGGAAAGTTTCGATTGAGCTCATGCTGTAGTTTGATATATTACGTTGTACTGCAGTTCTAAATAAAACAAAGACAACAAATAATTAAATAACTTCTGAAACTTAAGTTTAAGTAGGACAAAAAAGAGAAAACATGTTATAGCGTTAATACAACTACTGTACCTGATTCAAATCTAAAACGTACCACGCACGCCTTTATTTTACAATAAAATTTAGGAGTCTATAGGAGGAACATGAGTAACTGAACCTTAAAAAATAGACAAGCAAGAGTCTATATCATATAAAAAAAACCTTTTTTGATCAGTTTGTTTTGTTAATTGTTAAATGAAATTCTAAACATAACTCAAAGTAAAAAAGTAATGACTAAATTTATTAGGTCTTTCAACAGATAACAATTACAAAGCCAGTGGTCATCATAATAACTATTTTTCATATTAATACTATAATATTATAAAAAGACTATTGTTACATGAACAAACACAATAGAAGAACATTACAAATGTGTATATAAACCTATTAAAAAAAAACCACTCAACACGTGGTTTTGGAATTAATATCTTCGGAAAGTCCAAGTACATAGGATGTAAACGCCAGGTAATTATGCATATTTTGCTTTGTTTCCATGTGGTTTTCATCAAACGCACACAATGCCATATTTTTTTTACATTCTTAAGTGAAAGCTGATGAAAGATATTAATTTAGTGTTATACAAGTTCAGACCGAATAACATAATATGGCAGTAGTCAAACATCTGTTTTATACCACAAAAAAAGGCATTAAAGGTGAAAACCTTGGATCTAAGAATGATTTTAAAGGGGAGCAGGAAACATTGAAAAAAGTGACGATGCCATTAATCTACAGCAGTATGGAACAAATTAAGGCCACGATTATAGATTCCATTTTGAAACTAAAAATGTTCTTGAATATGTAGATATAGGAAGATGTGGTATGAGTGTCAATGAGACAAATCTCCATCCAAATAACAATAAATAAAAGTATCCCTTTATAGGTCAATGTACGGCCTTCAACCTGGAACCTTGGCTCACACCGAACAACAATCTATAAAGGGCACCAAAATTACTAGACGTGTAAAACCATTCAATGTGTCTATTAAAGAGTAGTTTTCCTTTGACTTCGTTCGTGTGACCTTTTTTTAATCAAGATTCGTATTTTCGTCGGAAATTTGTATGTGATTTGTTGATGCTCAGAAACAACTATTCTTTACCCTAAAAATAATAGAATACGCATTACATGTGCATATTGTTTAAAAATGTATTTGATAAAACTGAATTGGCGAATTAGAAATTAGGATAACAATACACAAAAAAGGAGGTAGAAGATACCAATTACACATTATCATGAGTCGACGAGATAATGTCATCACTGTCAGAAAACAAAAGTTTGAGCAACATGAGTTCCATGAAAGACTTAAGTGATCTCATGTGATCTGGAATTGTAGGTAGATCCTGATTTGTAATAATTTCATTACCTTTTATGGAAAGAGCATTAATTTTAATAACGTGTATCTATTGATCAGTTTATGATGGCTATTATAAATCTAAAATTCCCAACATTTGAATTATCAAAATAAAAATGTATGTTTGTAATTTATTTTATGAATATTAATTGGTCTCAAAGTTTGATCAACCAAACGAGAAGGTAACTACATATTTAAAATTGCACGTGTTATCAAGAAATGGATCTTGAAGTATAAATTTAACACGTGTGCCAATTAACAGAATCAACCAAATGGAAAAGATTAATTTTATATGGGAATGTGTATATTCTGAAATTACTATAACTCACTGACTGCAATTTGGGTAAAACTGTCATATATATCGGACGCATAAATCTAAAGTGAACATGTGGTGCACATAGTTTAAAAAGGATTAAGTGGGTAACTGTCTTTTTGCAGTCTAGTTTTCGATAGCAATGATTTACCTAAAACATTTAAAATACTTATACAACTGATAATTAATGTTCATTTAACCCCCTCAAAAAACATTGATCATTACATCCGTTTGATGAAAACCACATGGCAATATAGCACTTTATATGGTTCTGTTTTTGTTGGTTTATATAGCTCTTGAAGTATTTTCAGGACTTTTTTTCTATTTTCTAAATGATGTGTAATTAAAACTGAGACCTTTAAAAAGCTGAACTTCTTTGTATCAGGATCAAGTGTCAAAGAAACCAAATATTGAAGGTCAAGGAAAATAAAACTTTTAAAATAATTAAGCAGCAAAATGCAGGATTTTGAAATAGGTATAAACCTAATTATCCTCTGGAATATTCGATGTATTCAGCTATGTACAGCTTATTAACGGACGGACGAGCGGACGGACGAACGGACGTACAGACCAGAAAATAAGATGCCCATAAATGGGGCATAAAACAGTACTTAATAACTAAACATATATAAATATAAAAATAATGGGGACGTGGTATGATTGCCAATTATACAACCATCCACCAAAGTGCAAATCTAGTGGATGTAAGTAACAATAAGCAACCAAACGGCCTTCGACAAGTCTCATTTCGCATCATATTTCTTGAAAATTATGTAATAGGAATGTAAAGATATAAACTAGTATCTACAATATTGAAAATGTTGCGTCGCCAGGAACTGTATGCATGATTTATTCTTTAAATAAAGTTTATTTGACAGTTTGAACAAAATATGCAAACGGTCCTATTTGTATATGACCTTGTAGAGTTCTAATCAACAACATTCATATCAATTTTGCGCCAATTATTCTTTCCTCTCCCTTTATTTCTGCGTTTCTTCTTTTCGTTCTGTGGTTTGTATTCTAGTTCATCTAAATCGTTGTGTGGTTCTGCAATATCGGTCTGAAACATTCAAAAAGATTGAGAAGATGAGAAACGAATTACATTAAAATCTGATATATAAATTCCGGAATGCGATAGATAAATTAGAAAGTCAAAAGAAACTGTATTAGTCACACGATCATTTAGTCTTTTTCAGATCTAGTTTAGACATTGGAAATATTGCTATGATTTGACCCCGAACCTAGTCAAAGCTGATCTCAATTGACTTTGTTGATTCAGCGGAGACGAATTTTAAAAGTCAAATGATGAAATATTCTGTGAAAAATATATTTCAACGATTTTAGCTGTTGTGTTTGATGAAAGATAAAGTAATCTGACAAATACAAGTGTTTAAGAGGACCATCAATATGACTATTGATGCTCCAAATTCAGAAGTCAGTTTTAGGTTGCAATCACCTTGTCCGTCCGTTCCTCTAATTGTCAGTTCATATTTCAAAAATATTTATTCATCACACTTTTTGTAAGTACTACTATAACTATTTACTTCTCATTCGCTTGACAATAATGAGTTGCAAAGTCTTTTCGAATCTGTCAGATACGTATTTTTGTTTGTTTGACGACAATTTTTATTTTGCACATGTTGAATGCTTTTCATCGACGGTGAGATTTAAGCCCGCCACATTATGTAAGTGCCTGTTCAAAATCAGAAGCCTGCAATTCAGTGGTTAATGATGTTTGTCATAATATTTTTCGTCTCTTTTGATTTGGACAATATCAGGCCATTCATTTTCTCGTGAGAATTGTCAAGAGGTATCATAAGGCCTAATTAAGTTAAAGAACATATATAATCTAAAAAACAATGCGTTAAACTATGATGAGGACTGTCGGACTTTTGATGGCAAATAAGTAGTATTCACAAAGTGCTAAGTATTTAATTCTAGAATACGTGAACTAAGTTTAAACTTGGAAGGTATAATGTTTGAGTAATATTGAAATATAATGCTAAGTGGTATAAAATAATATTCAAATGTATAGCTCAGTCAAAACAATAAAAAATATCATTTCCTAAAAATGAATTCAGTTTAATAGGCAAGGGACAGTGTAAGCCTAAAAAGTACGTTATCACATATTAAGTAAACGTATGTGCTCAAATCCATCAGATATAACACCGATAAGGATAAAGGAGATTTCCTGATAATGCATACAATGTAAAATACTATCTAACGTACCTTAAGCTTTACACTGGATAATTCTTTGACGCTATCTCTCAATTTGGATTTAAGCTGTACAAGTTGATGCAACTTTTTCTCCACATTTTTTGTTGTCTTCCATTGTTTTGATTTTATCATTTCAGCTAAATCTGTATTACAATCCTCAAAACGTGATAGCAGTTGGCTTATTCTGATTTCATCTACTCCATACCTTTCACTTATATCGCCGGATGATAATTCGTATTTTGTTATAAATTGACGAACTTTTTCTAAACCGGGTTTAATATACTTTTTATACTCTTCATAAAATATCTGAACCTCTTTCATCTTTTTCTTATGGGAATGGGATGCTATGTGCTGTTCGAATGCTTGCATTGTCAATCGTGATTGATCATCAGAGGTCGATGACAACGACCTTACAAAATCTCGATTATCCTCTGATTCTAACGAAACCGATCTTTGTGACAAATATCGAGCGGAATCACTTGATGTAACATAACCAATTTGTTCATTTGGTATGTTAGATTGAGTTTTTGCTAATGTTAAAACTGGTAAGTTTTCCGTCTTTGTGGCAGATAAAGACCTTGCTATAGATTTCAAGTTCATTGAAACTGTTGATAATGAAGGACTTTCATGAACACGGTCATGATTTGTGGTTATTCCAGCACCCTCTCCATCCTCGTCGTCACCAAAACCTTCAAAAGAACAGCCACAGACATCACAACCTCCTTCATCTACCAACACGACAGCAAACAAGGGATCTTCTAAAAATTCGTCGTTCCCAATAGATACTTTGGATTGCAGGTTTTCCTTTTTATTCAATGTTGGCATAATGAAATTTTCTATTTTTTTCTTTTCAACTGTAATGTGATCTTCACGAACGGTTCTAATTTCGTCCTCGTCAATTTCGATTTCTTGTATTATTTGGATCTCTTCATTTGTTTCTTTAGCAGAATTGGGATCTGATAAAATTCTTATAGTTTGTGGCAGGAAAAAACTCTCTCTTGTATTAAATACCGACTCAATTTGTTCTTTTGAAATATGTTTCTTCTGATTATCCCATGCACATTTTATCAAGCTATCCCCTTTTTGCTTTAACAAATTTTTAAAACAAATGCAGACATCTGCAATGCCAGAGGAAGTTTGTATTCCATGTATAGCTTCTAAAATGTTTTTGGGATATTTTTCATCACATCTTAAAAACGCAAATTCCTTAAGGAGATATGGTTCCAGTTCGTATGACACCCCTTCACCCATATTTATGATGTATACCATACTCAATAATATAACATCTTCTGCCATATCAATAATTGAGGACAAAGATTCATCACCTCTCGTAAATTTTTCGGACGACTCTTGTAGAAGCAGATATTCATCAAGACGTCGAAAAATTATACTTATGATATTAATATTTCCTCTAATTCCAGCCAATATCTCAATATTTTTTTCTAAAAAATCTGGTATATCGTCACTAATTGACGCTTCTTTGCTTGCGCAAATTATTGCATCAGTTGTCCATGCGTTTGAATAAAACATGCATCGCTCGACGAATTTTGAAGTTGTTATATATGACGACGGAATAACAAAATGACAATTCTTTCCAGACTTCTGGATTCCGCAAAATTTCGATTGCATACTGAGACCAACTAAAGTGAAATATCTAACCCAAATTAAAAGTAAAGTCAATTCTGGCATTGTTTCCTCTGTTTGTTGTTTATTCATTCTCCAAATAAAAATGCTGAACTTTTTCAAGGCTTTGTATGGATTGTGGTACAACTTTAAACTATCAACACTATCTTGAAAAGAGCGAACAACGGACGATACAAATGGATATTGTACATTTGTTTTTGAGATGAAGCCACAGCTATAAGCTTTCTGTCGGGTTAAAGTATTTTTCTTCCTCTCATCTAAGACTGTACTCTCAAGCTTTGTCAGACTGTCTTTTACCTTCTGTTGCAGACCAAATACCTTTTTGAAGAAAATTAATTCGAAAAATCGAGCTACACTTTTTTCTATCTTTTTAGAAGATGCCAATTCCGATTCAAAGTAAATTTCCATTTGGGACCGTACACTAATCAAGATTTCGAACAATTCTGGTTTTGTATTACTGATATGCGGTACAGTAAGAATCAAATCTTCCATTAGTCTTCTGCATTTGAAAAACTGAAAACTTCTTTGTTCAGACTGATTCAAAATAAGGTTTTGCTCCCAGTTTAGACCTAGCTTTGTATTACACTCGTTTAAAATTTGTTCCAGCTTAACATTGTGCATGTCCAAACGAATGAGCTGCAGAAATTCACTATGAGTGAAAGAAACTTTAGTTTTAATGTTTTGCGATTTTATAGTCGGTTTAGACAATGCTTTCAGTTTTTGTCGTTCCTCCTCAATTGATTTTCTTATTTTATATAACCATAATTTAGTTTTTGTTAAAAGGTCTTCAACAATCAGTTTATAAATAGCAGGTACATCATCGACAACTGTTTTAACAGTTTTGAAAGTTACTGGATCGCGAACTTTTGCCAGAACTTCAAGTATACGAGGTTTGTGGATAGGATTGTAAAAATGTTTGCCAATTTTAATTTTTACACCATTATCCCTCAAAAACTGTTCCTTTTTTTGCTCCGTAAATCTTGTTGATAGTTTTGATAATGGGACTAAAATGAGAAAGATTTTAAACAAGTTCTCCATTCCTGTCACAATTTTTGTTAAGTTTGCGTCTATTTTCAGGTTGGAATTATTGACCATCCAACTAAGACACTCTAATTTTCCTACTTCATTTGAATGCGGTTTTCTTTTCACAAAGCAATTGAACGCAGTTCCAATAAATCTTTGCTGGCCATTTAGCCTTCCAAGAAGCAAGTTTGATTTCCCGATCTCGTCAGTTACTTCTCCGTAATTGCATTTCCGGTCCCTGTACTTGTTTCGGCATTTATTGAAGTTAAAAATTGCTTCTTCTAACTGTGTAGTCATCTCTTTTGTATTCGTACTGTAAGAACATAAAGCACTCCCATCAGGTCTAATGATGATTTGTGTGAGAGAATCTAAATATAAACATATACCTATCATATATGTTTCTTTGTCTTTTCGACACAGCGGAAGTGCTTCTTGTGCATAACCGTAGTCAACGTATAGACTGGCCGCTTTTCTTGTCTGTCCTAGGAGTAAAATAAATATAATCAAATATGAAAAATCTACATATATATCACAGCTAAAAATTAAACTCCTGGTCAATGATCTAGATGATTGGGTCTTAATCAAGTTATTGTTAATATTTTTCTTTCACACGTTTTGAATACAATACAACACATTGAAAATTGAAAAACTCATGTATATCACTTTGTGTCAATGGTTCTTTTTTTCAAGATTAACTTTATAATAGTACCACAATCTGTTTTTGATGCAATTGATTATCGTTACACGTGTTCAATAAAATATGATAAGTTAGTCATTGGTGTTATTATTGAAGTTTGGTTCATTGTAATTAATTATAAATGAATTACAATTATTGTCAGATAAACAATGAGTTGGCTTTCTGTAGTAGTAGTTCACACAAGGACATAAAAGAAAACAAGTAGTAGTTCATTAACCTCTGATATTCGTTCTGTAATTTAGTGAACTAGTGTGTTATTTAAACAAACAGTTATTTCGTATGTAACTTTTCAAATCTCCTTATAGATACTGGTTATTATAATTTTTAACAATTGGAATACAATATTGTACTATTTAATAAAACTGGTTTAGAAAGCAGAACCTGATGATCATTTACCATTTTCCAATAAAATAGATGCTGCAAGCTTAATATAATCATTTTCACCATCGAATTTTTTTTCCAGAAACATCACTCTGCAAGAAATATCACGAATTCTATTCAAAGCTTTTTTCATTGCGTCGCGATTTCCCTGTGTATGATAATACTCAGCAGCATTCCTATTTATTTGATCTTCAGTTTGATTATCCCGTACTTTTGTTTTTTCTGGGTTAGTGTTCTCCTGAAACATCCAATAAGACGTTAGAAGAAGTGTGCATATAAATAGACAGGTGTACATATTTTAAAAAATCTTGAATTTAAAAGAGTCATATACACTTTTTACCTCGTTAAAATGCTCAGAGAAAAAAAACAAGACATTCTTTATGTATCTTGATTCTAGTCATTTGAAAAATTTACAAATGAAAAAGGTAGGTCAAATATTGACAGTGAACTTAGTGCATGAAATCGAATAATAACGCTTAATACGGATGTAGATTTTTGTAGTATACGCATCAAAAACAATATCAACATGTATTAATATAAAACCAATATCTATTTTTATGATAACGATTGTTTTGGGGTAATTTTAGTAATAAACTAGAGGCTCTCCAGAGCCTGTATCAATCACCTGACTCTACTTTTGAAATCATATAAAAAAGGTAAAATCATAACAGATACTTAAATAATGATTGAGGCCAAATTTGGTTGAATATTGCATTCCATTTAGTGGTTCTCCACGAGAAGACATTTATATTTATTTCCTAAAGGGTCCTATGTTAAAGTAAGTCCCCCGCTGGTGGCCATCTTGGATAACGGATCGTCTTCAAACTAACAACACTTGGTCAGAATCGCATTAGAAACATTCATGCTATGTTTGGATTCATTCCATTCAGTGGTTCTCTAAAAGAAGACATTTTTTTGTATTTCCCTTAGGGTCCTATGTTAAACTAAGTCCTCCATTAACGGCCATCTTGGTTGATGGATCGGCAACAAAGTAACAACACTAGGTCAACAACTCATAAGGATCATTCATGCTATGTTTGGTTTCATTCCATTCATTGGTTCTCTAAAAGAAGACATTTGTATGTATTTTCCATGGGGCCCTAAGTTAAACTAATTTCCCCGCTGGTGGCCATTTTAGATGATGGATCGGCTACAAAGTAACAAAACTTGGTCAGACCTCATAAGGAACATTCATGCCATGTTTGGTTCCATTCCATTTAGTGGTTCTCTTAAAGAAGTTCAAAATATAAGAAGTTAACGACGACGACGGACGACGGACCCAAAGGGATGAGAATAGCTCCCTTCGGGCCAGGTGAGCTAAAAATTGTTAATATGTCATTTCTATAGAAGGGATGTGGTCGTCAATTGGCGTTTTGACGGTCGAAAATAAAAGTTTATATTCATCTGCGGTCTTTTTTTAAACATTTCATTCGTTTTTATTATTAGCTCAAGAAAGTACATAGTGATTTTGTATTCAAGCACTTAATATAATTTAAGACAGTCCAGTATCTAAATTGTACTTCTCACCTGATATCTGTGTAGTGAATGAATAGCTTCTTCAAACTGTTTGTTTTCAAGATGTACATCAATGGATTTTTCGTAACGTCCAGCACGTTCGTAATATTTACAACTTTCTTGGGGTTTCTTTGTTTTTCTATACATTTCAGCGGCTTTTTCGAACTTTTGAAATAAAAGAAGAATCTTAAATACATGAAAAACATGACCTAGTGACACTATTATATATTGAACAAAAATAAATCATATCATTATATAAACGACTTTCTCATGTTTATTTCTATTTGTGTTTTCTGCTGTTTTTGAGTTTACAACTTTGAAAAAAAGTGCGGTCGAAAAAAGATTATCTTGCCACACAATCATTTAATGCAGTAAAAGTTATGAAAGGCATATAGAAATTAAGTGTATTTCGAACTAGCTTAGCAGGCTGGAATTCACTCAAATTATTTGCTGAAAAAAACTTTTGTATTACATAGTTGAACCGTTTAGAAGTATGTCAATACCCATGATTAGTAACCCTCTTCAGAAGAATTGAACAGCGGTCCCATGTGTGTTATATTTGTATCGTAACTATAAAGACAAATCGCTAACGTTAAATCGGTATCGGCAAAATCAGTTACAGTAAATCGATATCGGTAAAACAGAAGTAGGTATCTGAAAAGTGATAACACGTGACACTTCAATACTGTCAAGCTATTTACAAATACATTGCGTAAAACAGGATCTCATAAAATTGTGAAGAAAATGTGTGTTTGAACACACGCACATGCGAAGAGATGGATACGCAATAAATCTCTACTCAAGATTGGATATAAAATATAATTGCGATATGAAAAATGACATAATTGTGACATATTAGTAAATTAAAATGAGACAGCAACATAAGTATTTAAAAACCGAAAAAAATGTAGAGTTCACTATGCATCTGAAAGAGAGACAAAAGATACCAAAGGGGTGTTCAATCTCATAAGTAAAAAATAAACTGACAACGGCATGGCTAAGAAACAGACACACAACAATGGATGTGCCAAGTGATGAAAAAAGCTCAATTGATCCTATGTGTCTTAGAGTCCTTTGTAGACGAGTTTATTTACAACGGATCGATGACACTGTTGGTGGAGTTTTAATTCCCCGAGAGTATCACTAGCTCAGTAGTCAGCACTTCTGTTCTGACATGAATTATCATAGATATGGTCCTATTTCTAAATGAACAGTTTTGAATTTTTGAAAGACTTAGTCTTTTCTATCAGGGATAGATAACCTTAGCTGTATTTGGCAAAACGTTTAGACATTTTGATCATCAATGCTGTTCAACTTCGTACTTTATTTGGCCTTTTTAACCTTTTTGGATTCGAGCGTCACTGATGAATCTTTTGTAGACGAAACGCGCGTCTGGCGTAAATACAATATTTAATTTGGTATCCATGGTTTATTTGGGCCAAGTGAGCTAAAAATGTAAGCTGCGGTTAATTTGACGATATTTGCCATTTCGTGATGGCTATATGTAACATTACCGATATCCTCTTTTATATGGGTAGTAGTTGTCAGAATCTAAAGAAAAAAAATCAACTTGAGTTTCATAATTCAATAATCTAAATCACTGATTTCAAGAAAAAGAATAAAGATAAAGATGTAATTGCTACTATCAAACACAAAACATGGCATTGTGTAATGTATGAAAGCACAATCTGGTCAAATTCGAAATTCATAAATTTTTTGGGAATAAGTCTTAAAACATTTTTATAATAAAAAACTAGATAAATGCCCTTGTATTTTAGAAATACATATGGTTGTGGGTATTTTTATGTCAATTCTAAATTTATTATCGCCTGAATATATATTTGGCCATCATTCATAAAATACAGTACCTTACATACTGGAAAAATGTCTGTGTACGACTTTGTACATATTGACAGATTCAGTTATTGAAAATATAACATAAATAACGATATCAAAGAGTTATCTTTTATACTAACCTGTTCTCTTTTCTCATATAGTTCAGCAGCTAGATCAAATTGTTTAGCTGTTTCTAGACATTTTGCAGCCTCCTTGGTTTTTTTTGCCTCTAAAAAATTCAAAGTTGCCTGAAGAAGTTCCTCTTTCCATTGTGGACTATTTTGGGGTAGAGTGCTAGCAATTTTGTAATGTTGATAGGCATGTGCTATGTCTTCCATTCTTGAATCGCCTGCAGTATTAAAGCATTTTACCGCCTGAGTATACATCTTCAATTTCATAAATTCCTCTCCTTTATCAACCCATTCTCTTGGTGTAGACTTTCTTGTAAAAGCTGAAAACATATAACAGTGAATTAATAAAGCAGAAACTAACACAGATTTCTGAGAAACACCTAAGCACTTTAAAATTAAAAACTAGAAGCTCTAAAGAGCCTGTGTCGCTCACCTTGGTCTATGTGCATAGCATAAACGAAGGACACAGATGGATTCATGACGTGTTTGTAGATCTTACTTTACTGAACATTATTGCTGCTTACAATTATCTCTATCTATAATGAACCTATGAATCTATCCCAGCAGTAAGAATTATTTGTAAAAATTTACAAAATTTACAAAATTTACAAAATTTATGAAAATTGTTAAAAATCGACTATAAAGGTCAATAACTCCTTAAGGAGTCAATCGATCATTTTAATCATGTTGTCTTATTTGTAGGTCTGACTTTGCAGTACGTTATTGCTGTTTACAGTTTATCTCTATCTATAATAATATAATCAAGATAATAACCAAAAGCTGCAAAATATTCTTAAAATTACCAATTCTGCAGCAGCAACCCATCAACGGATTGCTTGATTGGTATGAAAATTTCAGGGCAGATATACCGTGACCTAACGAACAAATTTATTAATGTCAGATTTGCTCTAAATGCTTTGATTTCTGAGATTTTAGCCAAAACCTGCATTTTACCCTGTGTACTATTTTTAGCCATGTCTGCCATCTTGGTTCGCAGGTGGGGTCATCGGACACATTCTTAAAACTATATACCCTAATGATGATTGTGGACAAGTTTGGTTAAATTTGTCTAATTAGTTTCAGAAGAGAAGATTTTTGTAAAAGATAACAAAAGTTTACAAAAATTGACTATAAAGGCCAATAACTTGTTCAGGGGTCAACTGACCATTTTGGTCATGTTGACTTCTTGTAGATCTTACTTTGCTAAACATTATTGCTGTTAATAGTTTATCTCTATCTATAATAATATTCAAGAAAATAACCAAAAACAGCAAAATTTCCTTAAAATTACCAATTTAGGGGCAGCAACCCAACAACGGGTTGTTCGATTCATCTGAAAATTTCAGGGCAGATAGATCTTAACCTGATAAACAATTTTACCCCACGTCAATTTGCTCTAAATGCCTTGGTTTCAGAGATATAGGCCAAAAAATTCACATTTTACCCCTATGTTCTATTTGTAGCCATGGCGGCCATCTTTGTTGGTTGGCCGGGTCACCTGACACATTTTTAAACTAGATACCCCAATGATGATTGTGGCCAAGTTTGGTTAAATTTGGCCCAGTAGTTTCAGAGGAGAAGATTTTTGTAAAAGTTAACGACGACGACGGACGACGGACGCCAAGTGATGAGAAAAGCTCACTTGGCCCTTTGGGCCATGTGATCTAAAAACCAATATAAGGTGACATACGACAATTTTGCTGCGTATCTACTTTATTGCTGCGACTACTTCAATACATTTGGTATTGGCATGGAAATATTGTGTTATTAAAATTTGCTGTACAAATTGAATTTTGAATTAAAAAATAAATCTTCCTTATGCAAAGCTCATTGACCTGCCCGGCTTTGGCTATACTTTTTTTACTTTTAATTTGATAATCTTTTAAATTTATTCTAAGTTTTGGATTTTCCAATACTGTGGCTTCGGACAACACTAAATAGACTATTTGTGGAAATGTGCAACTCGTGCAGACAAATGGGTACTACTGATGTTATCATGGCATATTGGAACTAAAGTTATAGTTTTAGAATAGGTTGGTTTCCATTCAAACGTTATTAAATAGAAATTAAATATATGTCTAAGGAGATTGTAAAACAAGCATCTGATTCAGCAACACACTGACTTTATAATTGCAATACTCTTAACCTAATCATTCATGTCATGTTGAATTTGCAACACTATCTTATATCATGGAACATAAACAAAATATCACTATCAATATCCTACTTGTCACCGTACTAGTCATCCATACTCAAAAATACTAAGCATGTGTGAACCCCCCCCCCCCCCAATGATTTTTTTTCTCTGAAATATGCAATATACTGATTTTACATTTCACTTCCTTATCTTCTGCAACAAGTTCAACGAGATGTAAAGCCTGAAAGTATTCAAATATTGGCTTCCTCTGTTCTTTATCTCCGTCAAATATCCAAACGTTTTGCCTGGCTCTTGTAATTGCTGTGTACAGCTGTTTTAATTCAGAATTTAATACTTTGTGTTGTTTCGGATTGAACGGCAAAGGTCGTAAATCTGAAAAGTTTAGAAAAGATTAAGAAACATCAAAAGTAAATTACAAACAACTTTATTTAATAACACTTTAAAACATTCCTTTTAATAGGTATTTGGAATGCAAATTGCGTTGTTTTGAACTACAAATGTATTATTAACGGATGCACGTCATTATTTTCCACTCTTTTAATGTTTTGTATACTTTAGACTACGTCACACAGTTAAAGATGTTACGACGACATTGTTGAGGTTCCTATTGGGGTAGAATTGTTGTCCAATCATAAAATTGGGCACAATTGTAATCCGTAATATAAATATAAGAAGATGTGGTATGAATGCCAATGAAACAACTCTCTCATCCAAGTCACAATTTGTTAAACTAAACTATGATAGGTTTGAGTACGGTCTTCAACACGAAACCTAAACCGAACAGCAAGCTATGAAGGGTCATAAAAATGACATTTTTAAAACCACTCAAACGGGAAAACAAACGATCTCAGCAATATATATATATATTACTGAAAGAAATCATGTCTTTGTTACTGAACCTTTCAATTTAAAGCTACGAGTTTGACCAAAACAAATATATGGGTTTTGTTTTATGTCCATCATTTCTAAGGTATATATTTATATATACATATTTGTGTTGTTTATAGCATACGGATGCCCCATCCGCACTATCATTTTCTATGTTCAGTGGACCGTAAAATTGGGGTTAAAAAACTAATTTTGTATTACAATTAGAAAGGTCATATCATAGGGAACATATGTACTAAGTTTCGAGTTGATTGGACTTTAACTTCATCAAAAACGACCTCGACCAAAAACTGTAACTAAAATCTTTAACATGAAACAGCCGGACAAACAAACGAACGAACAGACGGACGAACGACCACAGACCAGAAGTCATAATGCCTATACATGGGGCATAAAAAAACTTCGCGAATGTATTTAATGGCTTGTAAGTTGAAATTTAACTCATTTGAATCCACTTTAATGTTACCTTTTAACTTGATCGTTAGTGGAGACGGATGAACGTGTGTTTATCATGTAGGTTATTCATTAAAAAGAAATATATGAAAACATTAAAAGTGAAACAATGGAGCAAGCAGCAAGCTTGACATACAATCAAATGTATATACCACACTAAAACTATAAAAGAAACAGATTCCAATTTTTTTCTCTTACTATTTCGTAAAAAAGTAAAAAAAAAGATTTATTGTGTTTACATGTATAAAATTATCTTCATGTTTAATGTATGCTTTTTTTAGTGTTTTGTTTTTACCTGCTGACATTTGCAAAGGTATTTTTGATTCATTCTTTGAGTCTTTCTTTACAAGCTTTTCGAGAAACGATAAAACAACTCTCCATTCTTTTGTAGCC
Source organism: Mytilus edulis (assembly GCF_963676685.1). Taxonomy (NCBI): domain Eukaryota; kingdom Metazoa; phylum Mollusca; class Bivalvia; order Mytilida; family Mytilidae; genus Mytilus; species Mytilus edulis. Next base: position 43,211,726 of record NC_092344.1, read on the forward strand.
TGAAAATACATGTTACTTTGTTAACGGTTGTTCAAAATAAACATCAAAGTTTGTACAGCCAATTTATTTAACTTATTTATAATATATAGAACAATATATACTAGTTCAGTGATAATGGACGGCATACTGAACTCTAAATTATACACAAGAAACTAAAATTAAAATTCATAAAAGACTAACAATGGCCTGAGGCTCTTGACTTAGGACAGGCGCAAAAATGAATAACTGAATACTTCTAATTTTATCGGAGTTTTTTATAGCTGACTATACAGTGTATACACCATCGGTTTTGCTCATTATTGAAGAAAGTACAGTGCATTATCGTTGTTTACATTTGTGTCTTTTAGTTTCTGGTGAATGAGTTTTTCATTATCACAGCTTATCATGTTGATTTACGTTTACGCATGGTTGAAAATATACATGAATAAATGTATGTTGTCGTCGTAGTTTTCCTCTTATATTTGAGGTGTTTCCCTCAGTTTTAGTTTGTAATCCGGATTTGTTTTTTTTACAATCGATTTATGAGTTTCGAACAGCGGTATACTACTGTGGCCTTTGTTTGCTCATTTTGTAAAAGAACAGACTAGCACATGTGTTTTCTCTTCCCCACTTTGTTAAGCAAACTGATCATCAGAAATTCAGATGACTAACACTATTCAATGATTGATTACTTTAAACGACAATCATTACCTCTGAATCGGTAAATATATTGTAAAGCAAAACATCATCAAATTCCAATCCTTTTGCCTCGTATAATGTAAGAATAAGTCCACTTTTCATTTCATCTGGAATATTGTCACGTGCTTTGTCATTAACCACTAAAATCGCTTGATGTGCACCAAATTCAATTTTCGAGGTTTCTCTCACGTTTTCACACAAGATAAGACTCAGCCAATTAGAGGAAACAGTCTCGAGGAGAACTGGTTTTGGTCCTTCAAATAGACATTGATCACTTGGAAGACTGTCGAAGGAATCAGGAAACAAGTCTTTTAGAATATCAAGTACGCTTGTAGCCAAAGCTGTAATTCCTGAATGTGACCTATAGTTGTGTGGAAGCTCGTATATACGATCTGGTTGAACAGAAACCCCGACAGTTTTAACCTACAAATGATCAAGCTCAGATTAAAACATAGTAATTTAGACACATATTACATATGCTATTAAACAAATTATATGGTCTCAATGTCATCAATGGTAAAAGTTTGGATAAAACAATCTTTATGCTTCTCCAAAAAGACATTTCTATATTCTATCGACGTTCCAAAATTACTTTTAAATCCTCATCGTAGATCCATGTTTCATCAAAACTTTGACTTTTTTTTTTAAACGAAGTAAAAAAATTAAAAAAATTAATTTCATTTCATAAGTTTATTTTTTTTCAAGGTTGATAAAATCGATGTATTCTATTTTAGGCAAGGGGACCAGAGTTTAAGGGCTACACATATACAACAATTACAAACAGGTTTTTTTTTATAATTTGAATTTAAACTTACAGATGAGTCCTTACTAGCGTAATGGAAAAGACTGACTAGATCCTTAAATCGGAAAGCTATTCCTTTCATGATACTTTGAGCTGTATCACCAGTCACAAACATTCCATGCGGACTTTCACAAAGTTTGATAAGTAGAAAAAGTTCAGCCTGGGCGAAATCCTGAGCTTCATCGACATATATTTCATTCACTTTCCATTTTGGATTTTTCTGCTTGCGAAATCTTTGATACAAATTTTGAACTAGATCTGTTTGATCGAACATATGTCTGTTTTGTCGAATATGTTCATACTCCAGAAAAAAATTGTAAAGTATTTCTCTTTCATCGACGAAAGCTGGGGCTTGCTTCTTTCCTATTTCAAAATAGCTATTCTTATCCAAATATCTTCCGCCATATATTGCTTCATAAGACCCTTTGATAATAGACATTATTTCGGTCCAAACTAATGACGGATGATATTTCCCTTTATGCTTTTTAAACTTTCCGATAATGCGAGGCCAAATAACATCTTCAAACACCTCGTAAGTCACTTCTCGTCTCGGATCAACTTTCTTCATACGAGTTTTTTTGTTTTCAACGAGAGTTATATTTTGATCTACGTCTTCTTCCTCTTGGTCACTTTCACTGTCATCACTGTACTCGTAATCAAATTCGTCATCTAGAATTGTTTGCATATTATCAATGTCTGTCCATCCTTCTATTTCAGACTTTGGACTCCCGTCAATATGTCTTTCAAAATAGTATGGAGGTCCTAAGGTAGCATCAAGCATTAACCAAAAATGTTTAGCGGTAATAAACACTGGGTATTGAAATTTTTTTATGTCCTGGAAACGATTAGGTAAATCGTCATCTTTCGTTTTGAACAGTCGTGACGTCATTTCATCGCCATCAATAAAACTTTTAAACATTTTCTGGACTTCCCTGCAAAGCACACCATTTTTTGTTATGAATATTTGGCGTAATTCACCATCATTTTCGTCACATATCATAGAATCTTTCACATCTTGATTTTCAGTTTTGCATTGACTGCTTTTGTCTTCTTCGCTAGCAAAAGAACTTTTGTCAAAACAAGCTCGACTGGCCTGTCCATTCTTTTTAAGAATTTCTGCATGTAAGCTTTCATCTTCAACGTGGTAATTCATTGATTCCTGTTTATTAGAAACAGAAGTTTCTGTTAAATCTTCCTTTTTCTCTGGAAATAAAAGACCAATATAATACCTCAAATTGATATTGTAAATAATAAAACAACTTATTGTGTATATTGCAATACCTTTTTTTGGGAATTGTTTTATGTCAAAAGAGTACATTGATGTGTTTGTCTAGTTTGATATTCATTGTCCAATTTAAATTTGATCTTATGTTTTACTGACTAGGAAAGCGAGAGATTTGCATATCTAACTTTAAAACCCCGATTGAAGAGAAAGAATATAAACACCAGACTATTAAAAGCAATTTTCAGAAAGAGCAGAGTATAAGAAGCATTAAAGTGTTAGAATATTAAAATTAAAAAAAATGAAAAGATTTATATGTATTCTAACGTACAATTCATCTTTTAATGTTAAGCTTCTAATATTGGATATTTCGTGGCGGTCGGTTTTTATTGGGATGCTCGGAGGTACCATCGTCCTTCGGCATGTTTAAAAAAAATCTTCGATGCTGAGCATTGGAAATCAGTTGTATAAAAAAATAATCAATCTATAGAATACAAAGTAAATGATAGTATATATTTCATTGTACAAATACCTTTACAATGGTCTGTATTTTCGCTTTGTAAATCTTCCGGTGTCGCCTCGTCCATGATCTTTGTACACCAATACTCTTGGAACCTGTACCAAAGGCGATAAACACAACATGTTGTTTTTCCCGTTCCACTACGACCAATCAAAACTATTGGTGCGTCGAATGGCAGGTTCGTTATCTGGTATTCAACATCTGTGACTCGAAAAGGGAACTCTCCTTTCATCTGGTGCAAAATGTTTAATGCAACATTGGAAGAAAATGTATAAAACTTGATGGTACTGTACTCCTTTTCTTTCGAACTGGCAGGTGGGAAAAAAGATATGTCTTCAAGCAAGTTCTCCTTACCTTGATCTGATTCGACATAAATGTTTGGCGTTTTCAACTTGCGATTATCGTTTTGGTTGTTCTGTTGTGTGCTGAAATCAATATTTCCTTCCTTCATGCCGCAAAGTTTTTTTTGAATGAGACAAGATGCTCCTTTCTCATGAGATTTCTCAATTGAACTAACAATTCTTTCCACGGCTTGATGGATGTTTTTGTGTTCCATTACAACTTCCCAGATTCTGATAATATCTGTGTACACATTCACGTGTTGTTCACATCGCATTGTAAGTCGAGGTGAAAACTGTTTACCTACTTCCCATATAAGTCTACTTGCAGATGATATTTTTGATTCAAAAAGTTTTATTCTATCAGAACCCGTCACTAACGGTTTAAAGAAACTTTTTGAGTTTATCCCAGAAGCCAGGTCGTTGATAATCTTTACTATTCTTTCCTTATACATTGTCTTAATTCGATTACTTTGTAGACTTTTTAAAACTCCAGAAGTACATTCGACTTCCCATTGTTTCTCCTCTAAGCTCCCATGCCATATCTTGAAAAAATATTTTATTGTTATTTCGTATCTCAAAAATTATCGAAGCATATATATATAAGGAATAAGTTTGTTAATATCAAAACTTTAACAATCAGGTAAACAAATGAAATATAGGCTGAAGCAAGTATTAATTAATCAATCCTCTGACTACCACATCATACAAATTTAACATAAAAATCGGAAATATTTATATTTTATTTTTATGTTTAGTTTATTCTTATAGTTTTTATTCTCGATATATTTTCAGATAATTAAAGATGTTAAATTGTAATTGTATTTTCCAGTTGCACAAGTGTTCCATTACTTTTTTCTTTTGTTGCTTATATATCTGTATGTGTGCCAGTGGCTCTTCGACACTTTCTATTATCTAGTTTTTCACATATATTTTTATTAGTTTCGTAACGAGTAAGATAGGGATATCGCTCTTTATCAACTCCAGTTATTTAATTTCAATATAATAATTAACGAGTTTGTGACGAGTTTATTATTACTATTTAAATACGTTAACAAGAGTTGATATCAAGCCATATCAAATTTTCACAAGTGGTGAAACCTATTTCTCCTATGTTCAACACATGTGTGAATTAAAATTCTCGCAAAAAAGATGATCTTGTCTTTTGCACATTCCTGTATGACGTCATATATCCTTTTCCTGTGTCAAATTTTAACATCAGACATATTTCAAGACTTGTAATACGGCTTTAGAATATAAAAAAAATTGACAAAAAGAAATTATTGTGAGGTGAAATGTGTAAATGTTTTTTTTATAATATTATTGAAAAAATCACATATGTCCCTTGCCATGGACAAAATGTACATATTCGTTACCATTGGCAGTTATTAATGACCTTACAAATAGCCAAATGAAATGTTGTCGTCTTGTGATACATGATAAGTAAGTCAAATTTACGCCGAGTTTCGCATCACCATTTCGTATCATACTCCATGCAATGTGATACCAGAATTTACCTGTGCAAGAAATAGATAAAAATAAGAGAATTTAACTTACATCTAACTCCATCTGGTCAATTTCGGATTCATCTTCAATACCTACAGGTATGCTTTCAAGCTAAAAGAGTAATGTTTAAGCTGCATTCACATTATATAATAATAATATAAAAACTTTACATTTCAATACAATTCGGTTCATTAATAAGAAAAATAAATCGACAAAAGAAGGTTATAGACAGAATGAATGGGTTTTTTTTTTTCAGAAAAGAATTTAAAAAACCTAACTTTATTAACGGTTACTCATACACATTCAACGTGTTTTCAAGCACTGATACTTTGTTTTTGGAGAAAGAAATAAACCGGATGGGCAGAAAAAAAACAGACATGGTGCATAATTCGTGAGCGCACACATACAAAGTATTTGTTATTTTAAGGATCAGTTATATATAACAATGATGTGTATATTTTTGGAGGTTTTTATGCGCCTTGTATGCCCTAAAACAAGAGGAACAGACATCTTTGCATTTTACAACAGATTTATGACGTCATAAAAAATTTCATTTTTTCATTAACTGTACTTAGAGCTAAATATGTTAATGACCATATCATTGATAAATCCTGTCAACGCAGAAGCGCTAACTACTGGGCTGGTGATTTATTCCGGGTAATTTGGACAGGATGAAGTATTTTCACTTTTTTTTTTAAACTTTAGTGCCATAATGATGAGTCCTTACATACTTTCCTTGTTTGTGGTATGTGCGTTGGATCGTATAATGAAAGTTGATGAAAATAATTTCTACTAGGAGATCTGTTTGGGCAGTTTTTGTATAAGGAGCATTTATCGAACGTAGTGTATCAATTGTGATATCTAAATACCATACATTAAAGCAAATTATTTATTACAGCTGTGAAATTGGAAGTAAAATATTGTAAAGTTAAGATCATCCCATTTGTCATATATTCTATTTTGAAGTCGATTGTCTATTTGTGTCTATACTGGGAAAAGATTCAAGATATGACGCAGACCTTTTAGTTATGGTAATATCAAATATCGAGGTCACTTTGGTAGATGCAATACAAGCATGCACGTACTCGGGTTACTGAGTGAAAGGACATTATCAATATATGTAAAATTGAAACTAAAGAACATTTTAGTACTTGATATGGTTGTGTATGATTTCCAATTCATATGGATAAAAAGAAGTCATTCAATAGAAATACATAATTATTACCTATTGGCATACCATAGCGACTGTCTGTTAAACATTTATTATACTTTAAATGGCACAAATGTCAAATAGTTCGTACAGCTTTTGGTCAAAGATCGTACTTAATCAACTATGTTATGAGAACACACAAAACTCAACTTACATTTATTTCTTTGCACGGATCCCCACTTGAGGGTTCCAATACCAATCCTTTAGGACTTATTGAATTTATCAGCTTCTTAATTTGTGAAAGATATGATTCAGTTGTTATTTTTTGTTGTTTTATAGGTTTGCTGTCAATAGTTTTATCTTTTTGCTTCAGATCGTCTTTCTTACATTCCATGTTCACTACCGAGTCTTTTCTTATCTCTACAATTGGTTTGTTGATTGAACGCTCATCGTTCGACTTTTTCTGTTTTTCAACAGTTTTTAATTGCATTGTGTCGTATTCCACTGCTTTATGGAGAATTTTGTAACGAGGATCGCTCGCTTTAAGATAATCGAGGGGTAATTTCCCGTCCTTGTTATGTACTTTACATGGTACATGTTTCTGTGTTAATATTTCGGCCAATTGCTTTAATGTATGGTTATATGGTTCTTTGACAAGTAAATGAAAAAGTGTTTCTCCGTTTCTGTCTTTCTGCTTAGGATCCAATCGCCAATATTTATCGGGATTTTTAGCATACAATTCAAAACATTTTTTTAAACCAGAGAAGTTTCCTGTAATATTAAAAAATTACTTAATTAAAACATTAATCGCTGTGTAGTATTTCTATTTGTATCCATCTGATGAACTAGGCCTTTTTCAGTTGATTTTTATAGTTCGTTCTTATGTTGTACTGTTACACCACTGTCGAAGGTAGGGTGGGATTAGATTCCCGCTAACATGTTTGACCCCACTACAGTCTGTATGTTTGTGCCTGTCCAAAGTCAGGAGCCTGTAATTCAGTGGTTGTCGTTGGGTGATATGTCACATATTTGTTTTTCGTTCATTTTTTGTACATAAATAAGGCCGATAATTTTTTCGTTTGATTTGTTTTACATTTGTCCTTTCGGGACTTTTTATAGCTGACTATGCGATATAGGCTTTCCTCCTTGTTGAAGGCCGTAAAGTGACCTATAATTTTTAATTTCTGTTTCATTTTGTCTCTTGTGGAAAGTTGTATCATTGGCAATCTTACAACATCTTCAATTAACTGATCATGGCATGTTTATAGTAGTGATCTTCTGCTGTATATAATTGTTTATAATAAAGGTCAAGAAAGGTAAATGTGCTACCATTAAAACGTTTAATCCCGCTGCAAATGTTTGCACCTGTCCTATGTCAGGAATCTGATGTACAGTAGTTGTCGTCTGTTTATGTAGTTCATTCGTGTTTCTCGTTTCTCGTTTTTATATAGATTAGACGGTTGGTTTTGACGTTTGAATGGTTTGACACTAGTAATTTTGGGGCCAATTAATTGTTTGCTGTTTAGTGTGAGCCAATGCTCCATGTTGAAGTCCATACCTTGTCCTATAATGATTAACTTTTATAAATTGTTACTTGGACTATATCTATATGTTGCAGATTTTTCTAAACTTTTGCATACAAACCTGACTCGTTGATCTACAAATGAAAATCGAAAAAAATAATGCAATTATATCTTTTATTATCTGATATATATGAGTGAATATTTATAGATAGCACATAAAATCGGCGAAAAATCTTCTTAAATTCGGTTTAAAAACATCAAATCCCTAATTCTACTCCATAAATCATATGTTTTTCTTAAAAAAAAACTATATGTTGTTTACACATAAATTTCTGTTTTAATGATATGAAATAATCATAATTTTGCTGACTGACTTCGTTTTTTGTCTAAAAATCAACATTTTAGGGCATGTAACACGATGCCATTACAATTATTTCGACGTTTTGTAAGATTTTTTCACAACGAACACGACTGTGAATAATGTATACAGAAAAACCAAGTCGGTGACCCTATCTTAATTTTACACCATTAAAACGGAAATTTATGTATTCACAACATATATATTTTTAAAGAAAAATCTATGGAGTAGAATTAGAGATTATATGATTTTAATACAAATTTTAGAAGGTTTTTAGTCGATTTTATATGCTTTCTGTGCAAATTTTCATCCATTTTGAATCAGTTATATTTCAATGATAAATTAGATGAATGCATTATTTTTCCTATTTTCAGTTGTAGTTCAACGAGTCAAAGTTAAAGTTGCATGCAAAATGTTACTGAAATCTGTGACAAAGCCACTCTACTGTAACTTGACCTTAAATCAAAGATGCGTAAAGCGTTTGAGACATAACAAATAATCGTTTTCTATACTTAAGATAGTTCAGCAAACAAATGAGTACATATCTTGGTGTCATAAAAATTAACCTAACCTGTATCTTTATGCAGTCCAAGAACGAGTGCAGAATGAACAGGAGTACTACATGAATCAAGACTTAAATGTTGAGGATCACAATTATAGTAACAGATCAGTGTATTGATCAACTTATACCACTGTCTCGCAATGGCAGTTTTTATACAAATCTCACCACCTAAAAATAAAATAAAGTAAAAAATATTTAAAAAAACATATGTTAGTAATGATTGAATCAAAATTGGATTTCCCAATATGTGTTCTCTGATACTTTTTATTTGGCATTGATTATGTATCAAACATGTGTTCATTTCCAATCATCTGAACTAATCCCCTGTTAACGGTAATGTCCTTCTTTTTAATTTCTATGATGAGTTTTATTTAGTTTATTTTTAAATATTTTCTAAATCTGTTTCTACTTTGATATAGTCTTTCCCAAATATTACACACATCACATTTCTTTTACAGAGAATTACGTTTTCTAAACATCTTACTGTTGATGTTTACCAGAAAGTCTCGGAAATCAACAGAATTTATTATTTTTCATACTCATATATTTTTGTTTAAATCTCTTTATAAAAAAAAACATATTTTAGGCAATCAAATGGCTTGTACATAAACAATTTGGATGCTTTGCTTACATATATTAATTTCTTACGCAATAGAACAATATTATTAATCCAACAGGATATTAATCTCCCATTTGATTACGCATTTTTCAAGATTTCGAAATGGTGTTAAGCTAAGTCTGGAACATTCTGTTTTCGGTTTAAGATGCCAATGAAAGCATCATTTTACTCTATGTGCTTTTTAAAACTTGATATAGCAAATGAAGATCATGTATCAATGTGCGAACCCACAATCAAAGATTTATCATGTATAATGTTACCAGATAGTATTAAAATTTTATAAATCTTTACATTGCATGTATTTATCATCTGTGCAAACTCACCTTGATTTACTGTACTACCATTTGTGATAAAACAGTTTACTATCTCTTCAATTAATTTTGAAGATTTTTCATTCGGGAAATCTTTGATTAGCTGAGAAATTAGTATTTCTGTACATATTTTTGAGGCAAATCCAGCAAGACTTCTTGTGCCATGCACAATGTTATGCTTTGTTACCAGTTCATATATTCGTTTCCATTTTTCTTGGTCCACTAAATTTTCTATTATCTTCGTAAACAATTTTTGTGGTATTTTGAATAAATCATCAGGAATATCTGAAAACAAGAAAAAAACTTGAACCGGAATTTATCCTGTTTTTACGTTACAATGCAACTTACCCAGTACTAAAACAAGAATACTAAAATTAGTAAAACATGCCCACTAACCCCATATGAAATATACACGATCTCTACACAGTCATTTTAAAAATGTTTTTATTTGATCGCCTTTTACCAATGATATTCCTAGAGATGTGTAGGAGGTAAGCTAAAGTGCAATGCTATGCAAAATATCGATTTAATTGATGGAGATCACAGTCGGAAACCAGGTTGAAATAGAACAAAAGAATCGAAGCTCTCTATTAGAGAAGGCGATAAATGTTTACTGTATTGTTTACTATAGTGACAAATTTTTAAAAAGTTAATAGAAACAAACAAAACTGCAATTTTCTTCTCAATTACGAGGTGTTTTATTTCAAAAACACCATTTGCATAAGTTTTCAATTTATCTAGTACATAGTTAAGCAGAACAATTAGATATCAAGTCGACGACATGTGTATCTTTCAAGTTGGATGACAAAAATGCATAACCTCCGATTTTTTTGAAAAAATTACCACGGACGAAAAAGATATCAATCTATTAGTTCAGTAATTTTCGTGTCTGCCCTTCCATTATGTGACTGAAGAAAAAATTCCAAAAAATAGGTAACAATTGTATCGAAAAGAGAAAATCGAGTGCACCTTTTTATGTTAGGGCGTGTTTGAGTTGAGTATTTTGTCTTGATATCGTTCAAAGTAAGAATATTTCATACATCGTCTCGCTTCAGATTCTATCATTTTTATAAATTAAAGCTACAGGTTGACTTTATAACACAAAAAAATAACAGTACTAAAAGATGAAATATATGGGTCAAGTGAAATACCTATCTAATGAGTCACACAAACAGGGAAGGTGTGTTCGAATAGCTATTTTTTTACTGAAAGTACTTGACGACAGTCTTACAAGTTGGATGATGAAAATGCATATCTTCGAAAAATTCTAATTTTTTGTGTGTGATAACTAGGGTTTATGGTCCTCAACCACTAAAAAAATCTAGTCTGCCCTTCCACGAAATATTTAATTAGATTTTTTTTTAAATGTTTATGATTTTTCGAAAATTCCACCTTACAACCGATCAGACAATAGTTTTAAGTTGAATCAATGCAGACAAGATCATTAACTGATGCTCATTAGCTAGTTGATACATTTGTCTTTTAAAATATAACTGACATATAAGGATCGTATTGGTGCAATGTGGATAAATTTATCGGTTTCCAAGAGCAAAATTGGTAGCGCGTCATCGCTACAGTGGCTTCCATTTTTACGATTGTGAAAATGAACTGGCGTAATGGGGAGATAATTTTGACGAAGTAGGATCCTGACTGATAAGATATCGTTTTATTAAGAATTTGCAATATTAATGATATGTAGTTAAAATGGTAACGACTGGCTATGTTTGTAGTCACAATAGGAGATATATAAAAATACAGTTGGCCTGGTCTACCATTAATAACATAGTTTCTACTTCCGCCAACGCCGACGTCATAACGTTCCGACGTAAACAAACAAAAGTACATTAACATAGCAACGCAATTCGCAATATGTTCACGACAAAATTTGACTGTCCCTCTGGTATCTTTCGTCCCTCTTTCACCAACACATACTCTTGATACTGTATACCTGGTTTATTAAATCTCATATGCAACATATTTCTGTCCTTAAGGTATTTTTCATTAAAAAAAATAATATCATGATCGTACAAACCTACTTACCGATATCTTTTGATTCCGCAAGGAAGTCAGCAATCAAAACAACTGATGCTTCTTCTATTTGTTTATGTTTGTGTTTTGACTTTATTAGCTTCGACAGATCTTTTAATGCAAGTGATGGTTTTTCTAAAATACTAGCTTTGCATCTATCGAATGTTTCCTGGCATGTATTGCATTTATCTTCAACTGTATCATTTTGCCTGTCGTCATTTTTCATTCGCTCATCTGTTGGTTGTTTTTGCTTTAATAGTGCATCATGCTCAGTGATTTTTGGTGTTGCTGGTGAACTTTCTCTACCATGGTGGTCTGGGTTTTCTACATCTATGAATATAAAGAAAAAATTGACAATATTGTAAAATTGCTTAGAATGAAAATAATAGTTTTGATAATCTATGCATATATAAATACCGACAAATAGAAAATATGATTACAATGAAAATGTTACTAATAATAAAGACATAACTTAAAAAGAATCATCTTATTGGTACTTACAATGAGTAACACAACAAGTGTCTCTAGTGGAGTAGAAACGGCTAGCCATTCTTAAGTAACTGTCTTAGTTAAACCCCAGTGTAGTTGTTATGTGTTTGTTTTCACATTACATACTTTTACTGTGTATTCTTTATAAGTTTTGTCACCATTGTAATGTTGTAATTTTATTTTATATAATGTATTGACCTCTGATCTTGTAAGAGTCTAATAGAGTGTATCGTATTGTCTTGTCATCTTGCTCAGTCTTAGTTTTTTTGTGACATTTTGTAATGATCGCTTTCCTGATTGCTGTTTTTTTGGTTTTTTTTTTGTCATTATATCATAAAAATAAGTAGGATATTTCAATGACATAATGTTATTATTAATTGTTAATTGTTAGTGAAATAAGATTTATGGTTACCCTTTATGGGATCTGCTCTTACTGTTAACAACACTATTATCATTTTTGATTGAAGTAGTTGCTAACAGACATTGCTTTAGCTTGCTTTCTTGAAGTCAAAACCACATTGTCGGGAGCATGGCTTTAGGTTTATACTATCAGAACCAATAACTTTGATTTAGAACATAAAGCCTCGTTCACACCTTAACGGAAAGCTCGAACGGACGCCTAACGGATAACTTTTTTCAATACTTTCGTGTTCGTTCGACGTCCGTTCTTATCCGTTAGACGTCCGTCCATATCCGTTGCATGTCCGTTGAGCGTATGTTTTATCCGTCGACGTCCGTTCTGTCCAGTGGAAAATTTTGAGCATGATCAAAACTTTGAACGGACATCAAACGGATGAAATGTCCGTTGAACGTCCGGTAGGCGTCCGTTTTGTTTCCGTTTTGTATCCGTTACGTGTCCGTTATACATCCGTTGAAGGTCGCGCAGGTAAATTCACCAACGGACTTCTCCAGACATTTAACGGATAAAACGGATGTTGAACGAATGTGAAACGGACTTCTACCGGACTTATTACGGATAAAACGGATTATGAACGGATCTGAAACGGATAAATAAAAATAAAAAAGAAGATGTGGTATGATTGCCAATGAGACAACTCTCCACAAGAGACCAAAATGACACAGAAATAAACAGTTATAGGTAACCGTACGGCATTCAACGATGACCAAAGCTCATAGCGCAGTCAGCTATAAAAGACCCCTAAATAACAATGTAAAAACAGCTCAAACGAGAAAATTAACGGCCTTATTTATATAAAGAAAATACACGAAAAACAAATATGTAACACATAAACAAACGACAACCACTGAATAACAGGCTCCTGACTTGATACAGGCACATACATACATAATGTGGTGGGGTTAATTATGTTAGCAGAATCCCAACCCTCCCCCTAACCTGTGACAGTGGTATTATTACAGTACATCATTAGAATAAACTATCAAAAATCAGCAGAAAAAGGCTTAACTCATCAGATGGACAAAAATAATCCCAATTTAAAATTTCTCGTCAGAAATGACGATTATTGGTATGTCAGATTTCTTAAGGTTTATCAATTCTTATTATTCATAATCGATCTTAGAGTAATGGTACGTCCTCACAATCAAGCAGTTCTTATTCAGGCCAGACACTGCCCTTTGATGGCATTTTGAAGAACAAACCAAAACCAGTTACACATTTTGAATATTTATGCGATTTACATATATTATTATTGTCGCCTTTAATTTTTCGGTATATCTTGTTCATCTGTTTTATCCGGTTAGATGTCCGTTTTATGCGGTACTCGTCCGTTGGATGTACGTTCGACATCCGTTTTTTCCGGTACGTTTCCGTTTCTCGTACGTTGCATATCCGGTGTGTGTCCGTTATGCATTCGTTACTCGTCCGTTTTACTTGGTTGGTACATCAACGGACTCCCAACGGATAACAATTTTGTCAACGGACAACTTTTATTTTCATCCGTTAGACGTCCGTTCGTGCTATCCGGTAAGGTGTGACCGAGGCTTTAACTTAAAGTTGATATCCTTAACAAACCTTTAGCTGCAGACATCATTTTCATATGCTTTTGGAGGACTTTTCTTGATCTTTTGTCTTCTTTGTGAAGAAGGTCAATAGCATACTTCCCATCTTTATTCTTTAGAAAAGGGCTGATATGAGTTGTCATCAGAAGTTGAATAACTTCATGTCTTGCGATAACAGGCTTTTCTATTTTTTGTGCAGCAGCAACATGGAGACAAGAGTTTCCTTCGCGGTCAGTTATGTTGCTATGTTGTCCAGCTTGCAGGCAATGACATAAAATGTTCAGCACTTCAGTAATACCTTTAACAAAATCGGATAAAAAAAAGTGTTATGAAGGTACGGAAAATGTACATAATAGCCACATTCATCAAAGTCAACTTTGAGGGAATTTTTTCAAGCTTTTATAAGTAATTTCCCTATAATTTATTACTGGGTCTTAATAGTCCCGAAATGCATAATTTTTCCTGCCTCTATCATCATAATCATGAAAAGCATTATACTTGGTGAACAGTTGCGCGTTATCTAAAAAATCACAAGCTAGGAAATTAAGGAGCCTTCATGTTACAATATTGTCAGCAATTCATAATATAACAACACTATTGAATAACCTTAAAAAATTGTGTTTTAAGCGAGATCAAATATCAAAGGTCACCTTATTAGTATCAAATAACTTATTATTTATTTTTTTTTGTAACAAAGCGTATGAAACTAGAGCCTCTACAGAGCCTGTGTCGCTCACCTTGGTCTATGTGCATATTAAACTAAGGACACAGATGGATTCGTGACAAAATTGTGTTTTGGTGATGGTGATGTGTTTGTAGATATTACTGTACTGAACACTCTTACTGTTAACAATATATCTATCTATAATGCACTTTGCCCAGTAGTTAGAGAGAAAAACATTTTGTAAAAACTTACCAAAATTTACAAAATTTGTAAAAATTGACTATAAATGGCAATAGCTCCTTAAGGGGTCAATTGACCATTTTGCTCATGTGACTTACTTGTAGATCTTACTTTGCTGAACATTATTGCTGTTTTAAGTTTCTCTCTATCTATAATATTATTCAAGATAATAACCAAAAAAGGCAAAATTTCTTTAAAATTACCAATTCAGGGGTGGCAACCCAACAACCGGTTGTCTTTTACATCTGAAAATTTAGGACAGATAGATCTTGACTTGAATAACTATTATAACCCTGTCAGATTTTCTCTAAATGCTCTGGTTTCAGAGTAATAAGACAAAATCTACATTTTACCGTTATGTTCAATTTTTACCCATGGCAGCCATCTTGGTAAGCTGACCGGGTCATCGGACACATTTGTTGAACTAGATACCCAAATGATGATTATGGCTAAGTTTGGTTAAATTTTGCCCTGTAGTTTTAGAGGAGAAGATATTTGTAAAAGTTAACAGACGACGACGACGGACGACGACGACGACGACGAAGACGACAGACGACGGACGCCAAGTGATGAGAAAAGCTCACTTGGCCCTTTGAGCCGGGTGAGCTTAAAAGTGAAATCATAAAAATACCGAACTCCAAGGAAAATCCCATACGGAAAGTCCCTAATCAAATGACAAAATTAAAAGCTCAAACACATCAAACAAATGGATAACAAATGTAATTTTCCTGCAAATAATGGAATAATATTTTGGATTTCTTAATTGGTCCTGATTATTCTGATGACAGTTATGATTTTTCTACAATCTACGCTACACTTCCACACAATATATAAAGAAAAACTTTCCAAATCAATTAAATTGTCTTTTAAAAATCTCTGTAATCAAAATGTCAAGTATGCTAGGTACACTTACTGGAAATGTGAAGATATTATTAAAACTTTAATATTTCTCCTGGAAAATAAATACACACGTTTCGGTGATAAAGTGTATCGACCGTTAGTATGTATTCTAATGGACATTAATTGAGAACTTACTTAAATAAATCTAATAATATTACTTTTACTGTTTAGTCTTTGTGCCTTGTCTATATGCCTTTTTGTGTTTCTTCGATACGTATGACGTGTCTCTGGACTTCTAAATCCCGGCATTGTGTGATTATGCTATTGTAAATTTTTGTATTCTTGCCTTTCTTTTTGCTAATGTGCTTTGTCTATATGCCTTTTTGTGCTTCTTTCTTATATATTTGTTTGTTTTTATAGTGATTAAAATTATAATACAATGTTGACAGCTGTACCCTATTTTTGACATTTTTAATTGTTATATCTGTTTGTTTTGTTCACACATCGTTGTCAATATAATAGCATTTGATGCGACTGTCATACAAGTGAGAGGTTTAGCTAGCTATAAAACCAGGTTTACATAAGAAAATGCCTGTGATATGACAGTTGTTATCCATTCGTTTGATTTGTTTGATCTTTTAATTTTGCCATTTGATTTCCGTTTTGTCGTGTTGACCATGACTAGACTATTTTCCAATTGAAAGTACTGGTATTTCTATATTTCGTAAAAATTTACAGTATTGGTGCTTAACGTTTAATATACAACAACCATTAAGTGTACAGAAATGTGAATGTATAATACTACAGTTATGTAATGAATTGAAGAAGAAGTCTTCTTCAACCGCTAATCAATGATTACATGCTAATTAATGTTGTTCATTTCAATTCGAACTGTACGAAAGACATATAAGAAAAAAACGAGTTTCAAGCAGAAATATCTGAATAGATTGAAGATATGGAAGGTATAAGAGTTGGTAAAAGTTGATAGTATTACTGTGTATATTCAAACTAATTTGAGAAAGAGTCACCTATTTAATTATTTAAAAAAAAGCTAGACTGAAAACAGCAGATCGAAAATTGATATTGCACGTTTATTTTTAGAACATCTGACACAATCGAAACAATCAACCAAATGCATTGGTGCTGTATTTGTGTATAATTTACAGTTATGATAAACAATTTAAGCCTTTGTATTAGGTTGATACGAGCATAAATCGACCACCTAAAGAAGTATATCGACCTCATTTATCGTTCTTAGTCAATATACTTGTTTTTAGTCTACATATCTTCTTGTCGACCTCATTAAAAGGCTTTAATTGTATGATATGTGGACAAAGGTAAACGTATCAAATTATTTTTTTATTATATTTATATATGATTGGAAAATATATTTAAACTTACTTAAAGTAAATAACTTACTATGAATCTTGGATGCACTTCGTCTATTTTAACTAAACAACTTACCAGTATAAAATGTCATTCGTACAGCTGCGTTGATAAATGTGTCCCCTTCTTGCGTTGATAAAGCAGAATATATACAACCACATCTAATAAGGTAAGCAATAAAAAACATGCATTCAGGAAACTTCTCTAACACTAGCATATCACAGAGAGGCTTGAGATTAAAATCCAATTTCTGATTATCAGACTTTAATGTAGACATGAATTCGTCGATAAATTTCGCTGCCACCAGGTTTCTGTCCGATATAAAATCGTATAAGACATGAACCCAGACTGAATATGCCACGGGAACAGGAATTGCTGCTTGAATGTCAACCGGTCCTAAAAATGTTGAAATTAATATAAATTGTTATCAGAAACAAATTCCCTGTTAATCTAATAGCTAACTAGTATTATTCAAAATTTAAGAATATTACTGCACGAGTAATGAATCAACGTATATACCTCGTTTTATGATAAGTTAATGCAAGTGAGCAACTTGACCTCCGTGGTTCAACGCATAATATATGCATTATATTCGTGTTATTTTAGCCCTCACTATCGCTCGGGCAAAAATAATCACGAATATAATGTCAACCCATGTTAAAACTACAATAAAATATAGCTTGCATCAATTATTTCTTTAAAAAAAGGAGTAGGTCTGGTAAGGGCCGAGTTTGGCCTCAAATTTAAGGTTCATCTGATGAAAGATTTTGGACACTTTTTAAACACTTAACTGTCTACTTCAATTAGTTTATGTGAAAGATTTTAATTTAATTAGTCATTATATACGCTCAAATATAAGATTAAATATGAAAAATCTGACAAATACGTCATAATAGGTCATTTTTCGGATGGTTTTAGTCAAAAATGAATGTGGCCGCATCCGTGTTCACACTCAACCTTTATATATATTATATATTATCATCAAATACAACTTACTTTTAAATATTAAGAAGAACGAATGCGGTCACTTCCTTTTAAGAGGGAAACCGTCTAAAATTTAATTCAAATGCTAGTATTGTGATGATTTCATAAATTTAGCATGGGTTAACGATGCTAGTACCCGACATATGTGTATTGTATTGAAAACAACAGCCCATATTTATGTACCAGAAGTTTTCAACTTTCCCAAAAATAGCTAAATAGTTATCAAAGTTACCAGGATTATAATTTAGTACGCAAGACGCGCGTTTCGTCTACATAAGATTCATCAGTGACGCTCATATCAAAATAGTTATAAAGCCAAACAAGTACAAAGTTGAAGAGCATTAATATTTTGCATTTAAACAATTTTGTGAAACTGCTATATTTTGGGGCCAAAAAGGGGTCTTACTGAACCTACTCTTTTATCATTCATGATGGCAAGAGGTCCCACAATATAGTGCACAGGTAAATTAAATAAAAACTTGATAAAAATCGTGTTTGCATGATCCTAGCTAAAAAATGTAATTATAAGTATTGAATGCTTCTTTTTTTAACTTCATAGGTTGTAAAAGCGTTGACCGTGCGCACATTTTTAGAATAATATGCTTTCGGAATTGTTTGAAAATTAAACTTTCTGAAGTCGTACTAGATTAAAAAGTTACCCCCACGTAGTTTTCTAAACTTCTAGCAAACGAAGTCTTCATATTTGTCATTTTTATTCAGATCATAGTTTATCCTTTACTGGAACGAAATATTTAGTTTGAAAGACTCTTCAAGATGAGATTCATGAGAAGAGCTACGAATTAAGTCGAAAAAACACTGATTGAAATTTTTAATATTTCAAAGAAGATTTTTAGAAGTTAAACATCTTGAAATTGTTGAGACAACCGCGGGAGTAATGACTTTAGTTTTTTAGGTCATTACGGGACGTACCCTTAGCACCCAAAATATATTATGAAGTTAACATTAAACAGAAATGCATGTTCTGCTTTCCAATAACAATAGTTGATATGGCCCCAACTAAAATAATTCATGGCAGCCGTAGATTTGTTTGCTAACGCTCAGGGTAAACTAATCAAATATAAATGCCCAACCCATGGTTAAATGAAAACAAATCTATGGCTGCCATGTATTTTTTGGATTCTAATAGGACAAATTCGATAATTTTGTTAACCATGAAAGCCTTGTACATACGATAATGTTTTGGGCTGTTTCGATTTTATATTAGTAATATTATATTATTCAATGATTTTTTTTTTCAATCGCATTTCTAACTTATATATTTTCTTCCAATGTAATTTTATTCGTTCTGAGGCATACAAGAAGCTTTAAAACGCCCGGTATTTACATCTGATTTTTTTGTTTACGGAAACATACTTGTGACGTCACCTTGTTTCGTTGCCATGCCAAGACATTAACATCATTTCGCAGAATTTTCGTTATATGAAATTTTGCCATGAAAAATAAATTGAAATGGACTGATTTGTTTATGTTGCTGTGGAATAGAGATATATATATTGCATCTGAATCTTGGCCTCGTAAACTGGGGATTTTGATGTCGAAAATTGAGAATATATGGCAGCATGAATAAGTTGGTCGTAACGCGGAACAGCCGTTTTTTTCTATTACTGCGTGTGCGCTAAAGGTAGCTTTATTGTGATAATACTGGTTGACAATAATAGTTCGTCATACTAGAATATGAAGAAAACGTTGAACAGTAGTGTTATGTTCTGTTTACTATATTACAATAGTTTATATGGTCTTGATCTAAATCGTAACCAGGATTTCTAAATCTTCATTTGTCAATCAATAAATATAATTTACTTCCGACTGTACAACTCTCTTGTCGAGATTTTGTTGTTTTTTTAGTCTATTTCTCATCATTTGATATGATCTTATCATGTTCTGTTCTAAATCTAGAAGCATAAGCTACGATTGACAATTAAACACAGGCGGCCTGCATGTATTTAAAACTATAAGCAACAATAGTTTACTAATGTTTAAATTTTATAAATCGAGTAAGAAGACCCGTTGAAGTAACAAACAAATACTTTTGCAAGAACTCCATTAAAAGTATATAAACAAAAATCAATTAAAAGTTTTAAACTGATTTGTACATGTAATGTTGCCAATAAAATGATTTCATATAACAATAACAACTCCATTAAGGTACAAAAATGCTTAAGCACATTTAATTTCTACTTCAAAGTATCTTCGTCTATTTCTTTTTATTAATGTGATAAGAAAAAAATAGTATGATTAAACAATATCTGAAGTAAACTAAAGGTGTGCATTCTCCGGACGTGTCAGAAACCCATTTGAACGCATGGCACTCGTCGTATAGCTTGTTATAAATCCGGTTAAACAAATATTTGTAAATTCAGAAATTATTGCGTGCATTTATTATTGCGATTTTTGACATTTAAGACTTGAATGCGATTTTAATTTTTACGACTTTGAGAAAAATCCTGTTTAATACAAAAAACCTCGCAATAATTTCTGCATTTACAGTAATGAACTACCAAATGAAAAATGAAGACGGGATCATGGCTACATAAAATCGACATTTTTATTGATATTAATAAAAAGTGTGTATGTGCTTTACTAAAATGATAAATACATTTAAAATTACTACTTACTACTTTTTTTGTCCAAACGCATAAATGTAAGGCAAATTTTCTTTAAGATTTCAACAATCATAGATATATCTGTAGTTGTACGGCTGTTGCAATGATGCAGGAGTGCGTTTACAAATGTTGCAAATGCAGGTTCGTAACTTTTGTTTATTAGTAAAGCATTCCCTAACATATAGTGTGCCTGTAAAATTGATAAAATAACGATATAGAACTTCTTGAATCAATATCAATCAAACA
Organism: Mytilus edulis; assembly: GCF_963676685.1. Taxonomy (NCBI): domain Eukaryota; kingdom Metazoa; phylum Mollusca; class Bivalvia; order Mytilida; family Mytilidae; genus Mytilus; species Mytilus edulis. The sequence goes on from NC_092344.1 coordinate 43,232,796, forward strand.
CAACCCTCTTTTTGTTGAGCGAATAAAATTTAGATTTCATAAAACAGCATTCAACGTTATCGGATTAAGGTAGAAACATTTCAACTAATTGCAAAAAAATGGATATATATCTTTCATAAATATGTCAATAAGAAAACTAATACTCTTGATTAAAAATCAACAATACAGCTGAAATCAAACCTGCTGTTATTTTTAAGACAGTTTAAAAATATAAAGAGTTTTTTTTTTTTAAATCTGTCAGATATTCTAACTTACAACAGTCTTTGGTTCAAGATACTTACTTTATAACAAGTTTGATTGTATTTCACACTGTCACCCGCGGTATTTATGGCAGCATTGATTTCTCCAAGATGTAAATGACAATCGGATAGATTTCTCAACAAGCATGACAGTTCTGCGTTCACAATGTTAAATCCAAACATTAGATCCACATCAAATGTCGACATGGCATTATAACCCATTTGAAGGGCAGTTGTGTAGTCTTTCTTTAACATTTCTTCTTCAATTTTTTGAATAATTTGAGCTTGTGTCTTTAAGCCACCATCACTACCTTAATGGTATAATATTATGATTGACATGTTAACGATATGCAGTCATTGAATTGATACTTTTAAGAGCCAGTCTGCCATAAAACCATGCAAAATACCAAAATTCGTCCAATTTGATAGTTACAACTTGGCAAAATTATATATATTTCAAATACATTTGGGTATTTAGGAGTTAAGGTGAAAATAAATGTTGGTATATTTTCATTACTTTTCATGAAACAGCCATATTTGCATCTTGAATTATTTCAAAAAATGGTAAAAAAATACACAATATTAAGGTGCTTTTCAAAGGTCTTAATAATTGATATATCTCTGAAATAAAATTTTCTTTTCAACATATTGTTGTGCAAAACAAATCATCTTATAACGCCAAAAAATAGCTTTTTGAGAATTCTTAACCGTTTTGCAGGTTGACAGAAAGGTTCGTGCAACATTTGTAATAGACAATTTACATACAGCACATGTACTCAATAGGAGTTTTTTATCTTGAGTATTTTCTATTTTTAACTTTTATGATATTTTGAAAGCCGCATATCAGTTCTAGTTTATATGCTTGGCAAATAATGGAAGTTTTGGCTTCAAAAATATCTACACAATACAAACAATTTCTTATAGTTTCTGTTCCTTGGTATTAATATAAAATTACTTAAAATTGATAGGGCTTTGGCTAAAAGTGATTGATATTATGTTAAAAGAATATATCTGGCTAAATGTAAATTCACATAATAAATTCAACAAAAAATATATATTAATTTCGACAGAAAAATGTTATGATAATATTAAGATTGGTACTTTTACTGCACAATATTCTAATTTCTACTTTAACTGTCTCTTCAGTGATGCTCAAAGCTAAAATATACGAAAATCCAAAATCTTATACAGTCACGAAAAGCTTATTAAAACACAAAGAGAGCTTATTTATTGCAAAGCTCGGACAAGACATTAGAGCAATTAAACAGTGAAATACATTACTTAAATTTATATAATTTTTAGAATTTTATAACAGCTTTTAATAAAGTAGTAAATGCTTGTTCAAGCAAGTAGCATTGTACTGGCTATTGAGAAAGTAATACCATCGGTGACTAAAATTCTACCAGCAGAGATATCGACTGAGTGGGAGTTTTAAAGAGCCAAGACCCTTATCATATTTGGAAAGAATATAAATGCCCCGAATGATTGGCAAACCAAGTAATTTTGAAATTGATATTTCTTAATTTACAAATATTTCTGGATCTTACTTATTTTCAGTAATTCGTCGTGTAATACACCAACTTGTTCTTTCGAGATGTAATCTATGGGCAAACGGTATTCCTTATCTTTAAAACTGGCTGTGAAGTTTTTCTCGATCAGGATTAATACAACTTTCCTCATTAACTGGCAGTCTTGTGTATATCGATTCTTAGTAATGACATGGTAAGGCGACTCCTGGTTACCATTTAAATATTCATCTATGAATCTAGTTCCCTGGATAGGCATCAGCTCAAGCAAACACACATCACCTACATAAATTTTGTAGATTAACAAACAATTGTAAACTGGCAACTGATAATCGAAAGTAATTCCCAACTTCACTGGACCGTACAGAAACTCTTGGCATTGCTTGCATGTAATTTTTTTGTCAACATTCTATTTTCAATGTGTCTTAAACAATTAAAAAGTCTAAATTACAAATGTTATTTTACACAATTTCTTTCTGTCGAAATTCACAGCATGTACACTTTGAGGTATTGACAATATTATGATGATACACAAAAGTTTAAATAGATTACTTGACTTTCCAATTATAGCATAAACGTTACCACTTTGAAGATGCATATTTGTTATTGTATTACGAGAAAAATTACGAATCATTCCTGTCCACCAAAGTTCTGTTCTCGCCAATTACTATTTGAAGGGTATAGTCTATTTAGAGAAATGTCAAAAGGATCATATTGTTGTACTGATATAAATAAATATGAATAATAAGGTATTGGTTTGTTATTCGTAAATTAAACAACAACATTAAGTACCCAATAGACTTATAGAATGTATTACTTCAGCAATAAGAAGAAAATTCTACAATGTGTCAAAATGTAGACATTTCAAAGTCTATGACAGGATTTTTTAAAAATAGTTTTGCCATTTACTTTCAATACAAAAAACTCGCTAAAATATGTAAAATGCATGTAATGGGGTTAAACTTAAGGTTGTTAACCATCTTCTTTATATCCGGATCAATGTACCAAAAAGCAGTCTGATTAAACATATACTAAGAATCAATACTAGAGGGCACACGTGTTTAAAATAACATTAAAATAAACAACAAAATGTAAGTACATAAAAATGATAAATAAAAGTTAATATTTCCCAGTTACTGAGAGCTTGATGAACGTATTTTCCGTGATGAAATGAAATTATGACATTTTCGTCAAACCAAGTACAAAGTCTTCATCAAAAGGAAAGAAACGTGTATCCACAATAGTTCTTACTCAATTCACAGGAGTGTCAGTCAAAAAATATTTGGTCAACAGGATCAACGAAAACGCAAACTCAATAATCTACGACAGTATTGTATAATAACGTACTAAATTTACCCCTTATTTTGCAAGTATATCAAGCAGGAATCCATATATGTAAGTCTGTAATTTAGCGAAAATAAAAAAGAAGATGTGCAACAATGAACAAAGCTCATACCGCATAGTCAGCTATAAAAAGCCTGAAATGACAAATATAAAACAATCCAAACGAGAAAACCAACAGCATATTTATGTACAATATTTTGTACAAAAAAACATATATGTAACATACCAACAAACGAAAACCACTGAATTACAGGGGACTAGGGACAAACACAAACATACAGAATGTGGCGGGATTAACCATTTTCACTATAGCCAAGACCCCGAACCTTGGAAAGTGTTTTAACTGTACAACATAAGATAATAGTCCCTGTAACGTGACGAAAGGCAAACTCGATCTACATGTTATCATGATACATCAATGAACCATAAATCCGATTAATTTATTGCATAAATACCCTATACAAATGGTGCTAGAATGACGGATAAAAATAAAAAGTAGTATTATTACCCAGCAAACAATTAATTGATCATCTATAGTTTATATTTCTTACCTGTAATTAGCGCATATTTTACAGCAGCATGGATACAAGTATCAGTGGTATCTTTTTTGAAATTTAGAAATATTTTCTTATGTCTAAATAAGAGAACCATTAATGTAGGGGTTAACCAATTTTTCACTGATCTATCTGATCGAGTTTCCTCTACAAATTTGAACACAGTGCTCAGTTCAATATCACTAGTGTCACAAGAACTTGCAACTCCATAGCCTAAAACAAAAATTATTAACATCAATCCTTCATTTTTTTTCCAGATATATTGAAGTTTTTTATAATCAATGCTCTTTTTTTTTTGCGGCGTCACCATCTCGCATGTCCTTGGGAAATTGAAGGATACGATATACATATTTATTATATACTTAGCTGTAATTACAGCAGAGCTCTTTCAATTATATTGGTGGCTCGGGTTGATATTTTAGCTTTAGATTTTGAATTTTTTTTAAAGGACTTTCCGTTTTGAATTTTCCTGAAAGTTCGATATTTTTATTTCTTTTACTTTTCATTCATTATGTTCATGTAACATTACTCGTAAATATCAAGCGCCCTCATCAGAAGATCGATGACTCACATCTTGACCTTTTAAACATATGTACATATATAGAATTTTCCTCAGTGATATATGTCTATATTTACCTGCATGATCTGTTGGAAGTTCAGTTTTCAATCCTAAAATGAGATATCTGATTCCTACCCATTTACACTCTTTTGATAATCGATTCAGTATTTTAGGCCAGAACTGAATAAAACAATATGGAAACAACTGTTTGTACATTGTGCCTTTGCGATTTTCTAAAATAAACAAAACTACATTCAATTTGGACAAAACTCTATAAAGAAAAACACTTTTTATATAACACGGATTTTAAAAGAGAATAAGTTGCATGTTTGATGTGCCTGTCCCAAGTCATGGGCCTGTCATTCAGTGGTTGTCGTTTGAACATGTGTTACATATTTGTTTTTTGTTCATTTTTTTAAAATCAATAAGGCCTTTAGTTTTCTCGTTTGAATTGTTTTACATTGTCAATTCGGGGCCTTTTATAGCTGACTATGTGGTATGGGCTTTCCTCATTGTTGAAGGCCGTATTGTGACCTATAGTTGTTAATTTCTGTTTCATTTTGGTCTTTTGTGGAGAGTTGTCTCATTGATAATCATACCACATCTTATGTTTAACATGTAATAAAATACATGAACATGACAACTATGACAAAGTTAACCGTATGTACATTATTAACCAAGACATGGACTTTTATTCTAGTCACCTGGTTTTCTAAGCTGTACTATAAAAGCAACTCTCTCAATATTGATTATATTAATGCAAAGTAATGATCAACCCGTTATTGCCCCAATAAACATTATTTCACTTAATAAGCATTCTTCTGCTGTTGGTGTAAAGAATGTCAAAATACAATTCAGAATTCGGCTTCCATGTCTTACAAAGTTTAGCTAATCGCTACAAGCCAAACATTTACTATTAGTTTAACTGCGTTATTGCTCTGTCACTTGATAGTTTTCAACTGGACCATAACTAAACGATTTTTAGTGTTGCATTTGATAGTACTTTGCAATTCGATCACATCAATATATTTCATTGCTCTGTCACTATGAAAAACTCATACCTGATACATCTGGAAAAGCAATCACTGCACCATATAGCAAATCAATTATGTCATCACACACTGGTTGAACTGCTCCACATCCAAGTAGGAAAGCATCAAATGATTCGTCATATTTGTTCATAAGATAAAGTTCTCTTCCTTTCCTCCAGTGTGCCTTAAATTAAATTTTTACAAATTAGTTGATCGAATAATTATAATACAATTGACAAAAATCAGTCATGGAAAGAAACTAATTTCAAAACATTAAATATTACTTTAGTCATTATTTAATGTTGTGTATATAGATGTCGTCAGTGATACCAACAATATAAGTTAGATTGTACCTTTCATGCGATGAGAACATTTCAAACACACGGCGAAGCAGGTAGATTTACACAACTAATTATTGTCAATTTATTTATGTAGAAAGACTTGTTGCGGACTCTATCATTATGGCATTCTTTCCAATTACTGAACATGCTGAGCTCATATGTAATCTTTTTCTATCCAAAGTCACAACATAGATTACATACAGATCCAAAGAAGATTGAATTAAAGTATTGCTCAAATATCGTTCTATGTGCCTATTAAAACGAAACACATTTTACTGACTTGGCTAAAAGAGAGTGTCTATTTGAGTTTGAAATAGTGAAATCAGATCTAATATTATTGTTATGTTTTGCACATGTGTCTATTGCTATGCAACATAAGTCTTTGAAAGCTAGCTTATGTTTAAGAATTACATGTCTGATGTCAGGTTACACTATAACATAAATATAGATATAAAACAATCGTAAAAACAGCTGGAATTAGTTATTCATTCTTTCTTTTTCTCTTTTGTCAAATAACCGTTTCATGTGGTTGTACATTTGTATATTGAAGTTTAATCGTGTGTTTGGTTTTTAGAATTTTATTATTAATCTTCATTAAACGTTAGTTATGCTTGGTAACTTTGATATGAGTTTTTATGTATAAATCATTTGTAAAGTACACGGAAATTCATCCACTGTCTAAAATTTAAGAAATACTTTTTTCATGGTGCACATGAAGAAATCAATATCGTCTCATTAAATCTTATTGGAAATAAAACTTTCAAATCAAAAGAGCATGTTGTATCCCTTTTATTGGAAAATATGTTCCATACCTTATGCCTTGTTGGATCAGCTTGAATAGCATTTTCTGCATCTTTTAAAGCCATATCATGTTGTTCAAGCTTACTATATACGGTTGCTCTGTTTGTATACAACATTGACGTTTCTTTTAAGTCTCCTTTATCTGAACAAACTGATAATCCCTCTGTGTACATTTCGAGTGCCTTTTCTAAGTTACCTGCCGCAAGGGCATCCTTCCCCATCTTCCGAATTCTCGATATACTTGTAATATCGTTTCTACCTACAGGGTAAATTAAGCGTATAAATTACAGCTTATCAATTGATTTATCTTCCTTAAAATGTAATTATTTTGTTCTAATATATATCATTCAAAATTAGAAAAAAGTTACAACACACTGATTTCTCATTAATTAGATAAAATTTGTCAACAAAATGAAATCTTCTTAACTATTTTACTATAAAATCACCGGAAAATAGAATATTTCTTTTATTTATATTATTTAAAGAAGGAAACTTGGGCAGCAAACAATCATTTGATATTTTTACAACCTGTGAATATATATCAGTTAAATGGGGGTCTAGTCTTAGTTGCATGATTTTTTTATTAGTTGTTAGTGGCTTTGAACTAGCTGTCAGATAACTGCGAGTACTCTCAGATCTGTTCATTGTGTCTTTTGGTGTCGGGATGTATAAGTACCGGGCCACGTCCACTTGTATTTCTGTCCATCTGATGAGTTAAGCCATTTTCAACTGATTTGTATAGTTCGTTCTTATGTTGTACTGTTATACCACTGTCCCAGGTTAGGGGAGGGTTGGGATCCCGCTAACATGTTTAACCCCGCCACATTATTTATGTATGTGCCTGTCCCAAGTCAGGAGCCTGTAATTCAGTGGTTGTCGTTTGTTTATGTGTTACATATTTGTTTATCGTTCATTTTATTTTTACATAAATAAGGCCGTTAGTTTTCTCGTTTGAATTGTGTTACATTGTCTTATCGGGGCCTTTTATAGCTGACTATGCGGTATGGGCTTTGCTCATTTTTGAAGGCCGTACGGTTCTCTTTACTAATTTGAATGAAACTATTTTTTAAATGCAAAGAAGGGCGTCGTGTGTACTTAAAAAAATATCAGCAGCGAAAATGTCTTTACCTGTACTGCAGTTTGAGGCATTTTGTAATAGCCTGAATACCTGGTCACCTTTACTTGTATATTCAACTGGTGTTTTGCCTGCATTGTCTTTTATATCTAGCCGACAGCCATGATTAACCAAAAGACCAATGATCGTTTCTCCAATTGTTGTTTTACGAATGTCTAAATCCTTCACAAGAAAGTGTAATACTGTGTCTCCATTGCATTGGGCATTTATCTTAGATGGTTCAATCATAAATGATGACAGTAAATATTTTAAAAACTCAGCATTACCTGCAGGGAAAAATCAAGTTACAACGATTATTATATTCAAATGTTTTTCGGCATTTTCTGTTTATCTTTTCTAGTTCTTTCTATATCAATATTGTCTGACAGTAAAGTGTTTTGCACTTCGTTGCTTTTTACATAAATAATTTTCCTGATCACAAACTTCAATTCAATATGTAAAGCAAGTGTTATTTTTTGTTAAAATATTGTTAAGTTATATGGATAGTTTTTGTTTGTTTTAAAAGATTTTTTGTACGAATGTAAAATATGCACTATTTTTTATACGAACTTATCTATAACGGGGGGAAATAATGGTTCTTCATGAATGATTGCAGCTAAAATGGTTGAAAATCATAACTATTATACAAACGTTACAAGCAGGAAATAACTTATAGGTCCAAAAGTATTGACAAATTCGAATAAGGAATCCGTGTTATGTAAAAATAATTGATAGCAATTATGATACCTGTTTGTAAGGCAATCTTAACACCAAAGTGAATAACGTGTTCGTCCATCCCATTCTCAAATTCCTGAAACGAAGCACCATTCTGCAGTAGTTTGATTGCCAATTTGTTAGCCCAAACTCTTTTCTGTGTTTCTGAAGTCTCTTTAAACATCTTCAGAACTGATAAACTAGAACAATTGCATTTTGAGAAGCTTCCTGCTAGTTTCGAGTCAGCGCCAATAACATTACCGATGAGCAAATAGGAAATTGCTTTCCACTGATCGTTTGACGAATGTCGCTTCAGGATTAAATCCTTAACTTCGTCTGATTCTGGATTTTTTATGAATGAATCTATTTCTAATATGTCTGGAAAAAAATACATTAACGTACATCTAAGTAACTGTTGCGTAACATTTTATAGTCGAAAGTTTGTTTTCGGCATGGTGTTTTTCAATATCTAATTATTATTGTACTAAAAAACTGAAACCAAAACAATGTAAATCCATGCGTCTGAAGCTTAAGATTTTATGTTCCCCTATGTATCGTCTGTTTCATTTTGTTACAATGCAAATAGTTATCAAAAGTACCAGGATTATAATTTTATACGCCAGACGCGCGTTTCGTCTACATAAGACTCATCAGTGACGCTCAGATGAAAATAGTTCAAAAAGCCAAATAAATACAAAGTTGAAGAGCATTGAGGACCCAAAATTCCAAAAAGTTGTGCCAAATACGGCTAAGGTAATCTACTCCTGGGGTAAGAAAATCCTTAGTTTTTCGAAAAATTCAAAGTTTTGTAAACAGAAAATTTATAAAAACTATCTGTTATTGTTACATTACTGAATGTCTTTTCCATAGTCAGAAACTGACTATTTACATATCGACTTTAATTAAGTGAGCTTTTCTAATAAAAATTAAGAAATAATTCATGGAAGCCATAGATTTGTTGGAAATTTACACATGGCCTGGGCCGTGATATTCGAATTTTATCCTGAGCGTTAGCGTTATGGCTTCCATGAATTATTTCGATTCTAATAGGACAAATAAGTTCATTCAAATACTGAAGCGAGAGTGGGTATGCCGTGTGTGAAGCTGTTCTTTTTTACTCCTTGTTAGATAAAGCTCAAATATTCTCATAAATATTTAGCTTGCATTGAATATTTCGTTAATAACCGCTGGAAAAAATATGTTAATTCTCAAACCCAATATTTCCGATTTTTAATTTAGATATTTTCTCGTAAGCTACCGGTAAATCCAAAATTGACATTTCGTAACGAAGGAGCTGCCATGTTGACTCGCTGAAATCAAATGCAATAGAATGGAAAACAAAAGAAAACTTACCTCAGAATTCCATTTTAATACAATATTATACGAACTTCGATGGTTACAAAAAAAGATTATAATTTTGTGACATTGACTAAATATTGTTTTTATACTGCAACTTAAATTAGTATATTAATAGCTTTTAAAATGGTAACATAAATAGCAAGCTTATTGTCATCCCTTAATGAACCCCTGATTGTAGAGAAAGTGTTCCATGATGAAATTGACATTGCACAATATAGCTGTGTTACTATATTTAGGAAATAAACAAAACTAGGTGCATTATATTAAGTCTTTTTATTATGCATCCGAATAAGAATAAAAGTTCTTTTGTCTTTTGTTTTATTACAATTTCTAATACAATAGAATTGGCAAAGCGTTTGCAAGTAGGTTCAAATACATGTGGATTTACGTGGTCCATTATTATGTATACATTGTGTATCTCTGAGTCTGCGCTGAGTATAGATATATCGAGAATTTTCACACAGTGTTGTTTACAAAGCGAAAGAAGCACGTCATATTAGAATTATCTATAAAATATATGTGAAAGCCTTGAGTAAATACTGCTATGAATTTATAAAATGATCAACACAATAACATTGTTACTTTTTTATACTCGATGTTACAGCTAAAATACAAAAAATGGATTTTACTTATTCGCGACCACAATGCGCAGCATTTAAGGACAACTACAAAGACATGGTCGGTACAATGTGTAACCTGTTCCCCTAAAGTCTAGTCAATCATTCGTTAGCTAACAAGTGTGTCTGTTTTAGTTTGAGACAGAATTCGTATCCATTAGCATGGTCTAGTCATGCCATGGGTTGAAAGAAACACACTGTATATTTACCGTTCCATCTTCTTTTCTTATATTGCCGTGCACTGTTTGGGTATCATTGGCCCAGTAGTATTGACATGATTATCAATTATATGGTCATTTCTATAAAATCACTGTTTGTAAAAGTATGAATTATTCCAAATTTTAGGATTTCCTTATACCAGCAAAAGATTAACCTTAGTCATATTAAGAACAACGTTTTGGAAATTTGGGTCCTCAATGCCCTAATTTATACTTGTTTTGCTTTCTAACTTTTTTTAACTGAGCGTCACTGGTGAGTCTTATGTAGACGAAACGTGAGTTTGTTGTAACAAATTATAAGCCAGGTACCTTTGATAACTTATAGGGTACTATTTTCATACATGTGGTCTTTACAAATATGATGGATAAAATTCATTTGGTTAAAAATCCACAATATTTTATATTTTGATTTTTAACAAAAATAAACCAAATGCATTAACGCCCTAGGAATATTGATCATTGAAGTAGTGAAAATTGTTAAATTAAAAGCCTTGTATAGTGGAAATATCTGTATGGGATATTATTGGTTATTTCTATATTCGATAGAGCAATGAGTATTCATTTCTATTTCTTGTCCTTTCTCTTATCATTTCCTTCATAACAGTTAAACCATAACTTCCAATATTTCTTATAAATTAATTTTATTAGTTTTTCTTTTCCAAATGGAAGTTTCTAAATCTTCAAAAAATATGATAAAAGAAACAACAACATTTGAAAAAGGAATCGGATTAGATTGTCCTTAACATATTTGTTTGTATTGCATACTTACTAGAGTTCATTCTTGACCCTTTTATGTTTTAGTGGACATATTATACATCCTAAGATGCATATCGTGAGATTTAAATCCTGCTAAGTGAAGAAAGAATTTAACGGCTATGACTTTTAAGTCTTTGATCATCTCCAGCGGTACGTGACACGATTTCTTGTTGGAATATATTCTATTGCCACATGTATAAAGCTTATGTTAAAATTAAGGCCCGGGACAAGAAAATATCCCGTGTTAATGGCCGTACTTTGACCTATAATTGTTAACTTTGTATACATTGTGACTTGGACGAAGAATTGTATCATTGGCACCAAGACCATATCTTCTTATCAATATCATAACCTGGATTAAAATGATTACTATTATAACCTAACTTCACATGACTGTCTCAGTTTACCGCAACAACCAGTTATATGTTAATACATATCCCATATATAGTTGCTCAAAGAACGAAAAATAAACCTATTGGTCCGGACAAAGTTATATAATAAGAAGATGTGGTATGATTATTATAGAAATAAATCCACATAAGAGACCGTACGGATTCAACAAATTACCCATACTCCACAGAAAGTTATAAAAGGCCATGAAATGACAAATGTCAAACAATTCTAACAAGAAAACGAAGTTCGGATTTATGGACAAAACAATAAATAAACGGCAACAAATGCGACATACAGCAACAAACGACAGTCATTGAATTACCGGCTCCGGACTTCAATATGACAATTTCAACAATCTTATTCAGAACTATAAATTTCGACTGATATGCCTCCATAGTGTATATCGAATCATTACAAATTGGTTTACCAATACGGTGTTTACGGTGTCTCAAACCTCTATCGACATGTTTTATTATATCTTTAGGTACTAGACTTATAGTAGTTTAGTCTGTAAATGTACTGTTCATACTAGACGAGTGACTTTAACCATAAAATTAAATTTTTAATGCACCTACCTAACACACGGCTAAATTATATATCATTTGAAAGCTATACATTTGTACTATCTGTTTTGCCCGGTCGTAAAAAAATCGTACGGTGCAATTTCCGTCAAATCAAGATCAAAGGTCAAGGACGAATAAGTGCATATTTTCTAAGATTTCAGCCTGATTGCATAATATGACTTTTATATACTAAATTCACATATGCAAACAATTTAAACTTTTAGCAGAGAGATTAACAGTCATTATTCAAATGCATTTTTTAATATTTAAAGCGTGTTTTTGACATGTGTGACAGAGAGCACATGTTTCCTGAAATTCCAGACATGCATTTGTATTTTTAAAGCTTATGTAGAAAATACTCAAAGCATCTTTTATTCAAATAATTAAAGCGATTAAACTTCTAAACACATTTAATATGACTTACTAAAACATGATTTTAAACTAAATAAGAAGCAGCCGCATTTTATTTAGTGCGTTTACATCCCGCTTTAGACAACCAAGTGTTTCTAAACAAGGTCACTTATTTCAATGTTGCCTACGATTTAGTCGCAAAGTAAATTAATGTTTGCATTTAAACATGATTACAAAAAGTAAAAAAGTTTGACTTCGTAAAAAACATATTTTAACCTCAATTACCTCGCATATATTCTTTTCTTACTTTAAATACCCCTTCTTTTATTATAGAAAATCATTCTCCTCCCTGATATTCACAATTAGCGATGTGCTATTTTAACATAGATTAACAAAATGATCGCTATTTGTAGATGGCAGATTTTTGGCCAACTGCAAACACTTCAATAGAAGGCTGTTCCATGAACAATAATTTATAATTGCATCTTAAAATTACAAAACAAATATTCCTTGACCTAAAACATATACATTGATCTATTTTTTTAGCATACAAATATCGATTCCCCAAGATTTTGAATAATTTTTCATTTTTTTAGGATTTGTGATAAATTTCAATTTTCGGGAAATTTTGCACATCGAATCTCGTATTTTTTGTTTGATTTGGAAATTATGTATCATGTTCCATAACGTTCATATGATCTTTTGGAAAATTTTACGGTACAAGAATTAAAAAATGGCGTTTTATTTAGTAATCGCAAAAATTGGAATGTTTTTCATGACCTTTGACCTTGATTTAACAAAAATTGCACCGTCTTTTTGAAATAAGTCACTCGCCTATACTGATTGAGACTTTTGTTTTGATTCGTACGGCGGATGATTCAGTCACAAAAGGAGATTTGTGTGTTTATACGTATGGTGGGTAATGCTTGCATATCAGGAGACTATTCTGTTGATGCACCTAGGCTCTTGTCTTTGAGAGTTCAAGTTGGTTACCTAAATGTGTCTCTTATTCAACAGATTAAAAAGATTTGACCATCGGTTAAGTTCTGTCGCCCTTATTTAAAAAATACTTGATACAAGCTGTACTTTATTGTAGTTTTAACATGGGTAGGCATTATATTCGGGATTATTTTTGCCCGGGCGATAGTGAGGGCTAACATAACACGAATATAATGCCTACTCATGTTAATACTACAATAAAGTATTGCTTGTACCAATTATTTCGATACCGATTAGGACAATTAACGTAATTCCTATGTCCTATGTGAATAAGGGTAAGCGATTGTGTAGACTTTTTCATGAACCTTCCTTTTTGTTTGTAAGAAGCAAACAGCTAGCACTGTATTTTTCAGAGGGAGAAGTTCTGGAACAGCCATCATGAACGGTTGTTGTATCTAGGTCAAATATGTCAATTTCTGAATGCAACACATTACAGTCATAATAAATGAATAAGTAACAACATGTGCATCATTTAAAAGTTTGTACGTGTTTTAAGTTAATAAAATATATTAAATGCATGCCAATTTGATAAAATTCATTTTATGCAGTAGTCAATATACGCATGTGCCAAATTTTTATTAGATTTAGAGCATGAGTTTATTCATAAAGCGAAAGAAGCACGTCATATAAGAATTACTTACCTTCAACTTCACAGAGCACATTTATCAGTTCTGTGTAGCATGCAACCAGGTCTTGCGTATTCTGCTTAGTTTCTAGGCAAAAGTTAATAGCATTGGCAAAACATCCAACAGCATTTACTGGTTGATTTAGACTTTTGAAAGCTAAACCTTGCCTATAATGTCCCTTTAATGTAAAACAAAAACTTTTTGATTCAAAGAAGTGAATATCTCACAACCAAGTAAGAAATCAAATTAGTAGTATTATATTCTTATTATTATGATAATTGAGACACGCATATAAACCAAAGTTTTTTTAAACTGAGCGGAATTGTCTGTTGTTTGTATATCTTAGACAAAAAGACACTTAAATGGTCATAGAATACTAATTTAATGCAGTTCCTGTCTGAAAACATTTAAATCATTGTGATTGTTTTGAACCGTATTAATAGTTCTGATCGTTTTTCCGTGGCATAGTAAGAATATGACCATTTGTTTAACGTTGATAATGTACTTGTAGGACGAATAGGATGGGTTTCTCGACAAGTTAAAATCGACGATCACATTCTTTCTTGAAATTAGAATAAAGTAGAATGTCAATACCTTTGAGTGTTACCCTTTCTGAAACTGTTTACATTTATCTATCAAGAGATCAACTGAAAATCATATGTCTTACGTCTCATTTTTTGTAAACTAGCAATTAATTGTTTGTAAACAACACTCCTAATAGTTTATCGTTATCTAATCCCTTCAGTAGATTTCGAACCTCTTTTCTGAGGTAAGATTCCACAGTTAGCAAATAATATTAGAATTGAATCATAAAATGTTTAATCATTTTCTATTCTTAGCTTCCTTATACATTAAGTTAACATAACTGTTAGTGTCATACATGTAGATATATATGTAATCAGCTGTATCTTCCATAGATTTGATTTTCAAAAGTTCAAATGATAGAAAATGAATACCTTTATTGTGTATCCATGGCAACATTCTGCATTTATTTACCCTAATATATTGCAAATTGGGGGATGAAATGTTATATATTCCACCAAAATTTATTCCAACTAAAATTGTATTGCCTTTGAGTGATACCTTTTCGAAACTGTTGAAATTAATCTAAATAAAATTAGTAACCTATAGATTTATTAAGGTCATTGTCACCAGTAAGTGGATTAATAGTTGTTTTTTTTTTAAATTATAATGAATGCAAAAATAATTAAAAGAGTTATACAGAAGATGATCGCACAAGAGCGTGTTTTCAAATCAGATGTAATGTTTTCCTTAAAAGTGATGAACAAAATCATCAGACTCAAAATTAAAATGTCAAGGCAATGAATGATCTTTGACAGGTCAAAGGGTGATTAAAGTTCAAGCGTGTGTTCATGCTGCGTTTTTGTCACGTAGTATTGTTATTAAAGTGATATATGTTTAGCATTGTCATAAAGCGGGAGGCTTGGCTAGCCATTTAACCAGGATCGCCCAACCATTTTTTTTTAGTAATGTCCTGTACAAAGTAAGGAATAATCAGTTGTTATAAAATAGTTCGTTTATATGTATGTTGGCGGGTTTTTTTTGACACTCCAGTTTTCCTGTTGTTCCTTTGTTTTCCATTTATAGTTGATGTGTTTCCCTCGGTTTTAGCTTGTAACCCGGATTTGTTTTCTCTCAACATATTTATGTTTTTTTGAAATCCTGGATACTACTGTTATTTGTATTTGCATACTGACGAGTGACGATGCTTTACACAAGCTTTTGCAAAATCCGTACGCCAGATATGTAATCACATTTGTGAAAACTTCCGAGCCTCCAAACAAACAATCATGCATATCCAAGCTTACAATATATACAGAGTATTCCAGGAAAGGCTACTATAGTCACCTTACTGAAAAAATTGTGCAAGTTAAACGATATAACTCAGAATGTGACGTTAAAATTCACTCCGTTGTGTAATAATATGTGTAAATTTAATCGTTAAATGCATGATTATAACCTTGAATATAGTAAAATAACAAAAATATCTAACTAAAAAGAAAATTCAAATCGGAAACTATCTTATCAAATTGTAAAATCAAAAGCTCAAACACATTCAAACAATGAAAAGAATTGTCTTATTCCTGACCTGTTACAATCATTTTCTCATGTAGAAAATGATGGACAAAACCTGTCTTTTTTCATGAAGTTGCATTGCAGAAAAAAGAAGCTGAGACCATCTATCACAAGCATCCAAGCTGTTAACGTATTTGTTATTCTTTCCCCAGTGTTGAAAGAAAAGACAGGAACTACGATAATATCTGAGGTCATATGGATTGAATTAAATTTAGAGCAATTGATAAGGTGCATAAAAGTGCAGATTTCTTTGGATAAATTACCTTAAAAAATTCCGGAGAAAAGAACAAGACTTGAGTTGCATCTGTCAAACTGCTTCTGTAATCTTTTAAGTTATAATACACCAGTGATCTGTTACATAACAACTTCCCAAATTCATCAGGAGGAATTGAAACTTGGTATGCCAAAAAAATGGCTTGGTTATAAGCAACAAGAGCTTGTGCATTGTCATTGTGTTTCAGTGCCTCCTTTGCGTTACATTTCAGTTGATGAATCGTAGCCACAGCAAAATTAACTAAAACGAAAATGAATTATTATGCTTCTGCCTTAATTAAATATCTTCATTAGTAACATAATAGACAGTATAAAATGCAAATGAATTACTAGAATAAAATATGTGTTATTGATGTTTTAATTAATATT
Source organism: Mytilus edulis (assembly GCF_963676685.1). Taxonomy (NCBI): domain Eukaryota; kingdom Metazoa; phylum Mollusca; class Bivalvia; order Mytilida; family Mytilidae; genus Mytilus; species Mytilus edulis. The sequence goes on from NC_092344.1 coordinate 43,249,640, forward strand.
GGTAAAAATACATTAGCTACATCGATCTTTGTTTCCAAATTTTGATGACAAAATTATATGACGGAACAATGAAAACCTGCAGAATATTCGAAAAGCATTCTCTTTACACCATGTAAAGAATTTCCAAGATATACCCATTATATCAGTTACTGTTGTATATGGTCCTTTTAAAAGAATACAAATAGTCTGTTTCTATGTATGTTAGCGTTTGTTTTGTTGCAGTTAGGGTTTCTGTTGTTGCTTTGTTGTCCTCTTATAGTTGCTGTGGTTCTGTCGCTAAATCGATTTACGACTATTTTAAAACAGCTGTATAATACTGTTTCCGTCATTTATGAATACATACCATTAGCTTGCATGAAGTTAATTCCAGGAGGTTGCGGAAAGTAAGCCATAATTGTTGACCTTCTATCTAATAGTTACGCTTACATTTTTCATCTTTTCCAAAAATGTTTCCTTAAAAGTAAAATCACACAGCATCAGAAAAAAGCCGATACGTAAGTTCCTTAGGATATATTATTTAACATAGCGATGATTTAAAATTTGGAGAGACGATTTACTTTAACACTATGCTATTTATATATAAATTAATTGAGTTGTAAAATGTATGCCAATTTGACAGCAAGGAAACAAAATACATTAAAAATGTAAAGGTAATCATACTGACTGTATAACATGTCTAAATCGGTATATGCAGTTAGTAAAAAAATAATTCATAGAGCTACCATAACATTGACTTCGTAGGCTAGCTGAAACTAACATTATATCCCTATATAAAGGTGTATACTTTATATCATTCACGGGGGTATTACCAACCTGATATGTTAGGTTGATGCCTCTGATGGTGGACCTATCGTTCCTAGGGATATCAATAGCCTGGTAGTCGGTACTTTTATTTAAAAGTGTTGACATGAAATATCCTTTATACGTTTATTTTCTATAAATTTGTTTTTTTATAAAGTGTGGAATTATCCGAATCAATAGGATGTTTCTACCTCCACGTATGTGTAGCATATTTGGCACAGATTTTTCGAATATTTGGTTTTTAAGTTTTTTAGTTTTTAATATTTTTTCTAACTGTTTTGATTCGTGTGCAAATAAACTCATCAAAGATACCAGGATTGAAATTTCATATTTACTTCAGACACGCCTTTCGTTTACAAAAGACTCATCAGTGACGCTCGAATATAAAATTGTTAAAAAAGCCAAATAAAGTACGAAGTTGAAGAGCATTGGGGACCAAAAATTCCTAAACGTTTTGCCAAATACAGCTAAGGTAATCTATTTCTGAGGTAGAAAAGCCTTAGTATTTCAAAAATTCAAAATCTTTGTGAACAGTTTTAATTCATAATAAAAAAACATATCAATGATAACTCAAGTCGACACCGAAGTGCTGACTACTGGGCTGGTGATACCCTAGGGGAAATAAATCTCAACCAGCAGTGGCATCGACCCAGTGGTTGTAAATAAACTCATCATAGATACCAGGATTACAATTTCATATTTACGTCAGACGCGCGTCTCGTCTACAAAAGACTCATCAGTGACGCTCAAATAAAAAAAAAACGTTTAAAAGGCCAAATAAAGTACGAAGTTGAAGAGCATTGGGGACAAAAAATTCCTAAAAGTTTTGCCAAATACAGTTAAGGTAATCTATTCCTGAGGTAGAAAAGCCTTAGTACTTCAAAAATTCAACAGTGAACAGTTAATTTATAATTATGAACATATCAATAATTACTCAAGTCAACACAGAAGTGCTGACTACTGGGCTGGTGATACCCTAGGGGAAATAAATCTCAACCAGCAGTGGCATCGACCCAGTGGTTGTAAATAAGCTCATCATAAATACCAGGATTGAAATTTCAAATTTACGTTTCGTCCCCGAGGGTATCAACAGCCCAGCAGTCAGCACTTCGGTGTTGACATGAATATCAATAATATGGTCATTTGTATAAATTTCCTGTTTAGAAAACTTTGAATTTTTCGAAATACTAAGGATTGTCTTATTCCAGGAATAGATTACCGTAGCCGTATTTGGCACAACTTTTTGGACTTTTGGGTCCTCAGTGCTCTTCAACTGTGTATTTCTTTGGCTCAATAACTGTTTTGATCTGAGCGTCACTGATGAGTCTTGTGTAGACGAAACGCACGTCTGGCGTACTAAATTATAATCCTGGTACCTTTGATAACTATATAGCTGACTATGCGGTATAGGCTAAGCTTATTTTTGAAGGCCGTACGTTGACATATAGTTGTTAATTTCCGTGTCATTTGGTCTCTTTTGAAAAGTTGTCTCCATGTCAATCATACTACATCTTCTTTTTTACATTAAAACTAAATAAGCACAGAGCTTACATTGTGTATGTCATTTATATTAATTCAAATTATAACCGTAATTCGATAAATATATAAAAGAATAAATGCGTTACAAACTTACAGAGTACTAACAATATGTCATTGGGCATGATCGCAGAAAGCCTGGATAGATAAATATGTAAATATGTTTACTGATCGATACAATTGTTCATAATGATAAAACATATCGAAGGCCCTGTATTTATTTACTTGTATCAGTTTCATAGCTCAGATTCATGGAAATGATATTTCACTTTTACTTTCTAACTGAAGTCGTACATTCCCCATTAGATAAGATAAACAAACTAGGTCGGACATGTCTCATCTATATACTTCTCAGTAATGATTTTATTATCTTTCACTGCATGATAACTTCAGATACTCGTTGTTTGTTTGGTTTTTTTTTAGTTTATTTTTAATTTACTATTTGTATATAACCGTTAAAAATCATTTACAATGAAACTTATAGTCCGGCTTTCCTTTTTGTATTCATGAAAAAATATTCAGTGTCATAAATATAATACAATTAAAATGATAAGGTATAAAAACAAGCAATTTAGAATGAAAATTGAACTTAAAAAATAAATTATGATTAAATTCATTGATATAGAGGACAAGATCCGCCCTCGTGTACACCAGTTTCTTATGTTTAAAATGAATGAATGCACGGAAATGTTCAGTTCAATACACAGGTAAATTATGTCAATAAAAAAAAGAACAGTTGAAAAGAAATTGAATTGACATACAAGACCTACATGAAAATAACTGTACTAGTATATGGTTAAGGAAGAGAGAAGATAAAATGTTCATATTAACCCAAATCTTTGATAACTTAAACCTTCTACATTATCATTTGGGACTAGACAATATATAATACAACAGTATTTAAACCATAATTGATAGATTATTTACCACATTTAGTATACAATAATTTTATCAATAATTCAATAATAATGTTTTGAATTATAATGAGGGTTGGGATGGGGTTAAATGATTAAAGAATAATGCCCTTTAAAAATTAAGATTAGAGAATAATGGGCAAAAAAAATGAAGATTAAAGAAAAAAGGGGTTAATTTTTTGAAGATTAGAGGCAAAAGGGGTTATTTTTTGAAGATTAGAGAAAAAAGGGGTGAAAATTAAATGTTTACAGAATAACAGACCCCCCTATCCAGACCCTCTATAATGATTACATAGTCAAACCAGATCAATCAAGCGTTACACTTAGTACTAAAAAAACATATCAACAAAAGGCATGATAATTAAAAGTCTTCGGTTGTTCTCGAGAAAAATAAATGTTATGAGCAAGAGGTCAATGTCCGTACTCAGTACTAATCAGCGATAATCGAGTACTCGAGTACTAGATGATATCCGTAGTTCGTGATCATTGTAATCAGCATGTGATTATTTTCCTAGTAGAGCATGATGAAACACATAGACGGACTTGACTGTACTTATATTTCCTGTTTCGGGTTCATGAAAACAAAACTTTTAACTTTCACTTTCAAATTAAATACAAAACTAGTTTGGTTTTATCTTTTGATATACATGTATAATAATGCAATGCAAGGACATTAATATTTCAATAATAGTATTATTGAAATATTGATGTCCTTGCATTGCATTATTTGTTATATGTTATATTTTCTGATGCTTGGTCCGTTTCTGTAGTGTTGTGTCGTTGTTCTCCTCTTATATTTAATGCGTTTCCCTCAGTTTTAGTTTGTTATCCCGATTTTGTTTTTTGTCCATGGATTTATGAGTTTGAACAGCGGTATACTACTGTTGCCTTTATTTACTTCTCTGTACAATCACGCATAAAACATTTTTGTTGAAAAAGAAATACTAAGGGAACCAATTGAAATTTTAAATTAAGTAGGACGAGAAACAACACGGTCATATACAGGCAAACAATAGTCTTCTACATCGAAAAGTAGAGATTGAATAATATAAGCTCCCCAAATTAAGGGTGAGAAATTGAGAAGTGTGTTAAGACAATAACAATCAAAACCAAGGAGTAAACAAAGACTCACAAAAGCGAAAGGACATTTACATCAACAGTTATAAATAATAATTAAGAAACAACACAAACTCCACTAAAAACCGGGAGTGAAATCAGGTGCTCCGGAAAGATAAGCATTTCCTGCACCGTATACGGCACCCGTCGTGTTATTTCTTTGTTCAGTCCGGTAATGATGGAAGGTTATTATGACTAAGGAAGAATACCAGATAGGATTTCTGACACAATTTTTTCATAATGGCTAATCAGCTCATGATGGCGACCGTAACATTTCTTGAGTGATGACCTTAATTTGATTGATTCACAGACTTGTCTTAGCAACTTTTGAGAAAGCAGTATTCTCAATATTTTGAGCTAGCTCTAGAGTAATGTATCAATTGAGACACATATACTCCATATGCTGGTGCCGCTGGGATGTTGCTACACAGAAATAGAAAGTTAACTATAGGAAAATTAAAATCATCGCGTTTGTCATAAATTTTGGTATTCAACCTACCATCTGTAGTCATTTCGAGAAAATACGAAGCAGATTTATCTGTGTCGGTAGTACCTTTAATTTCAAGTTCCCTTGGATATATTAAATGTAAGTGATCACTGAATCTATTATTATTAAGAGACAGTACATCATCAATATACCGAAAGGTGAAATTAAAAGACTGGGCTAATTTCCTTTCTCCTTTCTGTACAAGCCCTTGGATAAATTCTGCTTCATAGGAATATAAAAACAAATCTGCAAGTACAGGAGCGCAATTGGTACCCATTTAGATTCCAATAGTCTGTTGGAAGACCAAACCTCCAGATTCAACAAATATGTTGCCAATTAAAAAGTCCAGCATGGCAGTGATATCCTCGTCAGTATATTTTTTCCTTGACTCTGTATGATTTTTCACAAAGTAAGCTGAATTCCAGCCCAAAACTAGATATTTAAAACGTCTAGTGCCCTTTTTGTTAAAGAAACATAAGCTGACGAGTTGTTTCAATCGAGCTTTAAGTTTAGTATGTGGAACAGTGGTATAAAGAGTTGAAAAATCAAAGGTTTTATTGTTGGTACAATATTTTAATGATTGAGATTGTAAATTCACCAATAACTCTTTTGAATTTTTCAGTATCCTCATCTGATTAATACCACTTCTTGAATATGCCGTTTCGGAATATTTCTGAAGTCCTTCTTTGACTGCAGTGAGTATGGCAGTAAAAACTTTAGAAAGGGGTTTAGTGGAACACTTGGAAGAACCTGCAATATACCTTTCCTTATAAGGATTCTTGTGAAGCTTAGGAATCCAATATAAGGATGGAAGATCCTGGTCTTCACCCTTTGGATTAACACCAAAGGAGATTAGAACCGATTTGTGGTTTTCCAGAATCTCCTGCTTCGTAAGCGTACTTAGTGTATAAGTAGGATTTCCAAGTGTGTCATTTATCCCCAAAGTACAAAAATAGCGGGATTTTGGAAATAGGCACCCAAGTATAACCCATTCAGAAGTCACGATCAATATGATTCTATTTTGAAAAGAACAACATGGTACTTAATTTTGAAAATCAATTGCCTCTTATAACAGTTAGTATTTAGAACCACTGGGTCGATGCCACTGCTGGTGGAGATTTATTTCCCCGCGGGTATCACAAGCCCAGTAGTCAGCACTTTTTGTGCTGACATGAATTGTCATTGATATGATTATATTTATAAATTTACTGTTTACAATTTTTTGAATTTTTTTAAATACTAAGGCTTTTCTACCTCAGGCAAAGATTACCTTAGCTGTATTTGGCAAAACTTTTAGGAATTTTGGTTCTCAATGCTCTTCAACTTCGTACTTTATTTGGCCTTTTTAACTTTTTTTTATTCGAGCGTCACTGATGAGTCTTTTGTAGACGAAACGCGCGTCTGGCGTATATACTAAATTTAGTCCTGGTATATATGATGAGTTTATTTAGTAATGCTTGATTTACAACATGAAAATGAAAAATTATATTTTTACAAAACCAATTGTATAAGCGTCTCGTCGTCAGCATTTGGGGAAATACTAAAAACAAAAACAACATATTTTTCACGAATTATGATTTTAATAAATGCAAAAAAAATGTATGTTGTACAGTGATAAGCTGACCACAGCTAACTATTTGGTTCATTATTCCACCTTGCTTACATTTGAAGTAGACGAACATATAAATTTGTCACCTCAATCACCAAAGGCTTGGTCCAGCGGCGGGTCCAGAGGTTTCCATAAGAGGGCCCGCTGACTACCTAAGAAAGGACCCGCGCCAACCATGCTTCAGTGATTCCCTATATAATCAAGCAAATTTTTCCCACAAAGAGGGCGGACCACTTCCCCTCTAAATTCGCATCTGTGATCATATTTGAAGACTATAGCCGATTCAAAAATGGTTAAACGCATATTATGCTAGATAAAAGTATTGTTTTACTACTTTAAAAATGTGTGACCAACAAGAACGGTTGATAATCCAAAGCAATCAAACATTTTACAAAGGGGACCTTAAAGAGTAAACGAGGTACACATTTTCCGTATTTAATGTTGTTGCTTTTGCAAATGTTTTATTTCACCTGCATGATCAAAGTTTCTTTTTCCTTTTTGTCCTTTTCTATTATTGAATGTTGTCATTGTTTTGAAGAAGACGCATTTATGTGCTGAAAAAATATTATGGTTCATCTTCGTCAACGAATAAATAAAGGCAACAGTAGTAAACCGCTGCAATCTAATCAATATATACAACATACGTTATACTCATATTATATGTAGTATAACACAATCCGAGTTCTCTATTTTAATTAGATTGTATACCAATGTTTAAAATAACTTGATTAAGAAAAAACAAAACCGGATAGCAAACATAGATCGAGGAAAGTACATCAACTAAAACAGGAAAACAAAGGAACAACAGAAACCTTGAACTGCAACAAAAACAAACGCCAACTTTTATAGAAATGAACTACTTTATAACAACTGCTATTTTCCTAACGTGGTACATGATATTTTAAGTAAAAATGGTGGATTGAACCTGGGTGCATGGATATCAAAACCTAGTTAAAATAAGAGAAAAATGCCTTGACAGAGTTATTATGAAGTACAAATGTATATATATTTTTTACTTAATAAATCCTTAATTTTGTTTTTTTTTATGCATTTGGTTTCGAAAACTTTTGACATCGTATCGTCCGATCTTTAAAATGAATATATATAGCATTCGTTTAATTTAATTAATAATTTTATCCTATAAACCTTGGGTTTTCTAACTGTATATAGCTAAACAAATCGGGAACATATTATTTATATAATATATGTTACTTTGTTGATATCTAGTTTTAAGGTATTGGTGCATTTCTTTCGTATACAGAGTTTCTGTATGAATTACATGACGTAACATTTAACAGAGACATATATACATATATATACATGTATATATGTCTCTGCATTTAAGTTGACTTTTGTTTGATTATTATAATATTGATAGTAAAAGACTCATAAAATACCAAGTGTATATGTTATAATCATGACGCGAGTTCCGTATACAAACAACTTAACCGTGAGACGCTCGAATTAGAAAAAAAAGTTAAAAAGCCAAATAAAGTAAAAATTTATTGTGAATGGGAAATGCCCGAGTTTGTGTTCCTATTTTTGTCATGTGTAATCCATATTACGTCATGCAGTAACTAAGATATAAATTTTATAATTTCTCTAATGTTTAAAATCAAACAATTAATTCTCAATTACTATAGTTATTGAAACTACCTCTGGCTAAATTTTAGGAACAATTATTTGAATGGTCAAGGTCTATGGTAATCGATTAGGGACTTTACATCTTTTTCGTCATATCTAAAACAACCAACACGGCTTTGGTAATACATAATAGATTTTATTTCGGGTTTTTATTGGTATTTATACTAAACTTTAATCTTATATTTATCATTTATAAGTATACACTACTTCACTTACTTGTAATTTACGTCGTATCCACGTTGCAATAATACAGTGTACACTTTAACACTTCCCTGTGTACTAGTATTATCATGGATTTTCTAGAAATATCCTTTTTTAAATACATGAAATATAATATACTATTTTTAACTACTGATTCCTAATTGTATAAGATTTACTACCTTTTATGGCAATGAGCCAGGAAGTTCATACAATTTTTATTCACAATCTATATACTACGAAACAGATATGATCGCCCTATTGTAAATACGTGTAAATATAGTAATAATCATTATTGATATAAATTGTATGTAAAACGCAATTATAATATGTTTAACACACTCATGATAGCAAAGTTTATTCACAGTTATAAGCGTAAAAATATATGTTATAAATCCCATATTTGTTACAACAGAACCATGCATACCGACATTGGTATAATCCAAAATACAGTTGATTCAAAAAAGGGAATTTTAAATAAGAAACTGAGGCAACAGTCACAAACCAAATGTCGAAGAGAAATTACCATTGTTATGACAAATAGCAATCCTCATAAAACTATACAAAAGATAAACACAACAGATCTTGTCAAAAACATGTAAGGAACTGATGCAGATCATGCTAAAATTTTGAAAAAAGGGGGAGGGCGCAGGTCTCCCAAAACAAGATAAAGTTTAGAGGGGAACGGTTAAAAGTCTAGATTAACCATAGATATTACTCTGTAAGGGGGTGTCATATTCTAATCAATATCCGGGGAACGCAATTGCTTAATATGAGGATAATCAGTACATGCATGCTCCACTGACTGAAAACCGTTACTGTTAGATTAATAGTCATATAGAGATAATAGATTAGAACAGAAAATTTTCCAAATTACTGGGTCCATAAACAGCATATAAATCAAGTGCAATGGCTGGAGTTATTCCATATTGATAAAATTTTAGAAGGTGTTTCTATATGAATGGGATTTTGAATGAATAAGCATATTAACCAGCGGAAAAAGTATATTCACCGCACAGAACGTCGCGTGCTTTTACGTGCATATCTTTGGTAAAAAAACGTGTGATTTACAATTGGTTTTGGTAAATAATTGCCATTACATACATTTCTCTCGGAATATGGAATATAACAATTACTGTCTTTTGTTTCGGTAAATGTGTGGTTAAATTGACTTTTGAAAAACTGATATTCACTTCGGCCGTTGGCTCAAAAGTAAATAAAACTACATATTTGGGCGTTTTTCAATAAAAGTGTGAATTTCGGAAAATAAACTTATCTAAAATTTGATTTTCAAGAGTTATTTTGAATACCTTATTTGTAAATAAAACGTGCAATCTTAAATACTCTTTAAAATGATAATATTTTCATAATTTATGTACTGTTTACTTAGTATGGGACATTTGTCCACTACGTAACTGCTTCTAAACGCACATCTTATTTTATTTTAATGTCTCCTATAGACATTCCAGTTTGTTTTACTTTATATACGAGAAAGATCTCATTTTATTCTGAATTGGAGAACCAATTTTTATCGATAAAGATTAGACAGTACTTCACATATGAAGGTACAACTCATGTTACGTAGTGGACATTTTGATGAGTTTCGTAGTTGACAAAACCGTTTAGTAGTGAACAAAAAGTTTCACCTCTATTCTATGTTGATAGAAACTTACTGAAAATTACATGAAACTAACCCTTGTTATTTGTTTTGCACGAATATAATTGAAAAAAGAGTAAAAAACGACTGCATGGTAGTAGTAGTGTCCAATACGAAACGTTTTTCTCCCTTACTTGTTTCGTATATAGGTGACCGTTTCGTAGAGGACGTATTCACATGTTTTATTTTCCCCCCACAATCCCTATATTGCAATAGTTGCAAGAATGATTCTATTCAACAAAGCACGTACTAAGCTGTACACTGATATTGTTTTTATAATTTTAAAACCAGATACTGAAGGAGATATGACCTGTTTCGTAGTGGACATTAACAAAAATACGGTATCACTTTGGTCCATCTGATGTACTATTTTTTTTTTTTGGCCAATAATTTAACCGCTGTTATAAAAGCCTCACTTCTTTTGTAAGACCCTTATGTTTATTTATCTTGCAAACATTGATTTTATAAAACTGTTTATTAGCAAAATCTACTGACTTCGTTTCGTAGTGGACATTTTATCAGGAATGTCAGGGACACACCTTCTAAAATTAGAAATCCTTTGTCAAAAACTGTTTAGTAAAATATGTTGGCTCTAAAAATACTTTTGAATAGTTAAAGAACTTATATTGAATAAAATTAACACTTATTTCTACCTTTTTTTTTTATTTTAGTGTATGAATGTTGAACAGGAGGTATAGGGACATGCAATTTTGAACATTTTGAACCATTCAGGAATCAATATCTTATTAATCCCTCTAAAAATAGTATGTTTCTTTGCTTAAAAATGTTAAATCTAATTCAATGCACTGACTGCACAAAAAAATTACTTGTAAAGATCAAACACATTTTTTTTTTTAAAGTGGCTGAGACAAGAAATCACGTTTTTATTGGAAAAACGTCCATTTACCTCATCAAAAGACAGTAATTGTAAATTATCTATTCAACAATAACACATTACTTAAAATATTATATCTATGCATTATTATAAGCCTCAGTCCGACTGGCAGAATCAGAGCCAAAACAAATTTAAAATGACAAAAATAAACCACATTGATATCAAATAACAGTATCAATTAAGATAGGTCAAAAGAACTACCAGAATCACCATTTCTCCCCAGAAAAGTAAAGTTTTCTTGTGTATATATCTAAACAAATTTGGAAGATTCACCTAAAATATTAATATAGATAGGCGAATGAGGCTGATGACAGAAACTGAATTTCACTAACCCTCTTTGGATTCGTAAGAGGTTAACAGTGAACGATATAATGGATTTGTCGAATACGAGACTTATCCTGACGAGTTCTGTAGAAAAAAAATATCCACATTTAAAAGGTCATATTTGGCACACACATTTCATAAAAATAATGTAAGAATGTTATAATATGAGAATAGTAAAACAGAAATCGTTTTTAAAGTTAAAAGTATCAAACAACCCTTTTTGTCAATCTTAAAATGAAAGTCACGTCAGTCAAGCATGATTAACTTTCAACAGGTTGGGAACAAACCCTCTATATGGTAATTATACCTATATAGAGGGATAATCCTTCTATAGAGGGGTAAAATTATTCCTCTGTAGAGGGATATTTTTGTTTAGACTGGATTTAAATCAATATAGGGCAGAATGGCATTCTCTACGTATTATGGCAGTAACCTGGAACAGTTGATGCACCAATTGATGTACTTAATTTAATATGCAAATGCCCAGTTTGATGCTTATCTGACTAAATATAAAATCTATTGTTCACCATGATTGAAAGCTGTAATGATCAGGTAAATTCTACTCACTTATGCCTCACTGAACAGAATTTCTATTGTTAGATTTAACATGAAATTTACTATTCCTTTTGTTGTTGATCAGGTGTTCAGATAGGTTTACAATAGATTGCAAGTTTTGTCACTTTAGCAGAAAACTGGTTATCCCAATTTTTAGTAAAGTGCATATGTTGATGCATATAATGCTAGAGATTATAGCCAATATAACTAGAAAATGCCGTTCTGCCCTAATTTGCTTTAAATCCAGTGCAAACAAAAATACCCCTCTATAGAGGGATAATTTTATCCCTCTAAAGAAGGATTATCCCTCTATAGAGGTATAATCACCATACAGGGGGTTTGTTCCCAACCTGTTCAAAATGCAATGTGTGATCTAAAAAAATATGAACTCGCATACTAAGGGATTATAAATCGCCATGACAACCACAATACTAGTAGGTGTCAAATATTGTCTTTTGGAAAGTTCGTGCATTGAGGAAGTTAAAGGTAAAATTTTATAATTCTTTTTTTACAGAAATTTTAAGAAATTGGGGTTCAAATTTCAACAATTCTTTAAAGTCATATGAAACGAGAGACTGGTGAAAAATAATGTTTATCTAATTCCTGAACCAATGCATGAATATATCATAAACTTAGTCTTCTGTGCACGATTTTATCATTTTTTACGCAAATATATCGTATAATCGCCAATTTTTTTTCTCTCTGTCTGTTATGAGGTGAAAAAATGGCAGCTACTTAATTGTCGTATTTTGAAGTCATAGTTTAAACGAGTTCCACATTATTGAAAACAATCAACAAAGAAGCATGGATATTGAGAACAAGTTTAACATGTACAATCAGATAATTGTTTATTTTAATGACAGATCCATGCGTATTGCGATCACCGCGAGGAGGGTCACGCTAAGGTCACTTTGCATACGGAAAATATGTCGGCGAATTGCTTCCTTGAAGCAAGCAATTAAAAAAGTAAACTTCTTCTATTAAATGTGGACAAATTAAGGAATTTTCTTCAGAAAAAAGGATATGTACACAAGTTATATAATGAAACCTATTCATTTGGTTATAAAAAAGAACATATGCATATTTGTTTTTAATTTGAGGTTTCATATGACTTTAAGGTAGCTACGAGATATGTATAAAAAAAAAGTATGGGATTTTTTCAATTATTAATGAAAGTGAACAAGCAGTAAAATAATTATTCGTTTTTAGCAGCCAGTTTTGTTCAATTTTGTCAAAATAAGCAATGAAACATCACTGATGAGTTCTACATCTACATTTATACTATTGATCTGCAGTGGAAATCGATAACGCAGATACTGCTGTGCAAACGTCATTCTGTGTGCTCAGTATTTACAAGTGCAATCAAAATTGGACAAAAACAGGTGGTTTCTGTTTACAGCTGTAGTCTCCGAAGTTGCTCCTTGAAGCATGCATTCCAAAGATGTAGCTTGGAAGGCGTCAAGAGGCAGGCTGTCCCAGTCGGTGATGGTGCGTGGTATGTAGCTGTATTTGTAGGCATCTGTGGAGGTACTGACGAGAGTGAATTTTTCTGGATGGTATAGTCTTGTTGAGGTAGATGGTCTTCTCACGTATGATGGTATGTTGACAGTCGCCTTTCCATGTGTTGCTTTGTAAAACATGCTTAGCTAGTCTACTGGATTTCCGTCTAGATTCAGACGTTTGCCATTCTAGGGTTTTCATGGTGTTTTTAACTGTCCCTGTTTCTCGACTCTCAAAGAATGAGACGACGTTTAAATGAACTTTTCCGGAAGCGTGGAGGATACTCTCCTAGTTACCTTAATTGTACTTTAATGTATTCAAAAATTGTCATTTTCGAGTTGTAAAAAAGAATTTTGTGTAAAGTGCAAAGCAAATGTTTCAAAAACGTCAGTATAGGTTGAAACTCTATCTTGTATTCTATTTTGCCATTTTACAACCATTTGCTCAAAATGAAATAGTAAAAAATTCAATCATGAAAACAGTCCAAACTTTCACTTTTGAATTAACATTATATATGTTATCTCATCAAAACACAAATTTAGTTCATTGTATCGATATTTCAATTAGTTATGAATTCAATAAAAAACGATTCTGGAAAATTATCAGGTGTATATGTTACTTTGGTGATATCTAGCTTTTTAACGCATTGATGAATTTCTTTCATTTACATAGTTTATGTTTGAATAACATGATGTAACTATCAAATTGACTTTTGTTTGATTATTATTGATAGATTATATAATACGACTCATAAAATACTATAATCAAGACCCGAGTTTACGTCTACAAACTACTTAACTTGACCATGTGACGCTCGAATTGGAAAACAGTTGAAAGGTCAAATGAAGTACGAATTAAAAGTGAATGAAAAATACCCGTGTTTCAGTGTTGCTATTTTTGTCATATTTAATCCATATTACATCAATTGCAGTAACTAAGATAAAAATTTCATAATTTCTCTAATGTTTAAAAACAAATAACTCATTCCCAATTTCTATAGTTATTGAGACTACCTCTGGCTAAATTTTATGCACAAATATTGGAATGGTCCAGGGCTATGGTAATCGACAAGGGACTTTTTCGTCATATTTAAAACAGGCCACACGGCTTTGGTAATACATAATAATTTTTATTTCGGTTTTTTTTGTTTGTTATTAACTTAACTTTAATTTTATATCTATCATCTATAAGTATACACTACTTCACTTACTTGTAATTTACGTCGTATCCACGTTGAGATAGTACAGTGTACACTTTAACACTTCCCTGTGTACTAGTATTATCATGGATTTTCTAGAAATATCCTTTTTTAAATATGATTTACTATTTTTAACTACTGGTTTCGAATTGTATAAGATATGCTTCCTTTGATGGCAAAGAGCAAGAAAGTTCATAAACAATCTATATACTACGAAAGACATATGATCGACCTATTGTAAATACGTGTAAATAAAGTAATAATCATTATATAAATTGTATGTAAAACGCAATTATAATAGGCTAAACACACTCATAATAGTAAAGTTTATTCACATTTATCAGCGTAAAAATATATGTTATAAATACCATATTTGTTATAACAGAACCCTGCATACCGACATTGATATAATCCAAGATACAGTTGATTCAAAAAAGGGAATTTTAAATAAGAAACTGAGGCAACAGTCACAAACCAAAAATCGAAGAGAAATTACCATTGTTATGACAAACAGCAATCCTCATAAAACTATACAAAAGATAAACACAACAGATCTTGTCAAAAACATGTAAGGAACAGATGCAGATCATGCTAGGATTTTGAAAAAAGGGGGAGGGCGCAGGTCACCCAAAACAAGATAAAATTTAGAGGGGAACGGTTAAAAGTCTAGATTAACCATAGATATTACTCTGTAAGGGGGTGTCATATTCTAATCAATATCTGGGGAACTTAATTGCTTAATATGAGGATAATAAGTACATGCGTGCTCCACTGACTGAAAACCGTTACTGTTAGATTATTAGTCATATAGAGATAATAGATTAGAACAGAAAATTTTCCAAATTACTGGGTCCATAAACAGCATATAAATCAAGTGCAATGGCTGAATATAGTTATCAAAAGTACCAGGATTATAATTTTATACGCCAGACGCGCGTTTCGTCTACATAAGACTCATCAGTGACGCTCAGATCAAAATAGTTAAAAAGCCAAACAAATACAAAGTTGAAGAGCATTGAGGACCCAAAATTCCAAAAAGTTGTGCCAAATACGGCTAAGGTAATCTACTCCTGGGGTAAGAAAATCCTTAGTTTTTCGAATAATTCAAAGTTTTGTAAACAGAAAATTTATAAAAATGACCATATAATTGATATTCATGTCAACACCGAAGTGTTGACTACTGGGCTGGTGATACCCTCGGGGACGAAACGTCCACCAGCAGTGGCATCCACCCAGTGGTGTAAATAGTTATCAAAAGTACCAGGATTATAATTTTATACGCCAGACGCGCGTTTCGTCTACATAAGACTCATCAGTGACGCTCAGATCAAAATAGTTAAAAAGCCAAACAAATACAAAGTTGAAGAGCATTGAGGACCCAAAATTCCAAAAAGTTGTGCCAAATACGGCTAAGGTAATCTACTCCTGGGGTAAGAAAATCCTTAGTTTTTCGAATAATTCAAAGTTTTGTAAACAGAAAATTTATAAAAATGACCATATAATTGATATTCATGTCAACACCGAAGTGTTGACTACTGGGCTGGTGATACCCTCGGGGACGAAACGTCCACCAGCAGTGGCATCCACCCAGTGGTGTAAATAGTTATCAAAAGTACCAGGATTATAATTTTATACGCCAGACGCGCGTTTCGTCTACATAAGACTCATCAGTGACGCTCAGATCAAAATAGTTAAAAAGCCAAACAAATACAAAGTTGAAGAGCATTGAGGACCCAAAATTCCAAAAAGTTGTGCCAAATACGGCTAAGGTAATCTACTCCTGGGGTAAGAAAATCCTTAGTTTTTCGAATAATTCAAAGTTTTGTAAACAGAAAATTTATAAAAATGACCATATAATTGATATTCATGTCAACACCGAAGTGTTGACTACTGGGCTGGTGATACCCTCGGGGACGAAACGTGAAGTTATTCCATATTGATAAAATTTTAGAAGGTGTTTCTATATGAATGGGATTTTGAATAAATAAGCATATTAACCAGCGGAAAAAGTATATTCACCGCGCAAAACTTCGCGTGCTTTTACGTGCATATCTTTGGTAAAAAACGTGTGATGTACAATTGGTTTTGGTAAATAATTGCCATAACATACATTTCTCTCGGAATATGGAATAAACCAATTACCGTCTTTTGTTTCGGTAAATGTGTGGTTTAATTGACTTTTGAAAAAATGATATTCACTTCGGCCGGTGGCTCAAAAGTCAATAAAACTACATATTTGGGCGTTTTTCAATAAAAGTGTGAATGTCAGACCTAACAAAATGGAAAATAAACTTATCTAAAATTTGATTTCAAGAGTTATTTTGAATACCTCTATTATAGACCTTATTTGTAAATAAAAAGTGCAATCTTAAATACTCTTTAAAATGAAAATATTTTCATAATTTATGTACTGTTTAGTATGGGACATTTGTCCACTACGAAACTGCTTCTAAACGCACTTCTTATTGCATTTTAATGTATCCTATAGACATTCCAGTTTGTTTTACTTTATATACTAGAACGATCTCATTTTATTCTGAATTGGAGATAAAGATTAGACAGTACTTCACATATGAAGGTACAACTCATGTTACGTAGTGGACATTTTGATGAGTTTCGTAGTTGATAAAACCGTTTAGTAGTGGACAAAAAGTTTCACCTCTTTTTTATGTTGATAGAAAGTTACTGAAAATTACATGAAACTAACCCTTGTTATTTGCTTTGCACGAATATCAATTGAAAAAGAGTAAAAAAACGACTGCATAGTAGTGGAAGTGTCCACTACGAAACGTTTTTCTCCCATACTTGTTTCGTAGGTGACCGTTTCGTAGTGGACGTATTCACATGTTTTAGTTTGTCCCCACAATCCCTATATTGCAATAGTGGCAAGAATAATTCTATTCAACAAAGCACGTACTAAGCTGTACAACAATTTAACTGCTTTTATAAAAGCCTCACTTCTTTTGTAAGACCCTTATGTTTATTTATTTTGCAAACATTGATTTTATAAAACTGTTTATTAGCAAAACCTACTGACTTCGTTTCGTAGTGGACATTTTATCAGGAATTTCAGGGACACACCTTCTAAAATTAAAAATCCTTTGTCATGTAATATCTGTTGTGTATATATTCATGTATATCATCTAATTGTAACAAGACATGTTGTATCAACAGGTTCATATTATAAACAAATATTTACTCACCATATCTTTGATATTAATCCTTATTGGGAATCAAAATCATTAATCCATTTTTTTATGAATGAACTACACATCCCTTTAACAAATCGCACGTGGTAAATGATCACTCGACCAGAAATTGAATGTAATCGAAATGAACATAACAAAAGACTTGATGTACGATAAAATTGAAACTGCTTAATAAATACAGGTAGCCTTTGTGAGAAATAAATGAAGATAAAAACAAACTTTATTCAAATAATTATATATGGTGAGAGTTATAGATATATAGATCGATATTGATTGCAGGTACATGTACATTTGTACAAGGATAGATAATATTTATAAAGGTTGATGTTAATAATTTATAGTGGGAGTTTTTTTCTCATTTGCTTTTCCCCGACAAATGAGACTGTAAAAATTGGGGCCCCCTTAGTTGCTTCCCTAGGCAACTGAGGGTTGATGTAACAGGTGATTGTTAATAAAATATGTTTAATATTAAAAAAAAAAAAAAAAAAAAAAAAAAAAAAAAAAAATCCTTTGTCAAAAGCTGTTTATTGAAATATGTTGGCTCTAAAAAATACTTTTGAATAGTTAAAGAACTTATATTGAATAAAAATAACATTTATTTCTACCATAATTTTTTTATTTTAGAGTATGAATGTTGAACAGGAGGTATAGGGACATGCCATTTTGAACATTTTTAACCATTCAGGAAATCCCTCTAAAAATAGTATGTTTCTTTGCTTGAAAATGTTAAATCTAATTCAATGTACTGTCTGCACACAAAATATTACTTGTAAAGATAAAGCACATTTTTTTAAAGTGGTTGGGACAAGAAATCACGTTTTTATTGAAAAACGCCCATTTACCTTATCAAAAGACAGTAATGGTATATTATCTATTCAACAATAACACATTACTTAAAATATTATATACATGCATTATTATAAGCCTCAGTCTGTCAGAATCAGAGCCAAAACAAATTTAAAATGACAAAAAAACAGACACATTGATATCAAATAACAGTATCAATTAAGATAGGTCAAAAGAACTACCAGAATCACCATTTTTTCCCAGAAAAGTAAAGTTTTCGTGTGTATATATCTAAACAAATTTGGAAGATTCACCTAAAATATTAATATAGATAGGCGAATGAGGCTGATGACAGAAACTGAATTTCACTAACCCTCTTTGGAATCGTAAGGGGTAAGCAGTGAACGGTATAATGGATTTGTCGAATACGAGACTTCCTGACGAGTTCTGTAGAGAAAAAAAAGAAATATATACATTTAAATGATCATATTTGGCACACACATTTCATATAAAAATAATGTAAGAATTTTATAATATGAGAATGATAAAACAAGATTCGTTTTAATGTAAAAAGTATCAAACAACCCTCTTTGTCAATCTTAAAATGAAAGTCACGAAATGTCAGTCAGGCAGGATTAACTTTCAAAATGCAACATATGATCTCTAAAAAAAGATGAACTCACATACTATGGGATTATAAATCGCCATGACAAACACAATAGGTGTCAAATATTGTCTTTTGCAAAGTTCGTGCATTGAAGAGGTGAAAGGTAAAATTTTATAATTCTTTTTTTTTACAGAAAGTTTAAGAAATTGGTTTCAAATTTCAATAAGTAGATACAAAATATGTATAAAAAAAAAGTATAGGATTTTTTTTTCAATTATTAATGAAAGTGAACTAGCAGTAAAGTAATTATTCGTTTCAAGCAGACAGTTTTGTTTAATTTTGTCAAAATAAGCAAGGAAACATCCCTTATGAATCCTACATCTACATCTATACTATTGATCTGCAGTGGAAATCCACAACGCAGATACTACTGTGCAAACGTCAACCTGCGTGCTCAGTATTTAAAAGTGCAATTAAAATTGGATAAAAACAGATGGTTTCTGTTTATAGCAGCAGTCACCGAAGTTGCTCATTGAAGCATTGCAGAGATGTAGATTGGAAGACTTCAAGAGACAGGCTGTTCCAGTCGGTGATTGTGTGTGGTATGTAGCTGTATTTGTAGGCATCTGTGGAGGTACTGATCTGATGTTATCTTTCTGGATGTTATTGTCTTGTTGAGGTAGATTGCATTCGCACGTATGATGGTATGTTGACAGCCGCCTTTCCATGTGTTGCTTTGTAAAACATGCTCAGTCTACTGGATTTCCGTCTAGATTCTAACGTTTGCCATTCTAGGGTTTTCGTGATGTTTGTGTTTGTCAGTGTCCCTGGTTCTCGACTGTATGTTGATGTCGCAAATCTGGCAGCTCTTATTTGGACCATTTCTAGGGAGTTGATGTGATGTTGTCGATACGGATCCCATACTGCCGAGGCGTACTCAAGATATGGGCCCACTAGTGATGTATAGGCCTGCGCTTTGATGTCTTGTTTTACACTTTCAGATATTACGTCTTAGGAACCCTAGTACTCGGTTTGATTTTGTGATGACTTTCTTGATGTGTGGATCCCAACTGAGATCTTCTGACAATTCGACTCCGAGGTATGGATATTGGTGTACCACATAACAGACTGCTCCACAAAATGGACTACTACGGAGTAAGAGGTATCCAACTCGAATGGATAAGATAGTTCCTATCTGTTACTCTGAGTGTGTAGCATTTACCAGGTTGGAATGTCATTTGCCACCTCTCCGCCCATTTAGTCAGTTCTGTTAGATCTTGTTGTAGTTGTAAGCTGTCATCACTACCCTTGATGGATCGATATAGTAGCGAGTCGTCAGCAAATAGACGTAGTGGTTGATTTTGATGAGATTGTTTCTCTCATATTGTTGATGTAAATTAAATAACAAAGTGGTCCTTTTTCTATGGTGTTGATGAGTTGGGTTTCACATGATCGGTTACGTCTGAATTCGTGTTGGAAGTCGGATAGGACTTGATGTTCTTCAAGATGTTCAATGATGTGCTTGTAGATTATGTGTTCCATAATTTTACAACATAGTGTGGTTAACGATACAGAGCGGTAGTTTACTGCTTAACTTCTGTCCCCCTTTTTATAGATAACTGAGATGTTTGCTTGTCGTCAATCTTTAGGAAATTCTCCACTGTCATAGGAATGTTCAAAGATTTTTGTGAGGAACGGTGCAATTTCGCAGTGTGCTACTTTCAAGATTCTAGTTGGTATTTCATCTGGACCGCTTGCTTCTGTTGAGTCTAGGAGTTTAAGCTGTAACTTCCTGATGTTTGGATTAGTACTGGTTCCCATATTTGGCATGTTTTTGCTATCCTCTGTAGTGAAGACACTATCATATTGAGTGTTCAATATTTCTGATTTGCATTTGCTGTCAATAATATCCTCTCCAAGGTTGATCGTACCCCCATATAATTATTTTAGTCGAATCTATCTTTTAAATTACGTGACGTTTTATTGTATTCCGATGGTTGAATGTCTTCTTCTTCTTCTTCTTCCCGGTACGAGTCGAACTCTATTAAAGTGTAATTGGCTCGGGCGCATCTCAAACAAACAGGAGGCCACTCCTCCCTGGCCAAAAGTAAAAGTCCAAAAACTGGATGGTATTTACAATAAAATATGCTAAATTACAACTATATACACTAGTTATCCTGCTGTCTATTTAAAAGATGTGGTAAGGTCCAGGTGATGGTGTTCACTCTGGTCCTGAAGTCCTCTAGTGATCCGGACTCCACTACTGATTCTGGGAGTTTGTTCCACTCCTATTTGTTCTCGGGAATAATGAGTGATACTAGACGTACCTCTTCACTCTTGCTGTCTAAATGTGTGGTTGTCCCTGGTTCTACTGTCACCTGATGCATCGTACTTGGCTGGATCAATGGCAATCATCTGGTGTTGAGTCTTGTAATACAGCACCAGACTCTGTTTCCATCGTCTGTACTGCAGGAAAAACTGGATGGTATTTACAATAAAATATGCTAATTTACAACTATATACACTGGTTCTCCTGTTGTCTATTTAAACGATTTGGTTGGGTCCAGGGGATTGTGTTCAATCTGGCCCTGAAGTCCTCTAGTGATCCGGACTCTACTACTGATTCTGGGAGTTTGTTCCACTCCCTAGTCGTTCTCGGGAAGAATGAGTGATAGTAGACGTCCCTCTTCACTCTTGTCTCTCTTAATTTGTGGTTGCCCTTGGTTCTACTGTCACCTGATGCATCGTACTTGGCTGGATCAATGGCAATCATCTGGTGTTGAGTCTTGTAATACAGCACCAGACAATGTTTCAATCGTCTGTGCTGCAGTGATTCCCATTGCAGTTGGTCCAGAAGCTGTGTGACACATCCTTGTAGAGATTTCCAGGTAGTAACTGTAGACAAAGCGAACTGCTCGTCTCTGTACCTGCTCTATGTCACGTATGATGGTAATTTGGTGGGGATCCCATACCGGGGAAGCATATTCCAGGGTTTGTCTTACTAACGTGCAGTAAGCTGTAGCTTTTGTTGCTGGAGTACACCTACCCATATTTCTCCGTAAGAATCCTAGTATTTTGGAGGCTTTCCCTATGGTCTGGATGATGTGATTTGACCAGGTGAGATCTTTGC
This sequence comes from Mytilus edulis, assembly GCF_963676685.1. Lineage (NCBI taxonomy): Eukaryota > Metazoa > Mollusca > Bivalvia > Mytilida > Mytilidae > Mytilus > Mytilus edulis. The sequence continues at coordinate 43,271,806 of NC_092344.1, forward strand.
TGATGGTGAGCTCAAGGTATTTCCCACTGTCTATTGTTTCTAATGAGGACGTCTGAAGTTGTTGGCGTCGTCCAGAGACACGGATGACTGTGCATTTTTCTGGGTGGAAACACATTTGTCACTGTTTTTCCCATTCTTCCAGCGAGGAAAGATCTTTCTGCAGCAAGTCTACATCTTCTGGTTTCTTGATGCATCGGAAGAGTAGACAGTCATCGGCAAACAGTCTAGCTTGATGCTGTTGCTTCTGGGTGGTCATTAATGTATGCCAAAAAGAGTAAGGGACCCATCACAGGGCCCTGTGGAACTCCAGAGGGTACCACGTCAAGAGGGTCAGACTTGTGATTTTCAAGGATCACAGACTGGGTTCTGTTGGATAGGAACTATCTTATCCATTCGAGTTGGATACCTCTTACTCCGTAGTAGTCCATTTTGTGACGCAGTCTGTTATGTGGTATCAAAGGCCTTGGCGAAGTCTAACAGGATGATATCTGTCTGCATGATCGCCATCCTCCATGTTCTTGGCTATTTCATGCATGGTTATAAACAGCTGGGATTCACATGAACGTTTGGTTCTGAACTCATATTGTTCGTCACACAATATGGAGTTTCGGTCAAAGTGGTCCATGATAGTACTGTGGACTATGTGCTCTAGTAGCTCAGTTAATTGCACGTGATTGATGTCAGGGATACTGCATTACCCGTAGCCAGGGGGGTTCGGACGACCCCCCTCTTGTAAACAAATAATGTTAAAGTCAACGTTCTGTTCGAGTTGTGACTATATTAAAGTCGAGTTTTTGAGGCCAAATAACCCCGTTTGGAAATTCCTGGCCACGGGCCTGTACTGGACGGTATAGTTTGCTGCTATGTGTGTTTCGCCTTTCTTAGGCAGCAACCATTTGATTTTCTGGGGGGGGGCTATGGTTTTTTTTTCTGGACAAATTATTTTTTTCGCCTGCGGCGAAAAACAATCTATTTTTTTCGCGACAAGTCGAAAACAATTTTTTCTTTCAATTTTAGCATTACATATAGTGGCAGCTGAGGGTGAAACAAACAAATTTTTTTTCTCAGAATCAAAAACAAATTATTTTTTTCTCCAAAAACTGGAAACAAACTTTTTTTTCAAAAAAAAACCATAACCATAGCCCCCCCCCCCCCCGAAAATCAAATGGTTGCTGCCTTAAAGACTGGGACTATGTTGGCTGTCCTCCAATCTTCTGGTATTGACCCCTGATCCATTGACAGCTGGTATAGTCTAGTCAGGTAAGGTGACGGGTGTTCGACAGTGTTCTTTTATAGCATGAAGGCTGGTATATCATCTGGGCAAATCAAGGTCTTATTCCTCTGAGGAGTTTAGTGACTCCATTCTGGCTTATTTTTATTGGTTCCATGGTTGTGTATGGGCTTATGTATCTTATCCATTCTAAATTTGCTGATCGGATCCACAACTATTACAGGCCTAACGGTATTTTAAATTTTTAAATACTGTTCGAAACGTTTCGTGAAATGGATATTTTCCCGGAATATTGTCGGACTTGTTCGGAATGTTATAAATAAAGTTTTGTTAAACTTCCCTCGATTGGCTGACATCATCCAATCATTTTCGTCGTTAATTCAATTCACATACTTTTTTTCAAAATGGAGGCCGTCGACACTACTACGCCCGACAAAAAACTTAAAAATTTGTTGTCATCCTTCATTTCTAAACCAAAATATGAACAGAGTTCCAAAAGGTATCTTTCATCCCGTATGTTAAGCTAAACATACCTGAAAAATTAAATAGAATAAAATGTATTGTTAATCACAGCGCACTTTCACTTTCACATGTTTAAAACAATTACAAATTTATGGATATTCGTGACTTAGTTTCAATTCACGGAAATAAAACTACAACTCATATCAAGAATTTTGGTCCACTCTGTTCTGTACAAGCTCTTGCTACGAATACAGGAAAGACTTGACATGTTAGCTTTTCATCCTTTTTTTCTAGACCGATTTCATGTGTCCCTTTAATTCATTTATTAAGTCTAATAATTTACATTCGCTTTTTATTGCTTTTGCTATTTTTTTTATTTTTTTTGTGCAATATAGAGACGGAAAGCAGTGCCCATTCAAAAAAAGAGATCACGGACAATTTGTTTGCGCTCATTTTTTGCATAATCTGTACCTCTCAGACATCAATAATTGTATACACTTATAGATAAACATTTTTTCTACATTTTTCTGTGCCTTGCTATGGTCAACGACCTTTCTAAGTCCAAATAATCCACTTTTTCAACATTCAATACATTCTACTTTCATTCTCGGCAAGTTTGACATCTTGAAATATTTCGACCAGTCAACGTTGATTTCCCGGAACTCAGATCTTCTACCTTCTGTACGAATAACACATGATACATGTATCTTATTATTACCTAATTTGTAATTCATATGCAAGAAGGTAGAAGATCCTAGTTACCGAAAATCAACATCATGAACGTTGATTGGTCGAAATATTTCAAGATGTCACATTTTTCAATTATCAGGTAAGTGCAAGTGTTTTTACTGCTTTGTTTACAGTGCGTCGATACTGGTACCCATCAGTAGTTGACAGTTCGTCTGTAATGTTAGCAAACATGATTTTTATTGCTATTACTGTTTCAAATATCAACTGTTAAATGATTGCAATAAAAAGATTAAAAGAACTGATATTAAATAACAGTGGGGCCTTCTAAAATATGACGTAAAAGGGGCATGACATCAGATTATTTTCCTAAAAAGGGAAGGGTGACAAGAAGACTAGCAAGTCCCCATACCACACAGGAAACACTAAATAAAGGGACAATAGATATCTGACAGCAATAGGTCACTGAGTGCACTATATCAAATGAAGCAAACAGTTTGGTAATTTTATATTTTTCTGCAGTGATCATGGTGATGAAAGAAGTGCACAAAAAATTCAGTTACATTGATTATTTTACTTTTTCAGAAAGCGATCTTTCACAGAAGAACTAACTGAGAGTAATGTTGCTGCTTCACATGATAAAGAAATTCAACAGCATACATCATCTGGAGATAAAAGGAAGAATGTTGATTCCCAAGATGAAGAAGCCTTTTTTGAGAGGGTTGAATCATATGATGTATCCTTTAGGTTTAACAATATGAAATAAAAAGAAATGAAGTCCAAATGAAGCAGATTTAGTCACTATATATTACCATTGAAAAATGGGCAAATCTCAAACCATTTAGGATAGATATGAAATGCACCACTTAAAAAATGTGTAATTTTTATAAAATAAAAAAACACATACATTGTAGCCTGAAATCATGACAATTAACAAAAAGAAATAGGATACACTGCATGCACTGCATACAAAAAAATAGTCACTGAATTACAGACTCCTGACATAGGACAATCTCATATAGAATGTGTAGTAGTTTAATATGTTTGTGAGTGCTCAATTTTGTCCTAACCTGAGACATTATTGTAATAGCACAACATAAGATAAAATTCATAAAATTGAGAATGGAAAGGGGGGATGTGTTAAATAGACTGTTATAATTAAAGAAATAAGTTATGTTCCTGCGTTGTGTTTGCACCGTATTTACAACAAATGGGTCTTCAAAACAGCAAAAACATCCTGCACATGGAGGCATGCTCCAGATTGCCCCTAAACAAAAATATGTATCCTTCACTGATAATGGACGTCATACTCAACTCCGAAATAAATTAAAGAAACTAAAATAAGTCATACAAGACTGACAAAGGGCAGAGGCTCCTGAATGCTTCTAAGGGTTTTCACTTTTGGTCATTTTTACCTCATGAATATAATACAATATTTCCATGGAGATTATTTTGCAATATCCAAATTTCTGTATTATATTCGACACATCTAATTATCAGTACTTGCATACACATTTTCAATATGTTATACATGTATGGCAACACAATGTGTTATGGAATTTCAAGACCAGTTTTTTTCATGATTGATTTCTTATTTTATTAAAATGGATTTACATCTTTTGATTGAATTAAGCCTTTTCAATTGATATTTTATAGTACGTCTTTCTATGTTGTGATGTTACACTATTGTTTCAGATAAGGGTGACGGTTTGGTACCATTAAAATGTTTTTATATAAATCAGACTCTTGGTTTTCCCATTTGAATGGTTTTACACGAGTATTTTTTGGGGGCTCTTTATACAGTGGTTTTCATTTTACATTTGTGACTTAGATGGAGAGTTGTCTCATTTGCACTCATACCACATCTTCTTGTATATATTAATTACATATTTCTCTTAACTAATGTCAGATGATGTCATGGTTTGCCAAGCCATTAGACTTATCTCCCTTGATATGTTCAAGATATGGATGGAAGAATAAAGAAACAGACATGTTACAGTGTGTTGGATGTAAAGCAGTTCTGTCTGGTCAGCTACCAAAAAGAGCTAACAGTCTTATATGTAATTCATAATCATATTTTCAGTTGTATTATTAAAGTCATATGAAACCAGTGAGTGGTGAAAAATAATGTTTATCCAATTCTTGAACCAATGCATATATATATCATAAACTTAGAACTCTGTGCACGATTTTGTCATTTTTTACGCAAATATATCGTATAATCGTCAATTTTTTTTTCTCTCTGTTATGATTTTAAAAAATATGGCTGCTCATTAAATGCTGTGTTTTAAAGCCAAAGTTTACCGATTGTCATCTTATAGTAAACACATAACAAAAAGCATGAATATGGAGCACGTGTTTAACATGTACAATCAGATAATTGTTTATTTTAATGACAGACCCATGCGTATTGCGATCACCGGATTTTTACGAGGAGGGTTATGCTCAGGTCACTATGCATACGGAAAATATATCGGCGAATTGCTTCCTGGAAGCAAGCAATTCAAAATAAGTAAACTTCTTTTAAATGTGAACAAATTAAAGAATTTTCCTCAGAAAAAAGTATATGTATATAAGTTGTATAATGAAAACTATCCATTTAGTTATAAAAAAACATATGCATGATTTTTTTTAATTTGAGGTTTCTTATGACTTTAATGAATATACAAACAAGTATAATAAGGCTTACTGTGGATTCATTTATTTATGGGTACCAATTTTTGTGGATGAAGGAAAACTTGAATGTTCATGGACATTAAAATTTCGTGGTTTGCCAAAGTTTTCATTAATGTCATAAAAACCTTTAGAAAATTTGCATTAGTTGAACATTTAATTTTGTGGTTTACCTATACCCACAAAATCCATGAAAATTGGTATCCAAAGAAAAATAATGAATCCACAGTCTACTATAATCTTAAAACTAAACAGCTCTTCAAAAGTTTACTGCATATGAATATTTTATAAGTTTTGATATGTTCAAAAATTTTGATTGAAGGAGTAAACAATGGTAAATACGTACTGAAAAGAATAGCTTAAAAAAAGTATCCGATAGAGGCCAAATAGCATGGATTTAAACAATTATAGATTAATGTAATGATATATTTTAAAATCAAATTCTCCTTTGAAAGTTAACTGTGTGACCATATTGAAGGACCACATGCTACCAATAAGTAATTGTGTTATACAAGATGCTCACACACATTTTGATAAGCCCTGATTCATATGTACATGTACTGCATATCAAGTATCTTTTCATTGCCCTCATATTGCCTATGTATTGTATAGATCTCTGAAAAAATCTAACAACATTTTCTTCCAGATCATGAAAGCTGCATGAAACTAAAAGATAGTCTTAGAACTGCACATCTGAAGTCTTGTTTTTGGCCAGCTTATCCAAGTCCAGGTATTTATATGTTGAGAAATAAAAAAAATAGCCAATTGAAAAATCTTACATTTGAGAAGTAATCATTATATTGACAGATTGTACAAGTATGTATGTTCTTAACCTCTGGAAACACCAGTTATTCAACTATATGATTAATTATTACAATGTTGTCAACTAATCAACTTGAAAATATACAAAAACTAACTTGTTTTGTAGGGGTAAACATTAGGATGCTGTCAAATGTGAATAAATATTTCATGTGTTTGTGTACTTTCTGTAAACATGGTAAACCATTTTTTTTGTGGATACTTTATTTCGTGTCCAGCCCAACTTCGAGGCGATTTTATTTCATGATTTTCTAATTCATTTAATGTAATAAGATAGAAAATAAATGTTTGTGACGATTAATATTCGTGTTATTTATCTACTCTCAAAAGTCTCGAAATTAAATTACTCATGAAAATTCGTTGGTTTACAGTATTATCCCATGCAATATTCTTCAGTTTAAAACTTGATCAGTTCAACTAATACAACTTTTCAAGTTTGAAGAGCCTTTGTGGCAGTAATAATAAACCTTTATATGTACTTTTCAGAAAGATATTCTTATATTCCAATCAAAGATAGAAGAAAACTTGTGGGCTGTATAACTGAATACATAGATAGTCTACAAAAAGTTCAAAGTCGTCTACCGGAAATCTCATTGAAATCATTTGAAGAAAAGGTATGTTATTTTTATACGACCCCAAAATTTTTTTTAGGGGTTATGGGGCAAAAGTTAAGGAATTAAGGGGCCAAAACAAGCATTTTTCTAGTTTCCAGACAATAACTTGTGTGTAAATGTATGGATCTCTCTGAAATGGTACCAAAATGTACCATATAACAAACAGGAGGCTGGGATTCAGTTTTGGGTAAATTGCCCAAAATATGTAGGAATAAGGGCCAAAAAAAGGCCTAAAAGAAGCATGTTTCTAGTTTCCAAACAATCATGACAATAACTTGTGTTTAAGAGTATGGATCTCTCTGAAATTGTACAACAAGGTTCAATACTACAAAGGAAAGCATGGGATTGAGTTTAAGGGTTATTGCTCAAAGGGGGTTTCAAAAAGTTGGGGGGGGGATTTGTTTGTTTACCATTTTTTTAAGGGATTCCTTTTTTTTTTAATTTTCAAATTTCGAATTTTGAAAAGTTTCAAGAAGAAATCTTAAATTGCACAGTATTGTGCAATAGATGTGTTAGATATTTGACCACATTAATTTTGTGACAAAAACATATATTATGTCAAAAATTTTATCACAATCCAAATTCCGACAGTATCAAGCTTGAATATTGTGACCAAGTTTGTCCCAAGTTTGTTCAAGGTTCGACCACTGGGTCGTATAAAGCTGTGCCCTGCTGAGCACCTGGTTTATAGAAGAAAACTGTTATCTTGCTCTACCAAAAATAATTATCAAAAATTCTAAAAAATATTGATCATATTTATCTTACGAAATACTTAAACTAATCAGCTTCCAAAAAGGTTAAATAAAGTTTCATAGGAGAATGTTTTACTCTCTGGTACATGGTTTATATTCATTGATCATCAACTTCCTATTAACTAAATACTTAATTAGCCATGTATGTTATTTAATCACATTTTTCTAAGGAACTACAAATCAAAACTTTCTGAAAATCAGAATAAACTTACCTATGAGCATTCTTTACCATATAAAGTCTGTTTACATTCAATACGCATCAACTTCCTGATAAATACTAAAAGTGCAATAGTTCACAATTTGACTTGGTAAAAACTCAGATTAAAAAAAACTCAAAAAACAAAGACGTCTCTTTTATGGGTACTTTCAAGCTGCTAAAATTTGTGGCTTTTACTGCACAAATTTACAAAAATGGAAACATGGTTATTTCTCTTCAGCTAATGAAATATTATAGTTTGCAATCGGTAAAATAGGACTATTAGCTCACATGACTCCATTGGTTCCATAGAATTAAGTGAGTTATTGTACATTTGTATCAGCTCATTTGAAACCACCAGTCTCAGTCTGCACCAAAAACTTTTTCAACTAGTAGTCCAAAGACCAATATTCTGACATTTTTCTTATTGGGCCAAACAGAATTTTGCAAAAGCTTACTAGTCCGAATAAAATTTTACTAGTCTGGGGCATCGGACTAGTGGCTAACCGTGCAGGCTGCAGTCTAGCTTGAATCAAACTAGGCTGAAATTATATATGAAGGTCCTTCATTTGAAAGTGATCATTTTGTTCTTGTCTACTGACATAACATATCCTCCAGTGGTGATTCTACAAGAAAAAAAAGTATAGAAGACTGATAAATTTTAAGATGCTCTTCAAATAGTTTTCATTTGATATATATTAGGTTTAAAACTTGGTAGAATTTGTGGCATATTATTTATATTTAAACCTTTACATAACATCAAGGAAACGAAGAACCTCACAAATAATAACTAATCCATGGTATTTACATTTTGTACTTACAACTAATCATTTTCTCCTGAAGGGTTTATCAGCGAATCATTTAGAAGAAATGAAGTGTGCTGCTGAGAAACATTTAGAGAACCATAATTTAGACAACATTGATCTAGGAACATTTAGTATGGCCATCACTGGATGGAAAGTTAGGTAAGTCACAGTTCTCGGAATATGCTTTCTGGACGAACAAAAATAAATGAAATAAACATATAACCTTCAAGAGTAGTACCTCAAGATGCAAACTGGTTATGTGGACTTGGTAGATTTATTCAAATGGTTTATTTATTATTTTTTAAAGGGAAGATTAACAGACTATCAATTGCTGTGTTAGACAAATAGACAGTTTACCTGGTAACCAATAGGTACACAATTAGGTTAACATTCTAGGTTTCCTAAATTCCTTAAAAAATATTTCAGAGATAAATTTCAACAATTAAGGACACTCTGAAAAGCTCATTGTGATATAACAGGTTGGGGTGAAAAATCCCAAGATGCTCTGAAAGTTCAGTTCTTTGCAAATAGTCACTAAAGATATATAGCTTTATTCAATTGTCATCTGTTCTTTAAAACAGACAACTAAGTTCAATAAATGACCTTTTACACACGAGGCAAGTGATTTTAAACAAGTGTTTGATTCATGTTTGATATTAATCATTTGTTTGTTTTGGCACTTTATTTTAGTTAGTCATTTAACATTTATTCCTTGTTTTATGTAAATAAAAACATTAATAATGAAGCCATATATTAACTGTTGAAAATGTTACTTCTGTGTAAAAACATGTATCATGTACCAAGTTCTGTTTTGAATATTATATGACCATTAAGTATGACATTTGTATGACCATTTCATGTATTTTGACTTTATTTTTTATTATGCATAAACATGATAAATTTGATTATTTTTAAAATATGTTTCTTAATCTAAAATTTCTCTTTGCAAGGGATGATGATGGGACAATTATTTTGACAAGAAAAGATTCTCACATTTTTTTCAATTGATAATCCTTTTTTAAACAATTATCTAATTATATACCAGTAATTTTTTTCTTCTTTTCAGTGATCCAAAGACAGGACTCATAGTTTGTCATTTTTGTAGACGAAAAGTAGGTTTATGGAATTACGCATGTAAAAATGTGGAAGACAGCTATATAGATGATTCAGTTTCTAGTGAGGAGTCTGAATCAGAAGCACAAAATTCTTCAAAGACTAATGGAGTTGAAATTGACAAAATATCTTCTCAAACAGCCAGCAAATCTCAATCAGATGAAGAAGAAGCTACTGGATCAAATGGAAACTCAGCTGACGACCAACCAATTGTTAGTCAACAGGATGACCAGCAATCACTGGAGAGTGGATTTAATTTTTCACAGCCTAATTTTTTGGACCCTTTGCCTAGTTCTGAATTACCTCCATCTTTATTTGAAGACAATCAGTTTATTTTCTCACAGCCAAGCAGTGTTGTTAAAAATCTTAATCCTGTTAATGAGATGGATACGCCTGAAACAGGTATTGGTGATACACATGATAAGTGCAATAGTGATAATAAGGAAAGCCCGGTGAAAACAGACTTGGGAAGTCCTGCAAAGGCAGACAGTATAGAAACAATTAGTCATGAAAAAGTTAATAGCGATAGTGAAAAACGCAAAGACTCAAATTCAGTTGATGATGCACAAACGTTAAAATCAGCATCTCAAACAAATCAAGACTCAGTTAGTCTGATAAACAATATATCTGCCCAGAATGGTAGTCAACGTCCAGGACAGGACACAGAAAGTCAGCCTAGAAGAAAGAAATTAAAAGTGGTAGGTTGAGCGTTTACAAATTATGTACATTAATGAATGAAATGAAGAATATGTACAATTGTGTACCTAAAAACCTATGGTATTCTATGAAAATATATAAAGAAATACATGTACAAGACAACATTTATCACTAGTTGACAAAAATGCGATATTCTTAGAACTTTAATTAATTGCTAAGAAACACTTGACAAAAACAATTTATGAAAACAACTTCATTTGAAAGTGTTGCCATTTCTTCTACTTAGATATGTTAGTTTATGATTTTATTTTTACATCAAACAGGCCAAAATCAAAACTTGAATATCAATTAATTCAGTTATGAATGTACATGTATATAGCTGTTTATTCTTTGCATATTGTTTGTCCAAATTAAAAATTTTAAAGAAAAATCAACAAGTGATCTTTTCTGTAGTCTGTATCCCTAAGTGACTTTCCCTTTTCCCCCAAAAAAATTTAAACAAACCATAAAAAACAAAGTATATATTTCATAGTGTAGCAAGCAATGCTGATCAGTAACATGAGTAAGGTCATAGGATTTTGTAGGTATGAGAACGTCATTTATTATTGATTTTAATCAGTTGTGGACAATTCAAGAAGCTTATGTTATTTTCAGGTGAAGAAGGATCATTTCAACCCATTGGAAGAACACAGATATTGGTGTCCTTGGATTAACAAATTACCAGAACAAATAAGTTACTCACCACAGAAGATCTCAGAAATGTCCCAAAGTGAAAGGGGAAAATCAAGTTATCCATGGGAACATGTCTTACAAGTTATATGTCCATCCTTCTTTGATGTGCCTCAGGAAGATTCCATGTCTGAACATTTCAAGCAAGTAAGTTACATGTAACAATGGTAATTGATTATTTTGCCAATTAAGGTGGTACCTAATTAACACTACAGGGAGATAACTCTGTAAAGTCAGCTAAACGTTTTAATTACGTTGTGTTGTAAAAGGAATATTAAGCTTCTCAATGATCAAAATTGGTGTTTGTCAAATTACTATATAACCAGTGTAATTTTTCTGACAAAACGGTTGGTTCAAAAAAATTTTAATTTTTATATTTTTGTCAAAGGGTCAAAGTAAATACTTTGTCAAAATGTTATGAAAATTAAACGAGCCAAATTAATTTTAGTGAAAGTGTTGGGTACTACCTTAAGAAATAATGAAATCATCAAAAAATAAGCTTCAGATTGGAATCAGTTTATATAGATTAGACCATTGGTATTCCCGTTTGAATTATTAATAAAACAGATTGTACTTGCTTTAAAATGTCATCAGTCTTATTTCCTGTAAATTCCCCAAATTCAACAAATTGCAAATAATCAAAAAGATGTTTAAATAAGGCTTCATATAGGTTAAGGCTATCAAAATGGGGAAAATATGTAGGACTCGGAGGTGCGATGGGGACGCTGAAGTGCGATGGGGACACTGAAGTGCAATGGTCACGCTGAAGTGTGATGGTCCACGCCGAAGTACGATGGTCCTTTCGCTGAAGTGCGATGGTTTGGCTTGACGTTCAAATATTGTGACGTTTTATAATATAACGTTTTTAAAAATACAACATTGATTTGGAAGCAGGATGATATGATTTTGTAGATGAAGGTTTCATGCTCACAAAGGAAATGAAAGGAAAAAGAAAAAAACGAACGATTTAAGTCCCAAACTGATTTGAGCATAACATGTCGATGTTACAAAAATATTTTTAACCATGCCAGGCAGCAAAATAAGGGGAGCAACGGGGCTGAAAGATGAATTTGGTCAGCGAATGGGTTATCCTATGTTCGGAATAATGTCGCACGGTAATGATTCAACTGAAATAAAGTATACTGATATAATTTTAAATATTGATGTTAAATTATCATTAAGTAACAAAGCTTCACGTGATTTTATGTGGACAATTTAAAAAAAAAAAAAAAATAATTGAGAGTATTAGCAATGTTTTTGTTAATGTTGTTTAATCTCGAGATAAATCCTGATTTGTAAAAACACCGTCGCTCTAGTCTTTTTTGTTACCGTTACAGTGATTATTGCCTGAAACAAAGTAGGCCGAAATTACCCTGACTGCTCCCTACGTGTACTTCCTAAAATAACAAATAGGAATAATTGTTGTTATCAATTTCTTAATTTTGTCATAACATAAACCCTGCTTAGTGTTACCGTATAGACATACACACTCATTTTTTTTTTGTTCAGTTCACCCTTGAGCATCTTAAATCTGACTCTATATTCCTGTGTGATAATCGGGAAATTGGCAAATTTAAAATTACATTAACAAAAATCAAAATTAAAATCTTTCGTTTGACTTGAACGGAAACTAAAAGATCTTCCAAACGCGAGGCTACATTGTAGCAGCTATTTTTGTAAAATCTAATTAATTTGATTTCATTTTACATGTTCGTAATTAAACTTTTATTTTTTACTCAATGTGACAGGTAGACCATCGCACTATAGCGTAACCACCACCGCACTGCAGCGTAGATATCAACAAGTTAACGTCATAATGTCACCATTGCACTTCAGCGTGTGAACCATCGCACTTCAGCGTATACCATCGCACTTCAGCGTGACCATCGCAGTTTCTGAGTACCATCGCGGTTCCGAGTCCTACAAATATATTAAATTTGACACATATGAGTTGGGGAAACAGTAGTTTGATGTTTGTTGTTAGTATTAAACATTTTTTTTGTATTTCAGAGGAAAGGAACTAACAAATACTTTTATGTCTTTCTAAATAGTCAAATAATCAATAACCAAATCTGGTGATATTTTTTAAGTAACATTTCATTTATTATTTTACAGCATTCTCCAGTGGCAGGATTGAGGCAGCTTAGAAAGTTGATGAAAGACTGGTCAAATTGATTAAACAGGAAAGACATCTACTACCGGTGCAGATTAGATCTTTTGAAGAATCTGATTTTCAATTGTGCATTGACTGATTTAAAAAAAAAAAATTTAGGCATAATACTTATAGTGTACAATTTACAACAAAAAAATATCTTGTACACTAACAATTTACACTTTTTTAGCTGAGAATTTATTGTACATCAGCATGTTTCAAATTTTTTTTGCGTCATTTGTGTATTTTCATACTTTAGTGCTATTTTTCAAATCATCTCAACTTCATCATATGACTTTGTTATTTAAAAGCTCTCTAGTATTTTATTGTTTTTAGATTTTCTAATCAGGAGCAAAAATATTGCAATTTTTGCAAGTCAGGAATATTACATTTGCTTTTCATTTGTTTGGATTTTATTTTGCCATTTCCTAGTAGGGAAGGGAATTTCTGATTAGAATTTTCCTAGGAGTTCAGTATTTTTGTTATTTTTCTTTTTTGTAAGTCAGAGGCAAATTACATTTTAAATACTGCCAATCATCATCATTCATCGGATACCAATTTTTTTTGGATATAGGTAAACCACAAGTATAAATATTGAAAGGCGTATATATTTCTAAAGGCCTGTAATAGTAAACAAACTTTTGCACATTCTCAAAATCAATTATCCACGAAATACAAGTTTGACTTTATTTTCAAAAGTTGGTACATTTGTATCCATAAAAATAAACAAATCCATGGTATGTTGAAATAATAATGTGCCATCAGCTCCATTCATCATCATGTTTACTTTTATACCCCGATTAACCCATAGCTTACAAAATTCATTGAAGCCTGTTCCATTATTGTATAACATAAGTTAACCTATGTACATTTAAGGTCAAGGTAAATAATCAGGATTTTAATCTCTGATGAAGAAAAAAATAAGTCATGGTCGCAACCTAGGGTTTTGTAGTTAACCCTGAGTCTAACATGTCTAAATATAGAACTTTTTTGAATAACAACACATTGCTTGGATATATTGATGAAAGATGGTGTAACTTTAATACACCTTTCAAGGTCATGACTCATGAGTTAGGATTACAGGTCAAGGTCACACAAACATAATTCTATATCTTCACAGTTTCATGTTACTTGTGAGGCACTAAAAGATTTGTGGAATATATAACCATTCATTATTTTCTTATTGGTTGTATTTTAGATTTAGGTATAGTACTGGACAGGGTTGCAAAAGTCCAAGTGGCTGTTCTTAACTTATTAGATAAGACTGTCATTGCCCTATCACTTACTGTTGTTTTTTTTCTGTGAAAGAAATTTGCAATTTTGTAATATGTTTCATAGACATGATAAATGTCATATAAAATATACAGTAGATAATATAAGGGGGGGGAATTAAAGATTCTTATACCGTTAGTTATGGGTTATGTTTTATGTTGGGGTTAGGACTATAGCCATAGCTATGAATAGGGTTAAGGGTTGAAGTAGATGTCAAAAACTATGGAGTAGTATTGAGTCCAATACAAAAACACTGAAGTATATAAATGATTGTATATTTTTTTTACAATTTGTGTAGAAATTTGACTGTAGGAGAAATTTACTTAAATATCTGCAATGAATTTTTGTTCTGTACTTTTCAGTAAATTATTACATTCTTACTATAATGATAATATAGAATATATGTAAGTTGTTTGCATTTAAACTTTCTCAAATTGACAGAAATAGCATTCTCTAAGATATGTTCATGATGTTAGGAGTGTTAAATTGTAATATTATCCTGTAAAACATTATAGGAATATAAAAACTTTTTATAGGAAATTGCAGAATATTAAGCCATCCATGGCAGTATTTTTAACGTGTCTGAATACTATCTTGAAACACCCAGTTAGTGCAAAAGATTATGTGATGTATTGTGGGGAACATATAAATTCTGATTGTATGTCCAAACCGTCCATCTGTAGTCTGTCTGTCAAGTCTTGTAAGCCCTTTCACACATACAGTTCTTGTCAGATTTTTATTAAACTTTTATCAGAGGTTTATATTGGACAAGTTCGAAAGTCAATGCCCATCAAATATTTTTAGCAGAGGTTTGCCATGAAGAAATAAAAATTATAAGGAAAATTGGATTTTTAGTGTTCTTATATGTACAATTGGTGGTTGTTAGATTTTTATATGGAAAAGAACATTGTAAGTGCTTTCAAGCATACCTTTCCTAGAGATATTTCTGAAAAATGGAACTTAATTTTTTTGTTTAGATGTGTAAAGCGGGGGACATTTGAACTCTGTTTGATGATATATGTAGTTTAACTAAAATCTATTGTGATACAATCTGAGAACTATAGCCTATTTTGAGCATCTATTTATGCATGTATTATAGAACAATATCTTCTTCTGTATAAGTGGATAAGTACATGTGTGCTTATTTGTCTGCTGTAAGTATCAAACTTAAACGATGCAATAAATTTATAACATCTGTGAATGTGTTCTAATTTTTTTATTAACTAGTTGATAATTTAAGTCTGTTTGCATGGTCAATATCAATTCTAATATAAACATGAGGATTTTTAGGTTCTGTTTGAAGCTGTTGCTCATTTATATCTGTAAGGTAATTAAATCTTGTAGTACTACAGCTTTTTTATGCCAATTTATGGGCATTATGTTTTCTGGTCTGTGTCCGTTCATTTGTCCATCTGTCTGTCCCGCTTCAGGTTAAAGTATTTGGTTAAAGTTTTTGGTCGAGGTAGTTTTTCATGAAGATGAAAAGTCCAATTACCTTGAAACTTAGTACACAGGTTCCCTATGATATGATCTTCTAATCTTCTATTTAAATGCCTAATTAGAGTTTATACCCCAATTTCCAACCCATGACGAAGGAGGGGCTTCAACCATATGTCATCATTGAAAGGCATTGATTGCACCCATGCCCCCTTTTTTCGTGTGGAAATTTGGTTGGTTATATAGGGAATCACTGAAGCAACAACTCCCAGAATGCCACATGATTCAAGTCTAAGTAGTTTATCTACGATCATTACTAACCTGTTGACACTGAGTTTTTGAGGTGCACTCAACTTCTGTTTTGATTGAATGGGATTGCCATTTTTTTTTATAAAGTCGGTGGTTTCTAGGGGTACCCCAACTTTATCTATGATTAAAACTTGCTGCTACCATATAACTAATAAGAATTCTGAAAGTGTCATTAACACCAACCATCAATCTGATTCATTATCTTGCCTTTACAATAAACACAACCCTTGTTTATTACTTTTCTTGCAGTCATGAGGGCCATTACAACTGCAAATATGATATTTAGACCCAACTTTCAGCTTGAGAAACCAAAATGTGTATTGAGTTTGTTTTGGAGGATTCCATGTAAATTAGAAATTGTCGTAATAGATAAACAAAGTATATATCACAAAATCACACAATAGCAAGGGAATAGTGCTTTTAATGTTGTTCTTCATCTCAAAGTCACAGTGTGGCCTTCAACACAAAACAACAAAAAGAAGTCACTCCACTACAAGTTTTAGATGGAACCTAGCACTGGTTTAAGTGGAATTCTTTTTAAAATGATTCAGATAGACTTTGTAAGATGCATCACCACCAGATGTGGCCTGTTTGGAAAAAAGCATACTGGAAAGTAGTAAAAGATTTCCTATAGGTAGGTGTAAATATAAAACTATAAGGAATATATTTTAGTTACAGGTATTAAGGTATCAAATAAAAGGTGTCTACGTTGAACTTATGTACACTCAGTTATATAGTCTGGTTAAGTTTTAAGGAAAAAATGTGTTGCTTAGTTATCCCACATGATAAACAACATTTGTGAGTTGAAACTTTGAAATGGGTACCTGATATATAAGCAGCATACATTGTGGTCAAACTCTTAGATTAGGCTTTGGTTTTCAGGTTTTAAGTTTGTTACTCACTTATCAAACAATTTCGTGTATGTGAACTTGTTATTACTAGTATATAATTGAAAAACAAAGGATATAGGGAATCCATCTATGAAACAAAATCAGTACATGAACAAACCAAACACACACAAAAAACAAAGGATATAGGGTATCCATCCATGACACAAAATCAGTACATGAACAAACCAAACACACACAAAAAACAAAGGATATAGGGTATCCATCCATGACACAAAATCAGTACATGAACAAACCAAACACACACAAAAAACAAAGGATATAGGGAATCCATCCCTGACACAAAATCAGTACATGAACAAACCAAACACAAACAAAAAACAAAGGATATAGGGTATCCATGCATGACACAAAATCAGTACATGAACAAACCAAACACACACAAAAAACAAAGGATATACGGTATCCATCCATGACACAAAATCAGTACATGAACAAACCAAACACAAACAAAAAACAAAAGGATATAGGGAATCCATCCATGACACAAAATCAGTACATGAACAAACCAAACACACACAAAAAACAAAGGATATAGGGTATCCATCTATGACACAAAATCAGTACATGAACAAACCAAACACAAACAAAAAACAAAGGATATAGGGTATCCATGCATGACACAAAATCAGTACATGAACAAACCAAACACAAACAAAAAACAAAGGATATAGGGAATCCATCCATGACACAAAATCAGTACATGAACAAACCAAACACACACAAAAAACAAAGGATATAGGGTATCCATCCATGACACAAAATCAGTACATGAACAAACCAAACACACACAAAAAACAAAGGATATAGGGTATCCATCCATGACACAAAATCAGTACATGAACAAACCAAACACACACAAAAAACAAAGGATATAGGGTATCCATGCATGACACAAAATCAGTACATGAACAAACCAAACACAAACAAAAAACAAAGGATATAGGGTATCCATCCATGACACAAAATCAGTACATGAATAAACCAAACACACACAAAAAACAAAGGATATAGGGTATCCATCCTTGACACAAAATCAGTACATGAACAAACCAAACACAAACAAAAAACAAAGGATATACGGTATCCATCTATGACACAAAATCAGAAGGAGGTATGATGGGTTCCACATTATCTTTAACTCATTTCTTCATGTCAAAGTCACAGTAAGGCCTTCAGAAGGAGGTATGATGGGTTCCACATTATCTTTAACTCATTTCTTCATTTAATGGTGCAGATGCTTTTTCTCTGTACTATTTTCGTGTTGCTTTTGTTGTATTTTGGACATCGGTAAGTCTTTAGGTCTCCTATGGTTATAATAAATTCTTTGAAGTGTAACATTATGATTTTTTTCTACTTTTTTCCAAACAAGACATGCAGTTGAACTCCTTAAGACTTGCTGAATCTACACCATGAACATAGTATAATCTTCTGTCGGGTTGTGGCCATCATGGAATTCAGAATGACACATAAACAACAAACTTTATGACTGATTCTAATATATTTCAAATTCAGATTTTTTTAAATATCTTTGTCCCCATTGATTGGACATTTAAACTAATAATATGTTCCATTCACTATGGTGGCCATCTTGAATTTCAGATTGACACCAAGCTTATTGTGTTTAGAGGGACAGTTAAACCATCTTTCGTGCATGATAGAATATCACTTCATTATAAGAATATTTTTTTAAGAAAAGGGTTATTTGTCAATGTTTTACAGGTGTTGCTAAGAGAGGCGTGGCATCCTTTTTTGTCCAAGCTGTTTAGGATTTGTTGCTCTTCAACTTTCGCAAGTTCAGACTGTTAAGCAACCTGAAATTAGTTTTGAAATGTCCATATAGAATCGCATAATACATTTGCCATTTGGTGTTACTCTTTCTTTTATTAACTTAGTCCATGTAACTGCATGTTGACTGTGAGCACCCCCACGAGTTGATTGACTGTTATTGAATATCTGTCACAGATTACCATGAATATGTTTCTATTGTCGTAAACACAGTCATGTCCTCTTTTCTTGAATCATGACATCACTTGAATTATGGCATAACCTATGAGACTTATCACCGAATTCGTACTTGCCATGCATGAGCAGAACGACTATTGCCACATGTGGAAAAGTATATTCTCTCCTTCCGGAGAATTCAAGATCATACTCGGGTCTGCTGGGGATCGTGTTCAGTGTCCTAGGCTTTTGATATATTTTTGTCCCTTTGCCTTTGGCACCGTATGCCTCTTTTTAAAATCAGATGATGAGTACAAGTGGATTCATAACTTGATATCGTCTGTCTAACCCACCTTATCAGATTTAGACCTAGGTAGCACAACTGATTTTGATACTTTTAAATGGGATAACACCAAAACATAAAAAATGAAAAAGAAACACAAATTCAATGGGCAGAAACAATACATAAACTGACTTATACGCTACACAGAAAACCAACACAAACCCATTCGAATACAAGTTGGTGAACTATTAAGATACTTAAGAAGAGGATAGGCAGTTGTTCCCCTAGTGAAAATTTGAAATAAATGTATAATTGAATGCTGTATTTTTTTTAATTGAGATACGAGATGAGAACACATTTGCATGTAGCCCGAAACTCTCAAAATGTTATTGTCGCTTGCTTCGGCAGAAATGAAATTGTCTCGTAGAAAGTAAGCAGTATCAGAAAGTTGGTAAACCTCTTGGAATTCAAAGATAAAAGAGTATGTTAACTATAAAAGGTCATAAAAGGCTCCAATATATATACATTAAAAAAAAAGTGATTAACAATTCAAACGAGAAACGGCACACGGTCTGATATATTTAAAAAAAAATGATACACAGTAAGAAACAGCAACCACTGATGTACAGACTCTTGACTTTGGACATGCACAAACAGCATATGTGGCATGGTTTAACATATTTTCGGTCACTCAACTCTTAAGCCGTAACATGTACAGTGATGTAGCAGCATAACATAAGAACAAATTATATATTATATCAGGTGAAAAGGAATTGACTCTTGGTATCAATACAAAGCAAAACAAACAACCAAAAACAACTACAGTTGTAATAAAAATGTTGCTGATAAAAACTCAAACAGTCATGATTTTTTTGTAGTTTTTAGCTTTATCACGGTATTCATAATCTCACCATATGTTCCGGGAGCCATGATATACCGCCAAATTGTTGTCAAACCTTCAAGAATGACTTTGATGGAAATAAAGTCACTGGAAATTGAGCTTGGTTACCTCTTTTAGGTACGAAGCCTAGTGAAAACCAGTGACATATAAAAGGCAAATCCCCAAAATAAACATCAATAAAATAAATTAAATGTGAATAGTCTACAGTCTTGAAGAAGATAAATCATGAGTAAATTTTTGTAGCTTTTTTTTGTACTTTTAATAAGTTAATCAGGAGGGACTCATATAGCTAAGAAAAGGTCAACACGGAAGATGTTAAAACTTAAAGAAGTGTGAAAAATATTAATTTACACTCTGTTCTAAAAACGCCCCACTCGTTTCAGTAAGTATTTTAAGAGTGAAATTGGAAAATAAAATTATAAAATCAATCAGAGACATGTATGGTATCTTTGAATCTTTATCTACTTAAATATAAAATAAATTATTGTTGCGAATATGAAAAATTAAAAAGCTGAACTGGTGTGGACATATAAGTCCCATATAATATGTATCTGCTTTGATGTAATAGTTTAAGAAACGGCTTATATATAATCTTTTCAGTCCCGTTTTAGTTCTATGACCATTGAATTTTATTTTAAATGAATATATAATCGATAGTTTTCATAAGTTTTGTGTTCTATCAGCCATGTATTTATATGTTTATAAAATAAATTATCGATCGAAAAATAATACACATTGTTTGTTTACATCGAACAGCTGATCGCCATAACCTCGTGGTAATATTGTCACGTGATAAATGTCAAACAAAATAATGACCTATGACCTTTGGGATTTCACGGTTCCTGAAGAAATAAAGACAATCGAAGTTCTTTACAGCAATTTTTACAATACAATTTTATGATTTAAGTAAATTGATAGATACAGTAATTGATATGAAGTGTGAATAACAAAAATAACTATCTAATACGGGCGGAGTTAAGATGACCATGTGACCTATCGTCATGCATAGATTTCCACATCCGCCATCATTGTTGTTTTTGTTTTGAGGACAGATTGCAGACGAATAAAACTTTCCTGAAAATAAGTTATATTGAACGAAATGTCTTCACCAAGCCCAGGAAAGAGAAGAATGGATACTGATGTTGTGAAGCTGTATCCTTAGATATTCATTGTTTCGGTCGATGTGTATATTTTTCAAGATATTTCCGCTGTATGAAGTCGCCAACAACTGGCCAGGGTTTGGTTTCGTTGAGGACATTTCATCACTTACCTTTTATAGTCATATCAATTTTGCGAACTGTTAATCAATCTTTTCTCAAAATAAAAGAATCAGTTTTATTTTTTTAGTAGATTTATAAGGCACAATATGCTACAAAGAATTCAATAACCTGCCTTGGCATGCATTGTACACACGTTTACACAAAATGTATTTTTATGTAAACCAGGTAGGTAAACAAATATTGTTTACAAGTGCTGGGTGTGTGACTCTCAAAGTTCTTCAATTTTTGTTATCAAAGATATTAAAAACTCAATGTGTTATAACAAGTATTATTTGTTTAAGTATACTCAAAATAGACAAAGAAAACATAAATTTGCCATTACAAGTCTGTCTTTTAAATTGTAGTCCACTTATGAGATAAGATCTTTGATAAAAGAAAAGGAGCTTAATAATTTTATGGCTAAGATTACATTTTATAAACATAATTTAATTTTTTGTTTTCATGTATTTAAAATAGATGCATGACGTGCAGTTTCAGTGGTGCATGCACCAAAATGAATCTAACATGTTTATACTGGGCGGCATTATCCTTAGTATCTGCCATCAACACCACAATCCCACCCCCCCCCTTTTTGTGAGAAAATCTTGGTTGGTTATATAGGGAATCACTGAAGCATGACTGGAGCTCCCCTTTTAAAAAGTTCTGGATCTGCCACTGATATCTGACTTTGGAAAACACATGATGAATGAACATATCATACTGGATTAAACTTTTTTTTTTAAACTGAACCCTCCCCCTTTTTACTCAAAGTAATACTGTAAAGGAATTTGTTGTATGATTGGATATATAAATGGAGTCTAACTGGTTGAAATAGGGAAGATTTTCTTAGACTCAGTCAGTCAAAGCACTGTCTTTAGATTCTGAGATGGAGGGTTTGATCATGCTGGTACACCATTCAATCATGACGATGATGTACATGTCTTTTTGCAATACAGTAATAGAACAACAAGCATGTACTATGGACATATATGCAATAGTTTGCAAGGACCTGTGATCAGTTTCATAAAAAGTCTTGACCAAAGTTGATCATACACATACTGAATTGTTCATGACTTAAGATCAATTTTAGTTGTTCTATTTTTTGTGAAACTGAATACTGGCAGTTAACTAGATTGGGCCATGAGGTATGAGCATGTCATTAGGGATGACCTGTAATTAACTAGCAAGACGGTTTTCCAGTGGGATGCTCTAGGTTTGTCCTCTTGTGAACCTGTAAGCTGTTCGGATGAATGGAACACAGGTTGGAAAAAGTAATGAGGGATAGATTTGAACAATTGGAAATAAACATAGTTGCAGTTATAACTGAACAAAAGCTCAAAGTACTAAAAAGACTCAGACTGTTAAGAAAGTGACTTAGTCACACTCAGATGTCTTGACAGCTTAATTTTGAAGTTGATTTCCTACCCAAGCACCATGAACAGTATAGGAAGACATAGCTTTGTACACTGCTTCAAATAAAAAAGGTTAATTGTTATGGAAATCTGTATTCCAAATCACTCGGTTCTAAATGTTTCTTTGCTTATTGTATGTAAATGTCAGATATATTTTGATAAAACTGGACATCTATGTTCTTCAATACACATTCACAACTTTGAACAATGAATTTTACACAACTCTGGTGCAAGAGGTCATTGTGAAATAGCAGTGAATGGCCAATGAGATGTGAGCTTTTGCTCTGTTGTGAAGGCCTCATTGTGTATTTTTGATATATTTTGTGTCGTGATTTAGTACATCCAGAGTAGACTGCACTTTTGATCTTCCATTACTAAATAATAAAAAAATACAGAAGAAAAGGGCTCAAAATAAAGAATAGAGAATATTGTGAATAAATTTTAAAGAAAAAAATGGCTTGAAAAATTAAAAAAACCTTCCCACGTACACTTTCCACATGTTATATCATTAATGTAAATGTACAAACTGTATTGAAGAAACCGTTGTTAACCCTTCTAGTGGCAAATTGTTCCTTCATTCTCAAAGGACAGATGGGTGGCTGTTTAATGTTCAGTGGCAAATAGTAACATGGTGCAGCGCTACATGTATATACAGAAGTGGAGTGAGAGGGTTTTTCAATGGACCTGGGCCTACCACCCTTTTGTGGGAAAAATTTGGTTGATTATATAGGGAATCACTGAAGCATGACAGGAGCGGGCCCCCTCTCAGGCAGTCAGTGGGCCCCACTTATGAAAATTTCTGGATCAGCTACTGATGTAATATATATATATAATTTAATTTGAAAAATAGAATGTATTATAAAAGTGTTGGTTAATTTTAGAAAATAGTCCTTTTTGAAATTCCATCATGTTATTTAAATAAATTGGGGAGATTTCTGGAGAATGCTGTATAGGTAAAGTAATATAACAGTATCCTCACTTGAAATTTCATATAAGGTCTAAGTTGTAAACAAGAATATTTGGATATTGATTTTTTTTTAATTAACTATATAATATCACATCCATAACAATTTCTAAAAAAGCTTTTGTTTTTGCAGCACATTTTAAAATACAGCACCACATTACCATGATTGTAATAGGCCTGTGGGAAAACTTTTTTTTGGGAGGATAAAGTGATATTATCTTTTTATTAAACAAATTTTTGTAATACACCAGTTAGAACAACAAAGTATGCATTAACCCAATTAGATTGAATTTTATGCAGTCCTTTGAGACTTTAACTTGTGTTTTTCATCGTGGATGATCAATGAAACATAATCAAACAATGATCAGGGGATTTTTTATCACTATAAAGAATTTGATAAATCAGTGATGAATTCCAGAAAGGGGGGGGGGGGGTCCCAAGGGTTGAATGATTTAAAAGTGGATATGGTTGGAACCCCCACCCCATTTTTATTCTGGCTTGGAAACACCCATATTTGGAGTTTTGGGGACCCCCTTTTTAAAATGGTTGAATATGACCCTGTCATTAGACAGTAGAATATACTGAAATGTTCATGTCTTCATGTGTTTTTTCTCTTTTTAAAAAGATTTTAAGCTGCTGTGAGTGAGTGTCATGTCCAAAACTATTGCTATCTCGTTACTTCCCTTTATTAAACTTGTGCTGTGTGTTATGTTCTTGAAACAACTTGATTTGTTAAGTCAATACATTAATATAAATAAAATTTTGACCTAGCTCTCTATAATTGGATACAATGTATGAAATTATTTTTTACTTACTGATAATTTAAACTGTATTGCATTATGGTAATTTTCCTTAACACCATCAGTATTGAAAGCAAGCATGAGGTAACGATACTAGGAGGATTGAACGAGTTCATTGTCAAGTTCTATGGACCTAGTGGTAGTGAGTATAAAATGAAGCTCAATATATATTTTTAGTCAATGTCATTATCAGCTGAGTCAGCATTTATTTGACATGAGGTTAAATGAGGTAAGATTTTGACACACTTTCATTAGAGAATTTAAAGCAGCATACATACATGACATATGTATCAGATACAATAATGGGAGTTCTTTTTATAATGTGATGCTCATCCAGTTAGAGCTAATGTCCTAATGCATGTAAAGCAACACTTTGGTTTGATTGCTTGATTTGTTTGTATATTGTACAGCTGTAATTGGGATAACTTTCAATCAAATTTAAATATAATGTATAAAGGTTTAACTATATTATGGCTGTATACAATGTATATTGTTTGAAGACATCAATCTTAATTACAAAGTTTGAGTAAACACTTATATAAACAAAGCAAGCAGGCCAACCAAAGTTTTACTATACAAGATGTATTAAGAAATTTGCTCTAATGGTAAGTTTGTAAGATTCCAAACTTTATGGATGACCAATTTTTGAATGAATGATGTATTTATAGCCTTTGGAATTTTGCAACAGCTGGTGCGATTTTTTTTTGTCTCCACTGTTAATTGTATTGAAATTGGATAGTTTGTATATGATTTCCTAGACTCATATACTGTTGAGTGTTGTTTTAAATTTTAATTTAGGATTTCTTTTTTTACATGTAACTTTCTTCAATTTTCTCTGAGCAGTCACACCCTTATTAAGGGATTACCCCAAGGATCCGGAAATTTTTTCACCTAATTTCGGTCATTTTCATATAACATAAAAGTTGGTGCCCCTTTTCAAAAACAGATTGTCAAAATCTCATTACTGCACGAGTATGCTCATACTCGTAGCATCAACGAACTTGTTTCACTGTTGCATCGCGTTTACTTCATGATTTATCCTACCATTTTCCTAAAATCGATCAAAAGCAATTAAGGCAAGGCAACAGTTTAAGTATAAAATGATTTTAATGACTCAAAATCGTAATTTTCTCAGTCATCGCTTACGTTTCTTTCGATTCTGAAGTCGAAATTCAAACCGGATGTAATACGACAATACTAAAACGAACAATTCCGGACTTATTTCCGGGATTAGTTTTGTTTATCAAATTCACAGGAAAACATCGTTTTTTTAATATTTACCTTTAATAGTGTAAGAATATTAATGAAAATAGTTGCACTTGCAAGAAATCATTTTAAATTTACGATTTAGTGTCAAATCTGCGGAAGAGAATTTCAGGCATGCGTATCATAGTAAACAAAGCACGTGTTAGTAGTGAAAAAAATCCGTAAATTAAATCAAGTTTTAATTTAATTTTAAATCATTATTGACAATTGTCTTAGCTGAAAAGTAATTAAATAATGAAGACAGTTGGTATAGAATTTTAATTTCTTTATAATTGTTCCAGACCGTATGAGTATTTGGACCGTACGCGTACGGTCTGGACCGTATGCGTACTTTTTCAAAATACGCATACGGTCGGACCGTACGCGTACGGTTTGATTAATATTAAGAAGTTAGTCAAGTTTATTAGATACAAATGTATATAACAGATCAACAGAACTTATGTCTCAAATTAATATAAAAAGTTCAATAGTAATGGAAATAAAAACTTATTATTTTAACTATTTAAAATAATCACGCTTATTTAATCTGTTAATCTCCTGTATTTAGCATGTCAGTAATTCGTTAACTGCATGCAGCCCATTATGCTCATTGAAATTGAAGTTATCGGAAGTAAACATAAAGTGGGGAGACAATTGCTATAGAATATTTAGGAACTTTACAAAAAAAGACAAAGGAACATGCATGAACAAATCATGTTAATGTAAAAGAAAATATGACGTTCTTTGTGGTATATTTGTAGCAAGTGTCACCTTGGTCCAGAGTAACAAAATAGGATTCAGATATACAATTAAACAAGTTTTGATGTCAATTGTTCGCTTATTCACTTTATTCATCTTTTTGGTAATAATAACAATTTGTATAATTAACAAATTAAACAAAACTTACCTAAGTTGAAGTTTGATGTTAATTTGGTAAGGTCCAATCTCCCAGAATAACATGAGTGAACAATCGATCACGTGACACAAATCAGACTTCAGAGGAAAAGTCAGGAAACTGAAATTCACATCCACTGGGAGGGCATAAACACAATCACGGGCGGGCATGTTATTCTGGGAGATTGGACCTTACCAAATTAACATCAAACTTCAACTTAGGTAAGTTTTGTTTAATTTGTTAATTTAATAAGTCCAATCTACCCAGAATCACATGAGTCTTTAGAGTTCAGTTTTCTGTACTTTTATCATATTCTGTTATAACAAATTGAACTCCAATTCACAAGGTGTAAAGCATGGTAAAATTTTTGAATTTCCACCGTTTTGATATATATGTACAACTGTATCTTTCCAATAGTATTTGTAAAATATATATCCTTTATATACACATGATATTTACAACATTTATTTTCCATTTGAATTTAAGACTTCATTACTAAATGTACTGTCATTAGTAGTGGGTCGTTTGTAATGTTTTCTAAAAACACTATCTTTTCTCCATCCTGCTGTTCTTAGAATAGTATCTATAGGTATCTTACCACTCACGTAAGAAGTACAAGCTCCTCTTGTGCTATGAGGCGAGAAAATAGTCATATCGATGCCTGCTAAAACAAGAACTTTTTTAATCCAGCTAGCTATAGTACACTTTTTGACAGCTTTGTGCGGTTTTTGATGACTTACAAATAATTGTGTTACATCATTTCTAAGTGCTGCTGTTCTTTCTAAATATTCATTTAAGGTATACACAACACATATTCTATAATCTGGTTTATATGCCTCAATAAACAATTCTGACAACTGATATCCTGGTCTTGTTTGTTTGAGCAAATCTCCATATCTAATTTTTACATATGTTTCTCCTAATTCAAGGTTCCGAATGTCAATAAGAAACAAACTTTGGATTCTTTGTCCTGTTGTCAAAGCCAACAACATTACCAATTTTAATGTTAACTTCTTTAATGAAATATCTTTCACTGGTTTCAAACTTTTTAAGAACTTTAAAACAATTTCAATGTTCCAAGTGACATTATATTTTGGAAGAGAAGGTCTTTTGTTAAAAATTCCCTTCATAAACTGTTTTACTTGGACATGTTTTCCAATTTGAACATTAGTTATCAAATACACAAAACTTGACACAGCAGATTTAGCAGTATTTAAAGCACTGTAACCCAATCCATTTTCAAATAAATTGAAAAGAAACTTTAGAACATTGTTTATAGATGGATTAAATTGATTAATCTTTTCTTCGTTACAAAAAAACATCCACTTTTGGATATATGACCCATATTGTTTTTGTGTACTTTCTCTCCATGATCCAATGATGATATTGGCAGCGTCTTTTGAAAGGCCTCTTTCACACAATTTTTCCCTGAGACCATGAAAACTCCCAGTCTCATATTTTTTAACTGATGATTTTGACTTGTTTTTGGATTTTGTAAGATATTTTGAACTTTTGGTAGAATGTAGGGTTGTTTGCATACTAATTTCAGCATCACAGGAAACCAAGGTTGTGTCGAAAATAACGGAGCTATCACCACTGCTGTTGCTCTTTCTAGACAAATTTTCTGTAATACAGCACTCAATACACTGAAAGGTGGAAAAATATATGCGTAATAATCACTCCAGTTCAAAGAGAAAGCATTAACTGCAAAAGCCTTAACATCTGGTCCAAATGAAACATACTTATCTAACCTGTAATTATATTTTGAGGCAAAAAGGTCAATGTCACAAGGTCCAAACTTGTCCATGATTTGAGCAAATATATTGTCTACTATCATCCATTCCATATCAGCATTAAGCTTTTGCCTGTTAAGTGCATCTGCTTTAATGTTTAACTTTCCTTTTATGAAGAAAACACTTAACCAAATTTTCCTATGCATACACCATAACCAAATTTGTTTAGCTAGTCTATTAAGTGATGTTTTTCTTCCGCCCATTTTATTCAAATATTTTATAGCTGTAGTGTTATCCAGAAATAATTGGACATGTTCTCCGTGTGAATTTTCACAAAATTGTCTTAAGGCCAAAAAGGCTGCCTTTAGCTCAAGATAATTTATATGTTTTTGTCTCTCCTCTTTCGACCAAATACCTGACATATCCAAATTATTTGTAACATCATGTGCACCATATCCTATCATACTACTATCCGACTCAATTTTTCTGTCTGGCGATTTGAATACAATAGGTTTGAAACTATATGGTAAATTGAGAATCCACCAATTTATACAGTCTCTAGATTCCTTTGAAAGCTTCATTTTGCTTTCAAAATTTCCTTTATTTATTTTTAACTCAAAGTCTTTTTGTATTTCTAAGGTTTTGTAAAACAAAGGTGCATATAAAACACCATGTTCAGCTGCAACTAATTTCCCAATTAGCTTAGCAAACTCACGCACAGTAATAAATACTTTTCCCAACAAGTCAACACTTAAATTTACAATGTTCGCCACTTTCTTAGCAGTTAGTCTAACAGTCATATTAACTGAGTCTATTTCAAACCCTAAAAACTCAATTTTTGTAGTTGGTGTAACAACTGATTTCTTATCGTGTATAGTAAATCCTAAGCTATCAAATAACATCAAAGAGCTTTTTACATTATTACTGCATTCTTCATGTGAGTCACTGATGAGTAAAATATCATCTATATATGCACAATTTACATATCCTTCTTTCCTCAAAGAGGAGAGCACTGGTTTTAGTAGTTTTGTGAACACTCTAGGAGCGGACGATAAACCGTTAGGCATAGCAGTAAACTGAAAAAAGTTTTCTTTCCATTTAAATCTTAAATATTTCCTGTCCTCAAGACTAATTTTTAGACTATAAAAAGCATCTTTAATGTCCAGTCTAGAAAAGAGGCAGTTTTGTTTTACTAATTCTACAGCTGACTTGAAAGTTTCCATTTTAAAATGTTTATACTCCAAATGTTCATTTAAATTACTTAAATTGAGAATAAGTCTATGAGATCCATCAGGTTTAGGTCTTATAAAAATGTGAGATACAACTTCCCCAAACTGATGGTTAGTAAATTCAATGACACTTTTATTCAACAAATTTGATAGCAGGTCATCAATAATGAGTTGCTCAGTGTCATTAAATTTTATTTCTTTACGTGAACATTTATTACAAGGTTCAGTCTCAAATTCTAAGTGATAACCTTGAGACACAATGCTCAAGAGGTTAATGTCACTTGTAATGTTTTTCCATACTGGTAAACAGTTTGAAATTTTTCCTGCTACAAAATTGGCAGGTAAATTTTTAAGATGATGTAATTCATTAACCATAAAAGTACTTACATTATCTTTTGTGACTAGTGTTTCTTGTGGCCCAGATTTCCCTTGCCTTTCTTGTTTTTCTTTCCCTCTCGGTTGATCTGGGCCCGTTTGGCTAAAAAAGAACTTTTAAAACCACTGCTATAACCACTGTTAAACCCATTGCTCTTATTGTTGTCTCTGTTTGATTTCTCAGGCTCTCTTGTTTTATCTTTTCCAAAACCTTTAGTATAACCAATCTTTTTCCCCAGTTTAACACTGTCGTCAATTTCTTTCATTCTCTTTTCGAGGTCCTCCTGTTCCCCAAACAGATACTTTGAAGAAATCTTTTCCCCTTCATTGGAAAGAACATAGTACTTTTTGTCAAGTGCTGGAGTCAGTAATCTTTTCCGCTGACTAGACATGTCTCTGTGTGCATACAGTAACATATTCAAAGAATCAAGTGCCAATTCGAAATTTTCTTCAGATTCCTCTGTTGAGCTTTTCAAACTTTTGTCCATCAACAAAACCAGAGGAATCATCCCATTCACTAAATAACCTTGAGTTCTCTGAAAATTCCGATCAGAGTCTTTTAAACGTTTGTCAGTCTCTTTCGAAGTCCATAAAACTTTATTGACCTTAGGCACTTCCAAATAATCACAATTCTCGGGTCTAACGTATTTTTCTAATAGCTCTTGTACCTCTTTGCTCCTATGGTCTACCGTAGACTCGGATCCTTGGTTTACGATTTTCGCTATTTCCTCGTGTACGGAAGGCCCCAATTTAGGCTTTTTGGAAAGAACACTTTCTACTCTTTTAATCTTCTCAAACTTAGTCGGTGCAATTTCCACTTTTCTCTGTTTACTCTTTGGTTCACCTTCCTCATCTTCATTTGACGATTCAAAATCTCCTTCGGATTCTTCTTCCGATATGCTGTCGTAAAAACTATCAGCTGTGTTTACACTACTTGGTGACCTGTTGACCTTGCTACGCGCATGCGTACTGGAAGCTGTAACCGGTGCGCGTTTGTTTTGAATACACGCATTTTTTATCTCTGAGACAGATTTAGTCAGAGCGTTTATTGCTCTCTGTTGTTCCAAAATCAGTTTCTGATTATTGATCATCTGCTCCTGGTACATTCCAATTAAATCTGGCCTATTTGTTTGGTCAGATGTAGCGGTACTCGTACTCGTAGCCCCTCCTTTTTTAATTTTTCCAGAAAACATAGAAGTAGCACTATTTTTCCCCACATTATCTGATGGAGCTCCAATGATTTGAAGAGAACCATCATCATTCACAATAACTGTTTGATTTTCAAATATATTGCAATCTTCCACTTGGATAGGTTCTATCGTAAATTCCTCCGCCATTCTGGGAAACACGTGCCCTCGGTTTTCGAAATCGAAAACTGAGATATAATCTTTACTTTATAATTTTCAAACGTATTTTTACGATATCTGTTTTACTATAATCACATAAATCCAATATAAAATACAATTTCCTGACAGATCATAGAATAAAATCCATAATTCGAATAATTTTTCCTCACAAAATAAGTTCCAATTTGCTTATGAAAGGATCAACCTCGTTCTGATTTGTGTCACGTGATCGATTGTTCACTCATGTGATTCTGGGTAGATTGGACTTATTAAACTAAAAATAAAGATTTTGATAAATGTTTGTTTAAATTTAACCCATATGATCCCAAAACATGTCTGCTCAGCTGGACCGTACGCGTACGGTCCAAATACTCATATGGTCTGGAACATAATATTAGTTCGGAGCTTGTGATTAAAATAGCCAGGTGTGAACTGAAAACACAGGTAAAGAGATTAGCGATCATTAGCCAATAGCTCCCCGAGGCATTAATATAGTTATTAGGAGGACCCTCAGGATTATAACACTTTACTGGAGTGGCAGTTTAATTACATAAAATCGATAACAAAACAAAAATATGTTTAAAATGGCGATTTGAAACTCAATCTCAACGAAATGACCGAAATTATTTCTGTTGAAAAATAAAATTTGACCTAAATCCCAATAAATGATTTAGGACTTTTGAGTGTCCGAATCGGTCATGTCTGGCATATATGACCGTTTCCGGACCCTTGGATTACCCACATACATATAATGTGAAAATTGCCTTACAAACACTGTATTAATAATAAATGAAATTTCTACCTCAGTACTTAATTGGCATATGAATTTGGTTGCATTTGTTTAAATTTTCTTCTTACATGGATCTTATAAAAGTAGTTTTGAAAAGGTAAAATGTTTTACCAGTATATTACCAACCACATATATATATCAACATATACAAATTTGGGAAAGTGAATAGATGAGTTTATTTTGGTTTCGGGATTATATTAAAAAAAGATTAATGATAATTATACGAATCGAATAATGATCTTTTGTCTCTTTTCCAAAAATTTCTTTAAATTTCAGCACCTTTGTGAAAAATACATTATTTCAGATCTGAAGGTTATACCTTATTAAGTGTTTAAAATTGTAAGTCTTCGTTTTTTTCTGAAATATATTTATTTGTTTGTTTAATTCTATTTACAAATAGTTGAAACGTAAATTAAAACTCTAAATTTGGATTAAGTTTTGTCAACAATAAAAAAAAACCCAACATCTTAACATGCTAAATAGATAGTTTAACATAGTTGAATTCATCAAACAGTCAACATGCCTATTGATTAACAGAAAAACAGATTTTAATATTGATGTTATTAATATAATGATCTGTATCATTTTAACTAAAAAATACACAGATGGGCTTGGTTAATTAATGTGTCAATATAAATGTGCAGAATGATTGATTGGTAGCTATAGATAATCCATGAAAAAATTAAAACAAACTTAGTTTATTTAATAATATATTGAAGATATATTTAAAGATTAAATACAATTGTTAACTGACATTCCAAGAAAAGAATGTTTCAACATGATCAAATTAAAGTTTATTAGAATATTAAGATGTATATTAAGATTATACTCTATATATATATAGCTAATTCAAATAATCTGATTACAAAACATATCATGTTTCAAATTGCTTGTGCACAAGGACCTTAATATTTCACTGTTCTGTTCTGTTCTACTTTTAAATTGAAGACTTTTGGGAGAATCTCAGGATTTGTCTTAATTTACATGCTTTCAAAATTTTAGAAGGAGAAATTTGATTGGTTAACATATTTTTCAGAACAGAAAGTTCAGTGAAGCATTGTCTTATCCATGAAACATGATCTGTTTTAATCAAATTGCGTTACAGACTTTTTGAAGTATAAAGACATCAAAAATATATTAAATAAGATGTAGTATCAGTGCCAAATATGGACAACTGTACGTACATGTCTTTCTAAGTCACAATGTATAAAAAGTTAACAATTGTTGGTCAAAGTACAGCCTTCAACACTGAACAACAAGAATTGTTAACAAACAAGTTTAGCATTGAATATCTGACAAAACACATGTATATACATGTAATATTAGTGTTTTATAGACAATAACTGTTTTGTGTCTTTAAATATCAGCTGTATTTGTACGAGGCTAGGAAACAAGGTGTATGCGAGCTTTTAGCGAGCTATTACACCTGTTTCGAGCTCAGTTAATACATCGCTCAAGGTGAATAATTATCTATTTTAATATAACAAACTAATTTCAACAGTAAAAACAAATAACAAAACATTGTCCAATTTGAAACAGGAGTGTACCAGTTGTCCTACACTTCACATTCACTAAACATGCATGCTGAAATTGACATGGTTGTTTTTGTTACACAATCATACACATTCAAGTTTTAAAATCGATAGTTGTCATCGTAGAAAAGACTGCTGGTCATGTGTGTATGTTATCAGAAAATTGGTGTGATTCTTATTGCTCTAAAGAAATGTTTGAAAACAAACAGAACGTATTAAAGTAATCGTTAATTCGCAATTGAGATGTCGTTGGAATGCGATTGCAACACACATTCTGAGGTCACGCAGGTTTATACAATACTCAGTCCGGCAGTGGGCGGATCTTTAAAGCGATATCTGTATAGTATACAGATACAGCATAGCGATATCTGTAGGACTGTATCTGTATAGTAGAACACCCAACTGCAGGATAAATTTGAATAAATTATTTATGTGTATTTGTAGCTCCATATGACGGAGGAGTGTGGAAAGTGAGAGTAGATTTACCAGAGAAATATCCTTTCAAGTCTCCCTCTATTGGTAAGCATGATATGATACTACACTATATAATAACTCATACAAATGTTACTCAGCAGGAACAAAACTTAAAGGGAGCCCAGTTGCCCATGGCTCCTAGATTTTGAGCAGGGCCCCTAAACTTTCAGGTAAATTTCAGTTGAACATACATTGTATAGAAACTAATTATAAAATATCTTGTCTGGGCTCCCTGCTTGAAATTCCCAAGTTTAGTGACTTTAGTCCAAAATGTGTTAACATTTAGTGGTCAAATTGATTTGAATTTTATGTAGTTCTTTTTATACGACTGCAAAAATTCAAAAAAATTTGGTCGTATATTGCTATCACGTTGGCGTCAGCGTCTGCGTCGTCGTCATCCGAATACTTTTAGTTTTCGCACTCTAACTTTAGTAAAAGTGAATAGAAATCAATGAAATTTTAACACAAGGTTAATGACCACAAAAGGAAGGTTGGGATTGATTTTGGGAGTTTTGGTTCGAACATTTTAGGAATAAGGGGCCAAATAAGCATTTTCTTGGTTTTCGCACTACATGTATAACTTTAGTTTAAGTAAATAGAAATCTATGAAATTTTTACACAAGGTTTATGACCACAAAAGGAAGGTTGGGATTGATTTTGGGAGTTTTGATTCCAACAGTTTAGGAATTAAGGTCCAAAAAAGGTCCCAAATAAGCATTATTCTTGGTTTTCGCACAATGACTTTAGTATAAGTAAATAGAAATCAATGAAATTTAAACGCAAAGGTTATGACCACAAAAGGAAGGTTGGGATTGTTTTTGGGAGTTGAGGTTCCAACAGTTTAGGAATAAGGGGCCCAAAGGGTCCAAAATTGAACTTTGTTTGATTTCATCAAAAATTGAATAATTGGGGTTCTTTGATATGCCGAATCTAACTGTGTATGTAGATTCTTAATTTTTGGTCCCGTTTTAAAATTGGTCTACATTAAGGTCCAAAGGGTCCAAAATTAAACTTAGTTTGATTTAAAATCCTTGGGGTTCTTTGATGCTGAATCTAAAATTGTACTTAGATTTTTTATTATTGGCCCAGTTTTCAAGTTGGTCCAAATCGGGGTCCAAAATTAAACTTTGTTTGATTTCATCAAAAATTAAATAATTGGGGTTCTTTGATATGCCAAATCTAACTGTGTATGTAGATTCTTAATTTTTGGTCCCATTTTCAAATTGGTCTACATTAAAGTCCAAAGGGTCCAAAATTAAACTAAGTTTGATTTTAACAAAAATTGAATTCTTGGGCTTTTTTTATATGCTGAATCTAAAGATGTACTTAGATTTTTGATTATGGGCCCAGTTTTCAAGTTGGTTCAAAATAGGATCCAAAATTATTATATTAAGTATTGCGCAATAGCAAGAAATTTTCAATTACACAGTATTCAGCAATAGCAAGAAATCTTCAATTGCACAGTATTGTGCAATAGCAAGAAATTTTCAATTGCATAGTATTGCTTAATAGCAAGAAATCTTCAATTGCACAGTATTGTGCAATAGCAAATATTTTCAATTGCACAGTATTGCACAATAGCAAGAAATATCTAATTGCACAATTTCAATTGGAGTTATCTTTCTTTGTCCAGAATAGTCATTGAATCAACTTAAATCATTGTTTTATACAATATACAATGTATATTCACTTTTACTACCAACTGCTAAATTAAAACAATCTTTACCATTTAGTGATAACAAGCACTTTATTTTACATTTTAATATTTTATGATGTATTTAAATGAGTAGTTATTGTTGCAAATTCCATTAGAAATTTGAATTGAGATCAGTTTTGGAAAAAGGGAAAGGGGGATGTGAAAAAAAATGGGGGGGGGGTTAAATTTTTCTCATTTCAGATTTCATAAATAGAAAGAAAATTTCTTCAAACATTTTTTTGAGAGGATTAATATTCAACAGCATAGTGAATTGCTCAAAGGCAAAAAAATATTTTAAGTTCATTAGACCACATTCATTCTGTGTCAGAAACCTATGCTGTGTCAACTATCTAATCACAATCCAAATTTAGAGCTAAATCCAGCTTGAATGTTGTGTCCATACTTGCCCCAACTGTTCAGGGTTCAACCTCTGTGGTCGTATAAAGCTGTGCCCTGCAGAGCATCTGGTTATGTACTTGTTATATATTAATGTAATTATGCATGTTATGATACATGTATTCATCAAGATGAAAAAACCTTGCTCCAAGTTATACATGCAATAATTACTCTGTAAATTAGAAAAAAAATATATTTATGTATGCCTGAGTTACACTATGAATTTTGATTTAAATTCATCTCCTCTTGATCAAATCCAGTTTTGTCCAGTTTTATCATCTTTTCAGAAATGTTATTCTTTATAAATGATTTATTTGATTTAATTGACCCTGAAACAATAAACGTAAACAACAGGAAGCCTACATAATTTATTCTTATTAGTTAGACATATTTTTAACCTATTAAGTAACATCTAAAAATAGACATTTAAGCTGTACATATTACATGTTACATATATATGTTTGTAGGTTAAAACTTCCTGATTTTAGAATTTATAAAATCTTCACATGTAACGATGTATTTGATTTTGACATCATATACATTTTTTATAGGTTTGTTATCAGATAATATATGTATGTTTTATATATCATGATATAATATAGACATCATTTACATATACATCATTGCTTTATTGGTGCATATTTTATGCCTACATAAGTGATAATGTACAATTATGCACTTTAAGATTGGAGACATAAATAAATGTTTGGCTGACTATACATATTCATAAAGATTGAAATGTTTATAATATTTATAAACTTATAAAAATGAATTATTTCCAAAGAATTGTTACACAAATTAAGTGGATACTTTTGTAAAGAAGATATTCCAAATTCTTTTACAAAAATTCAAATGTGTTCAATTTAGCACTTAAAGGTATATTTTTTATGACATATTTGATTTGACCAGCTTGTATCTAAATTTTCACCAAAAAAATATCACTGTGGGATCTAGACTGTATACATGTACATGTATCAAATTCTCTGTTGATAAATTTATATATTTTTTTCTTTAATCAAAGAAACTTAAGTCCTTAATTGACTTTAAAGGTAGATTTGGTGATTTTTTTTAGTCATACAGCAAATTTTAACTATTTATAAAAAAAATCAAAATATTTTGGTTTAAACGTAGACCTGTTGAAGGTAAATAAAAAAAGGTGCTTTAAGATGCACCAAATTTATGAATGTGTTTTCATTAATTTACAAGACCTGAAATTTTACTTAGGAGCACAAAGGCTTATAAATATATATCACATTTGTTCAAAGCCTGAAGTTTTTGCATTTCAAAAACAAATGCTGAAATGGCATTGTTTGGAGATTTTTGCTTAGAGATTTATCAAAATATTATTAACAGCCTGATCCGACAAATATTTTTTTTTACATGCATGATGATACTTTTATATATTGTTTAAAGATATAGACTTGTGAAAAATCTCTTTTTGAGTTATTCTTATATTCAATTTTATCTGAAACTTCGACCTGAATAATCAATTTTTAATCAAAGTTAATATTTTTCAGGTTTTATGAACAGGATATTTCATCCCAATATAGATGAAGTGTAAGTAGAATTTAAAATCTGGCACATTTTACATGGAGATTATTTGGCTCCCCACCTCTGACCTCAGTCATGTTCTATTGAATTTGAATCTTGCATACTTTATAAATAAGAAGGTCTGGTATGAGTGCCAATGAGACAACTCTCCATCCAAGTCACAATGTATTAAAAAGTTAACAATTATAGGTAAAAGTAAGGCCTTCAACAAGAAGTCTTGGCTCACTCCAAACAGCTATTAATGGTCTCAAAATGTAGTTCAATTGTTGAATTTTGTGATGATATAGTTCAAAGGGGAACCATTTATTATTAGTCAATGATCTGTGGTATGCAGTTGTATAATCAATGGCACATGTTATTTCCAAGATGATTTTCTAGCTCAACCCTACTGGCCTCAGTCATGTTTCTTGACCTTGAAAGATTTGTATTGTTAGCATTTTAAAGTATTGCCATTTAAATTTAAATTTGTGCATTCACTATATACAATGAAAATGACCTAAAAGTGAGACATAAGTTTACTATTACTAGTGTTACATACAAGACCAGATGCATAGTTATAATAAAACAGGGTTGTGGGTTCAAAGTTCAAACTGGAAAAAATGTGATATAGTTGTGTCATTTCATTTTAGATCTTTATTTTATATTATAGATCTGGCTCTGTATGTTTAGATGTTATAAACCAAGCATGGACAGCTCTATATGGTAAGATAAGATAAATGAAGAAAATGTTGTACTATTATTCCATTAAGTATGACACTGAAGGCTGTTCTCAAACATGACACCATGTGACACAGTCCTAGAAACAGTCACAGAAAAGGGAGAAGTTGAATGTTTTTTATGTGAAGTCTTGGTTTAAATTTATTTAAAATTTCAAAGACTGTTGACTTGCTTGTTGAGTACTAAAAAGTCTGCTGAATATGTATGCTTGTGCCTGATGTTCATATTATGAAATCATAATCTTTCAGTCAGTTAAATTGAAGTCTGGAGCTGGCATGTCAGTTAACTGCTAGTAGTCTGTTGTTATTTATGTATTATTGTCATTTTGTTTATTTTCATTGGTTACATCTTCTGACATCAGACTCGGACTTCTCTTGAACTGAATTTTAATGTGCGTATTGTTATGGGTTTACTTTTCTACATTGGTTAGAGGTATAGGGGGAGGGTTGAGATCTCACAAACATGTTTAACCCCGCCACATTTTTGCGCCTGTCCCAAGTCAGGAGCCTCTGGCCTTTGTTAGTCTTGTATTATTTTAATTTTAGTATCTTGTGTACAATTTGGAAATTAGTTTTTGGTTTTGTTTTTTTTGGTTGGGTTGTTGTCTCTTTGACACATTTCTCATATCCATTCTCAATTTTAGGTTTTTAAAAAAAATGGGGAGAAGTGTAATGGCATTATGAATGTTCATGATTTTCAAACATTATCTTACAGATAATTCAGAAGAAGTAAACTTTACATCAAAAAAATAAAAATCATTGTCATGTTATTCTAAAGCAAAAATGAATAGCCTAATATGTTAGGTATTTGTTATTTAAAAGTACATCTATGGCCAAGTCAAAAATGTAAATATAAAAAAAAATCACTCAAATTGAAGATACATTTGTACTCGGGTTTTATTAACTATTATATTTGTATTTGTCTTTTCAGATCTGTCCAATATCTTTGAGTCCTTTCTGCCACAGTTGTTAACTTACCCTAACCCTACCGATCCACTTAATGGTGATGCTGCCTCAATGTATTTACATAAACCAGAAGAATACAAGAAGAAGGTTGCAGGTTTGTAGAAAACAATTGTTTGTTTTATCTTTGTCTGGGTACTGACATATAATAGTGCTTACCTCCATAAAATATTGATAACTGTAAACCAACTAATTTTCGCAACTTTCCTGAGAAGATAAATAACACGAATATAAATTGTTGTGAATAAGTAAAACTTGGATATTTTCTATTTAACTACATCAAATATATTTGAAAATCATGAAAATAAATCGCTGTGAAGTAGACTAAATAGGGCTAAACACAAAATAAAGTATCCACGAAAGTAAGTTGGTTTACAATATATAAGATCAAGAAGGGTGGTTACTTTATATGTGTGTATGTGTATGAATATTCATCTTTGTTATTATTTTCTTTGGCCTAGTCTTAGAGTAGACGTATGATTCCTACCCTAAATTTGCCTCTACAAAATATTCCACTTTTAATCTTAAAGAATATAAAGGTGTCCATTCTGTTTAGTTCCAACGTGGGCTATTTTTTTTTAATTAAGCCATTTAGGGTGTAATTTTTTTAACAGTAACAATAATATTTTATTTTCAGAATATGTAAAGAAATATGCAACAGAAGAAGCATTAAGAGAACATGAACACCAGTCATCATCTAGTGAAAGTTCTATGAGTGATTTCTCAGAAGATGAAGCTCAAGACATGGAACTGTAACCATAGCTTTGTCATAAGATTTCATCATCCCATATTGCATCAGTTCTAAATTTAACACCATGTGAAAGTGAAAATGCTGTTTATTGCTTGTACCCCTTGTTGCTTCATATAATATGTTGTTAGTTGTTGTTTTAGATGGTGACTTTATTGATAGATGGACAAATTATTATCAGCTGTAATTATGACAATTTGTGTATAATATTTTTAAACATCTTATTGGAGCAGGCTTCTTCAAATTAAGATTTGTTTGTACACTTACAAGTATTTTTTCCCATTCCATTTCAATATTGTTATAGGAAATTTTTCGTTTTTTGCTTTTCACTAAAGAAAAATTAAGGTTTTTGTGAACGGTTAACAGTATATTTATTTCTCTTTTATAATAAATACCACCATTCTTCTTACTTGAGAAATAAAGCAAATTTTTGAGACACTAGGGTATTTATTAACAATTTTTACCTTTATAAAAAGTCCTGAACAGGTAAGCTCTTTTCAAAAAATCGAAACTTCGGTAAATGCAAAAAATCACATTTTTTTTTTTGGCTGATGAAACTTAACTAAAAAATTCCCTATTGTTTTAATCCATCAATTTAAGACACTCGTATCATTTTTAATAATGAACAAGGGGATGTTATCTGGTGTTATTTTTAGAACATGTTAACCTGGGAAATTGTTATGCAGGCCTTCAGGAAGTGTTTTTGAATGAAGTATAATTGTAAAACAAAATGTAAGATTCTGACTCCTTTTAATATTCTTATATTTTAGTTCATATCTAACAAAAAAATCTGGAAAATTGAGTTCTCTTATTGCAATCTAGTAAACAGTTTCTTTTTTTTCTTTCGTTAAACGTCTTTCTGTGAATTTCAAATTCTGAGCACACTTAGCTACAAGTTTGTGCCGCTTGACATCGAAGTTGTAGGAAAACATATGGATAACTTATGCTATCTTTGGTCATCCTCATCCAGGTCACACTTTTGGGAAATTCCCATGACAAAAAATTATAAACTGGGTCATTTTTGTGTTTTCCACACATTTTGTTCATTCAAACACTATATGTTATGTGTGGCCTATGTACGCTTTGATGGATAGTATTAAATTTCTTCATTTGATAAAATTATATGCTGTGATAAATGTTTTGACATAGTGCTTTAAAATGTCCCCCAGAACTTAAAAAAGTTTGATATCTTTAGTCTTTCGAATTTGTACATGTTCAATTGCAAAATAAAGTTTTTCATTACTGAAATAAAACATTATGGTGTTGAAAATAATAGAAAGTAATTGAGACTTAAATATTTTCTTATTTGATATAAACAGAAAGTTTATCTAAAACTGAATGTTTTATTTATAGTTACTACTTTACTTTTAGTTTTAATGAAATGAATTTTTATGTAGATTTTTGTTTAAATTTTGATGCATAAGACAACAAGAGAAACTATTGAATGAAATAAACATTTCATAGTGATGTATTGGATAGAGCTAATATTCCTTTTTTATTTTGAACCAATACTTAAAGATAAATTTTTAGATAAAATTTGATATCATTTTAAAAAAACTTCTGTTTTTCCTTCTTTTTTTTTAGTTAGTTATTAGAAAAGATTATTACAGTAATTGATAAAATTTTATAATGCACTAACAGATTTCTTTATATAACAGATTAAATCACTCAAATTTGGCAGAGTTAGGATTTTACAGCACAAATATCTAGTTTGAGATTAAAGTAGAAGAAATGAAAACATTTGAATTGTGAATTTGGTTTGTTACAATATTGATTCCCAGGTTTCTTTTTCATTAAATCAATTCACAGAAGGCTGTTCTGACTAATTGTTAAAATTCTCAGTCTTTATTTGCTATTAATAGCTGTAGCAATTTTTAAGTAAAAAAAAATAGTGAAATGGGTTGACTAAGTTATATAGAATTGAAAGTTATAAAATATTTTTAGACTTTACCAGAACTTTTATTGTAGGAAAGGTTTGAAACCATACACAATAAAAGCAAGATGGTTATATTCTGAAAATTTGGTTCTTTGACATTAGATTCTGAAAATAAACTTGAGTTTTTTTATATTTAATAAATTCTGAAATTGAGGTACTTTGACCTTAGATTCTGAAAATAAGGTTCTTTGACATTTTGTATTGGTTAATTTTTGGTTATTATAAAAGAAATATGTTGTGTATGTTGAATAAATTTCATACACATTGGTTATAAAACAGTATAAATTTTGATATTTTTTTGCATGGATTTTTACAAAGATATGACCATAGAAATGTTTAAAATAAACAAATTACAAAAGTATCCTTCTGGAATAGGACTATATACTTATTTCACATGTTGGTTCTTCGGTCTGTAATTTATTGCATTACCTTTAGATAAAAAATCACTTCTTCCATAAATTTTCTAAAAGTACTAATCAGTATAGATAACATTTATAGTGAAAGCAATATTATTTACACTTAAAACAAAGTTCTCTGAAAATTTTAATAAAAAAGTTAGGACAGTCTTTGCACATTTCAAGCTGGTCATGGATGAATGAGGAATAACTGTTATTTTGAAGTAAATGTTTTTTTATAGTAAAAAAAAATTATAAATGACTTAATGTGAGCTATTTTGGTTCATTTTATCATGAATTAAGAAATCATATTTATCATGTAGTTTTTTTTTTCCAATTTTTATTTTTAATGTGTTATACAAGTATATCTGTATTTTTTTTTAATAAACTGGGATAATTCTGTGGTTGTTTTTGGATAGCTTAACAAAAAATGTATTTTGTTATTTTTTTATTAGAGTCAGTGACAAACCATGTTATAGACCGTATGGTTCAGAGTGAAAAGTTATGAAATTTTTTCAAAGTTAATCAGATTTTTAAAGAATTTTGTTAAAAATATGGACTGCCCAAATATCAAATTCATTGTTTAATTTTGTGGAAAAAAAGCAGACGAAGAATTTCAATTTATTAAACTTTAAATTACTAATACGATAAATTAAAAAAAAACTATCATTATTTACTACATGTAAAAAAAAGAACTAAGCAGGAGTAAGTCCTGGAATTGACATATTTATTTCAAGTTGAAGGTCGTTTAGACCA
Source organism: Mytilus edulis (assembly GCF_963676685.1). Taxonomy (NCBI): domain Eukaryota; kingdom Metazoa; phylum Mollusca; class Bivalvia; order Mytilida; family Mytilidae; genus Mytilus; species Mytilus edulis. The sequence goes on from NC_092344.1 coordinate 43,314,962, forward strand.
AATTATTTGGACTTAAAATGTCTGTTTGATACAGTGTAAAGTTGGTCTGTGTTATTAACAAGTTAAATGTTATTTTTATCAAAATTTTCAAAGGAGCACGGTTAAAATAATTGTACATTATAGCCATAAGAATTTATCATCAGTTTATTTCAAATACCAATTGTTTTCCATTTCTAATTATTTTAGCAGATGCCTTTCATGCTATCATGTTAAGTTTATAATATTTTGCTAAATAGGGAAACATTATGGCTAAGCATTACTTTTTTCATGCAATTTAAACCATAGTGTTTAAGATGCACATACCATGAAAGATGGTGTGATTTACGAAAAAACATGCTTTTTGAAAAAAAAATTTAATTTAGAGAATTTTGAAACAGTGTTTAATTATTATGTCAACAAATTAGTAGAATATATCAAATCATGTTGATATCAAACATTGAAGATATTCCCAGCTATTTCCATCGATAGCAGTATGATTTGAAAGTCTAAATACATAAACATAGATAAATTAAGATTGCTATATCAATAATGTATACCCCACATTTCTTTTTAATTATTTTCCATTGTCTTGGTAGAATAAATTATCAAGATCACAATATTTTTTTTATCAAACTATAGAAATGTTTATCAGCGAAATTAAATTCATACTTATACACTTAACATCATTGAAATGAACAAAATTCTGGTCATATGAAATTTCATACTTTTCCCTGTAGAATCTCTGCTTTTTGTGCTTGCATACCATTTGTTTGCTGTCACTGTGTAGAAGTTTGTGTAATGTACATTTGTTTCTAGGAGAAAATACTTCTTAATTTAGGCTTAAGAGTCTTAACGATTTAATACTTTATTAATTTGTTGTAAAATAATATTCCCTCCATGAAATTATATTAGTTGTGGCCATTTGGTTAAATGTGATTGCTATTTTCATCAATATTACGGAAAGCAATGTATAAGAACATTTATCAAAATAATTTTCTAAATTACTCTTATTCCATTGTAGAATCAATGGACAAAGTTTTTTAAATATATTAATGTATTTCTATCTGATAAATTTGAAAGTCTGATTTATCAATGCTGGTTTCTGTTTTACAAGAAAAGCTGTAGAAACAGAAAACCAGTTGAGAACTTGTATAAAAAATGATTGTTTCACCTCCAAAATTGATAATTGCAGTGAAAGTTAATAAACATATACAACAATAGTTTATATATACTGTATAAAGCAATAATACTTTTTTGTGTGTTTTTATGATAGAAGTATGAATATATGCTTCCAGTTGTATTTGATTCTTAAAAAATACCTCCTACTCGTTTTTGCCATGTTGAATGTTTTGTTTCAAATTGGTGAGAATTCCTTATTTTTTGTTAAGTCTTGTTTTTAATGTCATGTTGCCTATTGTTAAGATTTTGTTACAATGATACATTTGGTGAGAGTAACCAATAGTGATTAGGTCATGTTGTTGCTATTATTGATAATTATGTGATTCTTGCTGGACCATTTTCTGATTTCAATACAAAAGTACAAAACTAACATTGATTTTTTAACAATCACAGATTTGCATACTTTTAATTCAGAATTAATGCATACTGATCGAGAAATCACCAGAAATTTGTTAATTTTCTGAATTATTTGACATGAATAAATATAAATGAAACTTTATGATTTTTTTAGGAAAATATAAAATAGGGACTATTTTAAATGAAATATTTGATGATCCTACATTACTTAAGCAATTGTGCACACTTTAAAACTGTTTATTTTTCGACCTTTCACACACAAACCTATTGTTTCTAGCATGTGAAAAGTTGTCTCATCAGCAAGTATACCACATCTTCTTATTTTCATATACAAATGGATTTTTTTAACGACCTTGACTGGCTATACAGCCCTTGCACAGTCGGCCAATACCGAACAGGCCTACAGCAATTGGTTAACTACATGGATTATTGAATTTATAAACTTTGTTCCTAGTCTTTTAAATTATTTTATTGATATCAGATTATGGATCCAGCAATATTTTATTTAAGATTTGTATATATCTAATATAAACATTTCCATCAGATTATACAGGTGTCTGTGAAATATAGAAATGTAGAGTGATTGGTTTTAGTCTTATATCTTTATCGATATTATGTATATTTATTCTATGGAAGAAAAATATGAAAAAGAAATAAAAAGATGAAAATCTGTTTTTTGTCATTTTTGCCTATCCTCGTCAGTGTCAAAAAGCAAGACATTGGTTTACTGTTTCCAGGATGGGTGGGAGCCTCAGCAATGTATTAGTTTGTGTTTAGGTCAAGTTCATGGTGAACCAAGCAGGTCAATGATATTTGGTATGCAGCTATATAAGCATTGGCACATCTCATTATCATGGAGATCATTTGGTCTATTGACTGAAACTTTTGCCAAGTTTTCATGTATTAGTTTGTGATTAGGACAGTTTTAAGATGAACCACTAACGCTGAGTCAATGATATTTGGTAAGCAAATGTATTGGTATTTGCAAGTTTCATTTCCAGGCAGATTATATATTCTCACCCCCTCTTTATGATGTACTGACTTTGAAACTTTTCCACAGTTTACAAGTTAATGTTTGTGTTTAGGTCTGTTAAACATGGAACGACTTATTAAAAACCTATAGTATCAATGGTATGTAGTTGTATTAGCACTGGCACATCACATTTCCGTGGGAATTGTTTAGCCCTATACATTAAGTCATGGTTCATTGACTTTTGAGTATTTTCATAACTTGCATGGTAATGTATAAATGCCATTTTTGTCGAGCCATTTGAATCTTTGGTCTATTCTGACAATAAATTCATATACTATATCAGTTTAAGTAAGTATGGATTTTTGGGAGGACAATATCATTTAGAATATCAATATATTGAAAACATAGTAATATGTTTAACTCATTTGAGGGTTATCTTTATTCAGAAAATAAATGTTTCAAAACTTTCTGTGGAAACAAAATGTCAAATCAGGATGTTGATGCTGTTTTTGACTTAGGACAGGCACATACAGAATGTGGCAGGGTTAAACTATTTTGTTGACGCTAAACCCTCCCCAAACGTGGACAGTGGTGTAACAGTACAACATAAGAACACATTATTACAATCACTTGAGAAAGGCTTAACTCATCAGATGGATACAAATAGAAAAACACAAACATATGGTGGACGTGGACACGCACAACAGAAAATCCACAGATTTGAGAGTACTCGCAGTGGTATCTATGATAAGTTTATTTACTGCCAGATAGAGCAAAGTCAACTTTAAAATCTTAAATTATATTGTGTTGCCTGATGGGCTAGTTTGGGCACCGTTTTACATTTAAATAGTAATACAATTACTGCAGGAAGTCATAAAACACTCTCAATAAAGGTAAAAACTGAGAATAAACCCTTCGAAAGTACAACACCGTGGGTAGGAAAATATATTACATTTGGTTTATGATTTTTGTCATTCCTATAACACAAGATCAAACTGAAATTTGAAGAATTTGAATGAGATTGAAAATGATCGAATCTTAAAATATGAATTCATTACAACATAAATATATCGATTTATTTCAAATGTAATTTAATATAAATTCCGTTCGTAGTTTTTGAAATTTCAAATCAATTTGATACGGGCAGCACCGAAGACAAATTAGTTGTCGGAATGGGCATCTGATAAACTCAAATGTTATACTCGTTAATGTAATTATTCAAATACATGTGCAAAATTAACTGAAAGAAGAAACTGTCTTTTAGACATTTTTTTAAAGGCAATAAGAAATAAGATTTTGACATGAGAAACATGGAACTGTTATCAACAAAACAAGCAAAAGTTGTCCATTATAAATCAATCTAAGATAGTGTTTTTAACGTTTCTGAAGGTTTTTTTTTTGTCAAAGTCAAAATATACTTTTTCAAAGTTAAATACATCATAATCATCAGCATATATTTCAAAAATTATGTCTTGAATTTTGGTATCATTGTAATATTGGTACAATTTATCTTTAGCGTTTGTCGCATGGTGCCTTGCTCTCTTTTTAATCTTTTCTAAATTCATCCAAACGTTAACAGTTTCATTCCATGCTACAATTTTTGTAAGAAGCTGTTCAGTAAAGGTGAAAATGTCAGACATTTTTCCAATCATCATATTCCTATATAGAAACCTCGGTAGTTTTACCTGAGGCTCCCAGTGGGAACCTTTAAATTGTTGTGTAAGCTTTAAAAAATCCAAAAATGATTTTGGAGTGCGTTTAAAGTAATACTCCATAAAAGATTTATCAAATCCTTTATCTAAGTAACATGACAATATTCGCTCTCTTGGCTCTCTCACAAATACTGCTTTTGTCCAAGAATTATCAAACATCATCTCTGTTACTTCTTTGTCATTGAATTGTATAAGATACGATAGAAGCTGACTAGAGTGGACATTTTCACTGCTCAATCCTTGTATAAAATGAAACAGACTTTTTAACGTTTCTGAAGGTTTTTTTTTTGTCAAAGTCAAAATATACTTTTTCAAAGTTAAATACATCATAATCATCAGCATATATTTCAAAAATTATGTCTTGAATTTTGGTATCATTGTAATATTGGTACAATTTATCTTTAGCGTTTGTCGCATGGTGCCTTGCTCTCTTTTTAATCTTTTCTAAATTCATCCAAACGTTAACAGTTTCATTCCATGCTACAATTTTTGTAAGAAGCTGTTCAGTAAAGGTGAAAATGTCAGACATTTTTCCAATCATCATATTCCTATATAGAAACCTCGGTAGTTTTACCTGAGGCTCCCAGTGGGAACCTTTAAATTGTTGTGTAAGCTTTAAAAAATCCAAAAATGATTTTGGAGTGCGTTTAAAGTAATACTCCATAAAAGATTTATCAAATCCTTTATCTAAGTAACATGACAATATTCGCTCTCTTGGCTCTCTCACAAATACTGCTTTTGTCCAAGAATTATCAAACATCATCTCTGTTACTTCTTTGTCATTGAATTGTATAAGATACGATAGAAGCTGACTAGAGTGGACATTTTCACTGCTCAATCCTTGTATAAAATGAAACAGACTTTTCCAGTATGTGCAGCCAGACTTTTCATTCCAAAAAAATATTAGCTTGTATTTTTGTATTACAACAGGTGAATTTTCAAATACATGTTTTATCTGTTCAATTTCTTTATCAGTTAACCGTGGAACATGTCTATTCTGTTGAAAAATATTATCTCTTTTCATATTTTGGTCTAAAAGTTGTTCACGATTTAGTTGTACAACATTTACATTCCTGTAGTTAGACATAAGATGTTCCCTTGTTTTGTTTGATACACTGACACTACGAAATGCATTATTCGTGTTTCTAATTATTCTTTCTCTTGCAGATGTTTTATCATTTTGTATAAAAAATTTGGCAAAGTTATCTACATCTCCGAAAACTTTAAATTCTAGTATCCAAAATATTATAGCACAGAATGCAGCAAATCTGCATATTCGTTTTATATGCAACTTCATTATATGATGATATCATACTAGAATATGGCGATATAATTGAAAACAGCTTGCTACATTATATACTGTTTTCCAAATGATCTTTACAAATTCGTGAATACTCATCAAAACATAGAATTTTGTTTGATAATATACAAAGATCATTGGCAAGCTGTTACTTTTAATTTCATATTTCATATAAATCCACAAATACATCGCTTCTTTCATTTGTTCATAATCGTGGAAAAGTTCAGAAGATTGTTGTAAAGTCAACAGTTGAATACGATTTTTATTAGGTCTTTCAACCTTTTCGGTTGAAAGACCTATTGGTTTTGTTCTGATTATTATTAGGTCTTTCCACTTTTCCGTGGAAAGACCTATTGGATTTCTTCTGATTATTTTTTTTTTTCTTCCGCCAAATTTTTTTCCTTCGCTGTTTTTTTGTTTCGCAAGATGTCGCTTAGATTTTTGGAATATGATATCGAACAGTTTATACGCTTTTGAAACCAACTCTGCTTAACCGAATACTTTCCCAAATAAGAGTTATCTCCCCGAACACTGTTTTCCTTGTTATCTCTAAGGCTTCGCAACCGTATAAGAAACCGACAAATTTATTTTTCCAAATTGCTCGTTATATCCTCAGGATGTTCTGTTTTATTTTGACCGAAGCCGTATATAGATTCCATATGAGAGTTATCCCCCCTTTTATGTTTGATATAAGAATATGCATTTCTAACTGGTAAACCATAAGTGATAGAGACCTAGGGTCTTTTGATTTGAGATCCTTGGTCCAAAAAAATGAAAATAAGGTCAAGGTCAAAGGTCAAGGTCATATTATAAATTTTGATTTTGGCTTATTTTCACTTATTTTCAAAAGCCGTATAACTTATCGACAAATTATTTTTACTAAATTGTTAGTTGCGACATGTCGTAACTTATAAATTTTGGTTGAAAGGGTGCGTAGAAAATAAATGGGAGTTTTCGCCCCTCTTATGTTTAGAATTATGCGTAAAGTGATATTACTCATGAACCATACATATTAAGGAACTAGTGTCTTTAGGTTTGAGATCCTTAGTCTATGACCTTGAAATTGAGGTCAAGGTCATAGGTTAATTGGACGTTCTAGATTTTGACCTTTGCTCCAAATTCATATTTAGACATCATAAAGTCATAGGAACTGACATATCAACTGAATTTTTAATATTTTCACATCAAAATATGTTGTAAGTGGTGGAAAGACCATCAATGGTTCTCTGAACAATTGGTTTTTAATTATTAAGGTCTTTCCTTTTACAAAAGGGAAAGACCTTACTGTATTTCTTTTGTTTATTATTATTATTATTATTATTATTAAGGTCTTTCCTTTTACAAAAGGGAAAGACCTTACTGTATTTCTTTTGTTTATTAAGGTCTTTCCTTTTACAAAAGGAAAAGACCTTACTGTATTTCTTTTGTTTATTATTATTATTATTATTAAGGTCTTTCCTTTTACAAAAGGGAAAGACCTTACTGTATTTCTTTTGTTTATTATTATTATTAAGGTCTTTCCTTTTACAAAAGGGAAAGACCTTACTGTATTTCTTCTGTTTATTATTAAGGTCTTTCCTTTTACAAAAGGGAAAGACCTTACTGTATTTCTTCTGTTTATTATTATTATTATTATTATTATTATTATTATTCTTCCGCCAAACTTTGAAGAAGTTAGCAGCCTAAACCGTAAGACGTGTCGCTTTCATGTTCACACTTTGTATCGGTGTCATGAATACCTATCTGGAACTCACCCTGTTAGTCGAAATATTTTGTCGGTTCGGAGTAATCCCTCCGAAACCAAAAAACCTTGTTATCGTTCCAACACCGTAACCATAATAGGTAGAAAAAAAACAAAGGGTGAAATTTGTTCAGGACCAGACCCCGGTTCTTCGTTACATTTGGATCGAAAAGATTCAACGACTCATTGGTAGGGTTATGCCCCTCTGAAAATTAACCGGTGTCGGTTGACCACCAAAACTCAGAAACCGTAAGTCGTAGAGACCTAGGATCTTCACCATTCATCATCAATTCATGTATCTTCGAAAAATATCTCAAGGTCAAATTTGTATGTTGACCTTGACCTTTGACCTTACACCTTGTTATGGGATAATCTCAGCAACCATTATACTTACAGAAGTTTTAAATAGTGGAAAATGTTTGGGTCATTACCGCGCAACTTTGTTACGTTTTGACCAAAGAGATTTGACCTTTTTTTAAGGGGCATAAAGCCTGTTTTAGGTTTCTGAAAAGACAAAATCAGCTTTTTCTATACAACCAAAGGTCCTAGACCCTTGGGGTCTTCAGTAATGGCATTGGGGACAAATGACCTTGAAAAAGGTCAAAAAGTCAAAGGTCAAGGTCATGTCCCAAATAGCGAATTTAGTGTTTTTAACCTTATATAAAGGATTTTTAGTGTGTTTTCAAGCTTTTTAAGGTTGACCTTGACCTTTTCAATACATTCTATGTCTGTTGGAACATGCATTTTACATTACAAAAGGAAAGACCTCTCAATTGTTCAAGAACAATTGACAGTTTAATTATTATTATTATTCTTTTTCCGCCAAACTTTGACGAAGTTAGCCTCCGTAACCGTAAGACGTGTCGCTTTTATATTCACACTTTGTATTCGTGTCATGAATACCTATCCGGAACTCACCCTGTTAGTCGAAAAATTTTGTCGGTTCGGAGTTATCCCTCCGAAACCAAAAAACCTTGTTATCGTTCCAACACCGTAACCGTAATAGGTAGAAAAAAAACAAAGTGTGAAATTTGTTCAGGACCAGACCCCGGTTCTTCGTTACATTTGGATCGAAAAGATTCAACGACTCATTGGTAGGGTTATGCCCCTATGAAAATTAACCGGTGTCGGTTGACCACCAAAACTCAGAAACCGTAAGTCGTAGACACCTAGGATCTTCACCATTCATCATCAATTCATGTATCTTTGAAAAATATCTCAAGGTCAAATTTGTATGTTGACCTTGACCTTTGACCTATCACCTTGTTATGGGATAATCTCAGAAACCATAATACTTACAGAAGTTTTGAATAGTGGAAAATGTTTGGGTCATTACGGCGCAACTTTGTTACATTTTGACCGAAGAGATTTGACCTTTTTTTAAGGGGCATAACACCTGTTTTAGGTTTCTGGAAAGACAAAATCAGCTTTTACTATATAACCAAAGGTCCTAGACCCATGGGGTCTTCGGCAATGACATTGGGGACTGATGACCTTGACAAAGGTCAAAAGGTCAAAGGTCAAGGTCATGTCCCAGATAGCGAATTTAGTGTTTTTAACCTTATTTAAACGATTTTCAGTGTGTTTTAAAGCTTTTCAATACATTCTACGTCTATTTGAACATTTATTTTACATTACAAAAGGAAAGACCTCTCAATTGTTCAAGAACAATTGACAGTTTAATTAGGTCTTTCCACTTTTCTGTGGAAAGACCTATTGTTTTTCTTCTGATTATTTTTTTTTTTTTTTTCTTCCGCCTTATTTTGTTCTTGCGATAAACATTTGTTTCCCAATATGTCGCTTAGATATTTGGTATATGATATCGAACAGTTTATGCGCTTTTGAAATTTACCCTGCGTAGACGAATACTTTTCTTTGTAGGAGTTATCTCCCCAAACACTGTTTTCCTTGTTAGCGCATCTCCTTCGCAACCGTAAAAGATTATGACAAATTTATTTTACAAAATTGCTCGTCATATCCTTCGCATGATTTGTCCTATTTTGACCGAAGCGATATGACCGCTCCATATGAGAGTTATTTCCCCTTATGCATCTGATATAAGTGATATGAATTTCTATCTTATAAATCATAAGTGATAGAGACCTAGGATCTTTTGATTTGAGGTCCTTGGTCCCAAAAAATGAAAATTAGGTCAAGGTCAAAGGTCAAGGTCATATTCTAATATTTGAATTTGGCTTATTTTCACTTATATCCAAAGACTGTATAAGATATCAACAAATTATTTTTACTAAATTGTTAGTTGCGACATGTCGTAAGATGTAAATTTTGATTGCAAGCGTACGTTGAATGTAAAAGGGAGTTTTCTCCCCTCTTGTATTTAAAAATACGCGTTTGGTGATATAACTCATTAACTAAATATAATAAAGACCTATGGTCTTTTGATTTGAGGTCCTTGGTTTATGACCTTGAAATTGATCTCAAGGTCATAGCTTAATTTGACGTTCTAGCTTTTGACCTTTGCTTTTATTCTATATGTATACATGATAAAGATATACAACTTTTAGAAAAAGGTATCAAACCATTTAACCTTGTAAAAAACAACCGGAAGTGACCTTTTGTAAACCGGAAATAGCTATTTTTTTGTACTTTATTAATATAAAAGTATATAGAACCAGATATTTTTGGAATCAGTGTCAAGTAAATATTCAAATATAATCGGAAGTAACATTTTTCAAACCGGAAGTAACAAATTATCTCCCTTATTTAAAAAAAATGTATGGAAACAATATATTTTTGGAATCAGCTTACTAGGAGCTATCATTTGACGATTGAAATGACATTTTAAACTTAGTTTCACAACTTTTCATATCAAAATACATTGTTTTGATGGAAAGACCTTCAATTGTTCTCTGAACAATTTGGTTTTTAATTTTTTTCTTTTTCTTCCGCCTAATTTTGTTCTTGCGATAAACATTTGTTTCGCAATATGTCGCTTAGATATTTGGTATATGATATCGAACAGTTTATGCGCTTTTGAAATTTACCCTGCGTAAACGAATACTTTTCTTTGTAGGAGTTATCTCCCCAAACACTGTTTTCCTTGTTAGCGCATCTCCTTCGCAACCGTAAAAGATTATGACAAATTTATTTTACAAAATTGCTCGTTATATCCTTCGCATGATTTGTCCTATTTTGACCGAAGCGATATGACCGCTCCATATGAGAGTTATTTCCCCTTATGCATCTGATATAAGTGATATGAATTTCTATCTTATAAATCATAAGTGATAGAGACCTAGGATCTTTTGATTTGAGGTCCTTGGTCCCAAAAATGAAAATTAGGTCAAGGTCAAAGGTCAAGGTCATATTCTAATATTTGAATTTGGCTTATTTTCACTTATATCCAAAGACTGTATAAGATATCAACAAATTATTTTTACTAAATTGTTAGTTGCGACATGTCGTAAGATGTAAATTTTGATTGCAAGCGTACGTTGAATGTAAAAGGGAGTTTTCTCCCCTCTTGTATTTAAAAATACGCATTTGGTGATATAACTCATTAACTAAATATAATAAAGACCTATGGTCTTTTGATTTGAGGTCCGTGGTTTATGACCTTGAAATTGATCTCAAGGTCATAGCTTAATTTGACGTTCTAGATTTTGACCTTTGCTTTTATTCTATATGTATACATGATAAAGATATACAACTTTTAGAAAAAGGTATCAAACCATTTAACCTTGTAAAAAACAACCGAAAGTGACCTTTTGTAAACCGGAAATAGCTATTTTTTTGTACTTTATTAATATAAAAGTATATAGAACCAGATATTTTTGGAATCAGTGTCAAGTAAATATTCAAATAAAATCGGAAGTAACATTTTTCAAACCGGAAGTAACAAATTATCTCCCTTATTTAAAAACAATGTATGGAAACAATATATTTTTGGAATCAGCTTACTAGGAGCTATCATTTGACGATTGAAATGACATTTTAAACTTAGTTTCACAACTTTTCATATCAAAATACATTGTTTTGATGGAAAGACCTTCAATTGTTCTCTGAACAATTGGTTTTTAATTATTATTATTATTCTTCCGTCAAACTTTGACAAATTTAGCCGCGTTAACCGTAAGACGTGTCGCTTTCATATTCACACTTTGTATAGGTGTCATGAATACCTATCTGGAACTCACCCTGTGAGTCGAAATATTTTGTCGGTTCGGAGTAATCCCTCCGAAACCCAAAAACCTTGTTATCGTTCCAACACCATAACCGTAATAGGTAGAAAAAAAACAAAGGGTGAAATTTGTTCAGGACCAGACCCCGGTTCTTCGTTACATTTGGATCGAAAAGATTCAACGACTCATTGGTAGGGTTATGCCCCTATGAAAATTAACCGGTGTCGGTTGGCCACCAAAACTCAGAAACCGTAAGTCGTAGACACATAGGATCTTCACCAATCATCATCAATTCATGTATCTTTGAAAAATACCTCAAGGTCAAATTTGTATGTTGACCTTGACCTTTGACCTAACACCTTGTTATGGGATAATCTCAGAAACCATTATACTTACAGAAGTTTTGAATAGTGGAAAATGTTTGGGTCATTAAGGCGCAACTTTGTTACATTTCGACCAAAGAGATTTGACCTTTTTATAAGGGGCATAACCCCTGTTTTAGGTTTCTGAAAAGACAAAATCAGCTTTTACTATATAACCAAAGGTCCTAGACCCATGGGGTCTTCAGCAATGACATTGGGGACTAATGACCTTGAGAAAGGTCAAAAGGTCAAAGGTCAAGGTCATGTCCCATATAGCGAATTATGTGTTTTTGACCTTATTTAAAGGATTTTCAGTGTGTTTTAAAGCTTTTCAATACATTCTACGTCTATTTGAACATATATTTTACATTATAAAAGGAAAGACCTCTCAATTGTTCAAGAACAATTGACATTTTAATTATTATTATTATTCTTTTTCCGCCAAACTTTAACAAATTTAGCCGCGTTAACCGTAAGACGTGTCGCTTTCATGTTCACACTTTGTATCGGTGTCATGAATACCTATCTGGAACTCACCCTGTGAGTCGAAATATTTTGTCGGTTCGGAGTAATCCCTCCGAAAGCCAAAAACCTTGTTATCGTTCCAACACCGTAACCGTAATAGGTAGACAAAAAACAAAGGGTGAAATTTGTTCAGGACCAGACCCCGGTTCTTCGTTACATTTGGATCGAAAAGATTCAACGACTCATTGGTAGGGTTATGCCCCTATGAAAATTAACCGGTGTCGGTTGGCCCCCAAAACTCAAAAACCGTAAGTCGTAGACACATAGGATCTTCACCAATCATCATCATTTCATGTATCTTTAAAAAATACCTCAAGGTCAAATTTGTATGTTGACCTTGACCTTTGACCTAACACCTTGTTATGGGATAATCTCAGAAACCATTATACTTACAGAAGTTTTAAATGGTGGAAAATGTTTGGGTCATTATGGCGCAACTTTGTTACATTTTGACCAAAGAGATTTGACCTTTCTATAAGGGGCATAACCCCTGTTTTAGGTTTTTGAAAAGACAAAATCAGCTTTTACTGTATAACCAAAGGTCCTAGACCCTTGGGGTCTTCAGTAATGGCATTGGGGACCAATGACCTTGACAAAGGTCAAAAGGTCAAAGGTCAAGGTCATGTCCCAGATAGCGAATTTAGTGTTTTTAACCTTATTTAAAGGATTTTTAGTGTGTTTTCAAGCTTTTTAAGGTTGACCTTGACCTTTTCAATACATTCTACGTCTGTTGGAACATGTATTTTACATTAAAAAAGGAAAGACCTCTCAATTGTTCAAGAACAATTGACAGTTTAATTATTATTATTCTTTTTCCGCCAAACTTTGACGCAGTTAGCAGCCTTAACCGTAAGACGTGTCGCTTTCATGTTCACACTTTGTATCGGTGTCATGAATACCTATCCAGAACTCACCCTGTTAGTCGAAATATTTTGTCGGTTCGGAGTAATCCCTCCGAAACCCAAAAACCTTGTTATCGTTCCAACACCGTAACCGTAATAGGTAGACAAAAAACAAAGGGTGAAATTTGTTCAGGACCAGACCCCGGTTCTTCGTTACATTTGGATCGAAAAGATTCAACGACTCATTGGTAGGGTTATGCCCCTATGAAAATTAACCGGTGTCGGTTGGCCCCCAAAACTCAAAAACCGTAAGTCGTAGACACATAGGATCTTCACCAATCATCATCATTTCATGTATCTTTAAAAAATACCTCAAGGTCAAATTTGTATGTTGACCTTGACCTTTGACCTAACACCTTGTTATGGGATAATCTCAGAAACCATTATACTTACAGAAGTTTTAAATGGTGGAAAATGTTTGGGTCATTATGGCGCAACTTTGTTACATTTTGACCAAAGAGATTTGACCTTTCTATAAGGGGCATAACCCCTGTTTTAGGTTTTTGAAAAGACAAAATCAGCTTTTACTGTATAACCAAAGGTCCTAGACCCTTGGGGTCTTCAGTAATGGCATTGGGGACCAATGACCTTGACAAAGGTCAAAAGGTCAAAGGTCAAGGTCATGTCCCAGATAGCGAATTTAGTGTTTTTAACCTTATTTAAAGGATTTTTAGTGTGTTTTCAAGCTTTTTAAGGTTGACCTTGACCTTTTCAATACATTCTACGTCTGTTGGAACATGTATTTTACATTAAAAAAGGAAAGACCTCTCAATTGTTCAAGAACAATTGACAGTTTAATTATTATTATTCTTTTTCCGCCAAACTTTGACGCAGTTAGCAGCCTTAACCGTAAGACGTGTCGCTTTCATGTTCACACTTTGTATCGGTGTCATGAATACCTATCCAGAACTCACCCTGTTAGTCGAAATATTTTGTCGGTTCGGAGTAATCCCTCCGAAACCCAAAAACCTTGTTATCGTTCCAACACCGTAACCGTAATAGGTAGAAAAAAAACAAAGGGTGAAATTTGTTCAGGACCAGACCCCGGTTCTTCGTTACATTTGGATCGAAAAGATTCAACGACTCATTGGTAGGGTTATGCCCCTATGAAAATTAACCGGTGTCGGTTGGCCACCAAAACTCAGAAACCGTAAGTCGTAGACACCTAGGATCTTCACCATTCATCATCAATTCATGTGACTTTGAAAAATACCTCAAGGTCAAATGTGTATGTTGACCTTGACCTTTGACCTAACACCTTGTTATGAGATAATCTCAGAAACCATTATACTTACAGAAGTTTTGAATAGTGGAAAATGTTTGGGTTATTTAGGCGCAACTTTGTTACATTTTGACCAAAGAGGTTTGACCTTTCTGTAAGGGGCATAACCCCTGATTTAGGTTTCTGAAAAGACAAAATCAGCTTTTACTATATAACCAAAGGTCCTAGACCCATGGGGTCTTCAGCAATGACATTTGGGACTAATGACCTTGACAAAGGTCAAAAGGTCAAAGGTCAAGGTCATGTCCTATATAGCGAATTATGTGTTTTTGACCTAATTTAAAGGATTTTCAGTGTGTTTTAAAGCTTTTCAGTACATTCTACGTCTATTGGAACATGTATTTTACTTTACAAAAGGAAAGACCTCTCAATTGTTCAAGAACAATTGACATTTTAATTATTATTTTTTTTCTTCCGCCAACTTTTTTTTCCTTCGCTGTTTTTTTGTTTCGCAAGATGTCGCTAAGACATATGGTATATGATATCGAACAGTTATTACGCTTTTATAACTGACTCCGCGTAACCAAAATCTTTCCCATATAAGAGTTATCTCCCCAAACATTGTTTTTCTTGTTATCGCGTAATCTTCACAACCGTATAAGAAACCGACAAATTTATTTTTGCAAATTGCTCATTATATCCTCAGGATGTGCTGTTTTATTTTGACCGAAGCCGTATAGAGATTCCATATGAGAGTTATTTCCCCTTTTGTATTTGAAATTTTGAAATGTATTTTAAACTGGAAAACCATAAGTGATAGAGACCTAGGGTATTTTGATTTGAGATCCTTGGTCCAAAAAAATGAAAATTAGGTCAAGGTCAAAGGTCAAGGTCAAATTCTAAATTTTGATTTTGGCTTATTTTCACTTATTTTCATTAACCTTGTAAGATATCGACAAATTATTTTTACTAAATTGTTAGTTGCGACATGTCGTAACTTATAAATTTTGGTTGCAAGGGTGCGTAGACAATACATGGGAGTTTTCGCCCCTCTTATATTTAGAATTATGCGTAAAGTGATATTACTCCTGAACCATACATATTAAGGAACTAGTGTCTTTTGATTTGAAATGTTTAGTATATAACCTTGAAATTGAGGTCAAGGTCAAAGGTTAATTTGACGTTCTAGATTTTGACCTTTGCTTTAAATTCATATTTATACATCATAAAGCCATAGGAACTGACATTTTCAACTGAATTTTAATGTTTTCATATCAAAATAGATCTTTATTAGTTGAAAGACCTTCAATTGTTCTTTGAACAATTGGTTTTTAATTATCATTTATTTTCTTTTTAGCTCACATTGCCTGACTTGGGTTGCGAGCCTTAGTCATCACTTGGCGTTTGTCGTAAACTTTTTATCTAAATGTCTGGCATTAAGATTTAGTTTTATACTCTTATCGGTCCAGACCCATGGCTGTCATGGCTATTCATACAGCATAGGTGTTAAAAGCAGCTTTTTGGTTTACATCTAAAAATAAAAAGTAAACCAGAAGGAGCACAACTGAAATGGATAAAGATATCAACTAGCAGTCGAGGTTTTATTTGACATGAAATTTCAGGCAATTCGGACAATCTGATTTGGAGGTATTAATTTTTTTTGTGAATGTCTCAGTTCAGGGCTATTATCTTGAAAACTTTAAGACACAGAGAGAGATTTTTAACGGCAATTTTTTTCAGCAAAGAAAATTAATATTCAATATGACCTAAAATTTCAATTAACCCCGTATAAGGGTTATTGACTTTGAAAGACGATTTTTGTTTTTCATATTATTTTGTTATGTTTACATCATTGTAAATATAACGGAATTTGATGAAACTGTCATCAAAGTGAGAGGTTTAGCGCTATAAAACCAGGTTTAATCCACCATTTTCTACATTTGAAAATGCCTGTACCAAGTCAGGAATTCGTTTTTGATGTGTTTTGTCATTTGATTTTGCCATGTGATTATGGACTTTCTGATTAGATTTTCCTCTGAGTTCAGTATTTTTGTGATTTTACTTTTTGCAGAAACTATGAAAGATAGAAAACTATCTAAATAGCAAAAATTGCTAGCAAAGTAAGACCTACAACATGTACAAATAAGTCAACATGAATGTAAATTGATCTCTTATAGGTTGCACTTCTGTAAATATATATACAATGCCATTTACCATAGGAACTCCCTTAATGAAAACTGTACAACTTTGAACTCCCTTAACGAAAACTGTGCCACTTTTACTGTGAAATTTTGTAAAAAAATATATCCTAGGATGAAAAGTTGATATGCACTACTATTTTATTCAAAGGTCAATACATAGGGCTGTTAGGCATATTTTTCACCATTTGCATGCTCAGAAATTTGAAGAGTTTAAACTTATACTGAAATTATGTACTACCTCCTCCACAGAATTCGAAATTTGCCACTACCATGTGTATTTATACAAATAGTATTTTCTATGAGATGAAACATAGTGATCATATCTGGGAATTTTAACAATAAGAATCAATGACAACTCGTACCATTGCAAAATAAACCAGTCCGTCCATATTTCTACCAATTCGCCAATATAGATATTGTTAAAATTCAAATTGAATATATTGATTTACATGAACCTTTATCGTTAAAATTGTATTTATTTTCTAGTTCTAAATCGTCGAAGTTTTTGTGAATTGGCATCGACAATGCAGGAGACTTTAGATTTATCCTCTGTCTATTCTTCTGCACGTCAACTATTTATAAACGCAAAACCTTAAAACGTACGAAAAGGAAGCATTTGTCTATTCGTCAGTCCGTCTGTTTGTCCGTCGATGTTGTTTCATAATTTTTTTTGGGGGGGGAACTGAAGTAGATAGAGATAATCTATAATATGAAAAAAAAATCAACAGGACAGGTTTTACTAATAAGCTACTGTTGATTCATTTATGTTCGTGGGTATGAATTTTCGTGGATTGAGGATAACTTTCATTTTTTGGGATATATGATTTTGTAGTTTTGCTGATTTCTGTGTACACAACCGATAGGAAATTTGTCATTCGTTGAACATTCAATATCGTGGTTCACCCCTACCCACAAAAAAATCACTAAAATTGGTATCCAACGAATAATAATGAATCCACAGTGTGTTGTACTACTACACCTCTGTCCCGTGTCAGGGGGAAGGTTTGGCCAACAAACTAGTTCATATTTGCGTGTCCCAAATCAGAATACTGTAATTGAATGGTTGTCTTTTTGTTTGATTGTTTTTCATATCTGTTTTTCATTTATTTTTTTACATTGTTTGTTCTGATGTTGTGTCGCTGCACCTATGTCCCAGGTTATGGGTAGTATTTGGCGTCAAAACATTCTGTATATGCCTGTCCGAAGTCAGGAGCCTGTAATTCAGTGGTTGCCGTTTGTTGCTTAGTACCATATTTGTTTTTGTTCATTATTTTGTTCATGAATTAGCTCGTTAGTTTTCCAGTTGAATTGATTTACATTTGTCATTTCGGGGCCTTTTATAGCTGACTATGCGGTATTGGCTTTGCAAATTGTTGAAGGCTGTACGGTGATATAAGGTTGTTAACTCGGTGTCATTTGGTCTTTTATGGAGAGTGGTCTCATTCGCAATCATACCATATATTCTTATCTTTATAACATGACAAAAATTGTGTATTTAACCCTTATAGGAGTTATTGCTTTTGACGTTGTCACCCATGGAGAATACTGAGAAACTAAAGAAGACACAGACAAACTGAAATAATAAAAATTCCAGAGAAACTGAAATAATAAAAATTTCAGACAAACTGAAATAATAAAAAAAAATATAAATAATATAAGTTTTTGAAGTCACGTATGCACCAGCTGTCTCCCATCAGTTTTTAAAACTGCACTAGTCGTTATCAACCTTCGCCCACCAGACAACACATATCTGTGTCCACACCTGTTATTGTGTTTCCCCCTAAAAGTAAATGTTTTACAACAAAACAATGGCTAGCAATATCACCAGGTTCAACCCACCATTTTTACTAAAAATGTTATGTACCAAGTCAGGAATATGGCAGTTGTTTTCTGCAGTCAGTTTCTATGTATGTTAGTGTTTGCTTTTGTTGTAGTTTTTTGTTGTGCTGTGGTTTTCCTCGTGTAGTTGATATATTTCCTTAGGTTTGAATTGATGTGGTTCTCTTGGTTTTTTTTATCCGGATTTGTTTTTGCTTAATCGAAATATGCCTATTGAACAGCGATACACTACTGTTGCCTTTATTCGACATTTAAATAGTTATAAATATACTCTTCTTAGTAATAACACATTCATAATGCAGGAAAACTCTAAGGATAAACACTTGGAAAGTTCCACAACTGATATTGTTCTGAATATATGTTACATTTCGTATATGATTTTGTCATGCCTATAACTTCCAAGACCAAACTGTAAACGAAAATTTAAAGAATTTGATTAAGATTGAAATTGATCGCATCTTTGACATATAAATTTTATTAAAGATAAAAGTTTCAATTTATTTCAATTGTTATTAAAGCCGATTGCATTGAGTGTGTAGGTAAATGTAATATATTTGGTTAGCTTGCTTGCTAGCTAAACCGTGAGTCATTACTTGGTTCGGTATACTACCCTCCTTTAAGAGTAGACAAGTCCAACAGATAAACAATCTAGCTGTCGGTAGAACTAGGCTACTTCGAAAGGAGGGTAGTATACATTACCTTATTGTAACCTCACGTACGGTTCAGCTAGCAAGCAAGCTAACCAAATATATTACCTTTACCTACACACTCAATGTAATCGGCTGTAAAAATGAATTCCGTTCGTAGATTGCTATATATTTTTTTGTTCAGGTAAAATGTTTTGAATGGTTAAATGAAAATGTCGAAATGGGCATCTGGAGAGGTAAAATGTTGAAACATTTATTGTAATTATTCATATTTTCGGGCAAAATTAAATGAAAGAAGAAAATGTCTGATAATCCGTTTTCAAATCAGTCATTTTTGTTGTTGTTACTTTTGTTTATGTCACAAGTATCATTTTACTTATATGACAATAAAAGAATTATTATGAAAAAATGCATTTAGATTTAAAAAAAAAATGGAAATTAGATTTTGACATAAGAAACATGGAGCTTTTTTCAACATCAATCTACGATAGTGTTTTTAAACGTTTGTAAAGATTTTTGTTAAAGCCAAAATATTTTTTTTCAAAGTTAAACACATCATAATCATCAGTATACATTTCAAAAATTATGTCTTGAATTTTGGTATCATTGTAATATTGATACAATTTATCTTTAGAGTTTGTCGCATGATGCCTTGCTCTCTTTTCGGTCTTTTCTGAATTCATCCAAACGTTAACAGTTTCATTCCAAGCTCCAATTTTTGTAAGAAGCTGTTCAGTAAAGGCAAAGATGTCAGACAGTTTGCCAACTATCATATTCTTATATAAAAACTTCGGTACTTTTACCTGAGGCTCCCAGTGAGAACCTTTACATTGTTTTATAAGTTTTAAAAAATCCAAAAATGATTTCGGGGTGCGTTTACAAGAATGCATCATAAAAGCCGCATTTAATCCTTTATCTAAGTAACATGACAATATTCGCTCTCTTGGCTCTCTTACAAATACTGCTTTTGTCCAAGAATTATCAAACATCATCTTTGTTATTTCGTTGGTATTGAATTGTACGAGATAAGATAGAAGATGACTATTATGCACATTTGTACTGTTTAATCCTTGTATAAAATAAAACAGGCTTTTCCAGTATGTGCAGCCAGACTTTTCATTCCAAAAGAATACCAACTTGTATTTTTTTAAGACAATAGGTGAATTTTCAAATGCATGTTTTATATGATCCATTTCTTCATCAGTTAACGGTGGAACATGTTTAGTCCGTAGAATGATATGCTCTTTCGTCGTATTCTTGTTTAAAAGTTGTTCATCATTTAGTTGGACAATATTTACATTCTTTTTGTTAGCAATAAGATTTTCAGTTGTTTTCTTTGATACACTGACAATACGAGATGCACCATTCGTGCTTGTAATTATTCTTTCTCCTGAAGATATTTTATCACTTTGTATTAAAATTGGGTTATCCTTATCTCTGAACATTTTGAATACTTGTAGAAAAAATATTATAGCACAAAATGCAATCAATCTGCGTATGTATTTCATATACCGCTTCATTATAGTATAATATCATAATAAAGTTTGGCGATATTAATAAAAACCAGCTTGCTATATTATATTCTAATTTTTTTAAGTGATCTTTACTACTTTTTGAATACTCACCAAAAATAGAATTTCGTTTGAATAATAATCAGAATCATTAGCAAGCTGTTGGTTTCAATTTCATATTTTATGTAAATCCATAAATAAGTATATATATATGTAGCTTTTATTATAGTTATGTCATAATCGTGGAAAAGTTGACACGATTGTTGTAACGACATATTAAAGTGGAATATTCGTTTTTATTATTTATTTCCTTTTTAGCTCACATTGCCTCGAATTGGTTGTGAGCTTTTGCCATCACTAAGTGTGCGTCGTCGTCCGTCATAATCTCTTTTATCTAATATATAGAATTCAGTTTTTGTTTAAGATTCTTATCCGCCCAGAAACAGACTAACATGGTTAAACACATGGTTTTTTTTTTGGTTAACATATATAATGAAAACTAACTAAAGCAGTAAGAGCACAACTGAAACGTATAAAGATTTCCACAGGTAGGTCAAGATTTATGTCATGAAATTTGAAGGCAAACTGGACAACCTGATTTGGATTTGTTGCCCCTGAAATATTTTCTATTGATACAATGTCTCGATTTAGGGTTATTATCTTGAACTCTTTTATAGACATAATGATTGTCTTACGTTTTTTAAGTAAGACCTTAAAAAATGTTTATTTTTTTGCAGAATCTATGATAGAAAGTGGAAAATCTTCAATCAACAAAATATCTCAACAAAGCCAGATCTACTATCAAGTCAATATCAATAATAACGTCAATTGTTTTTTTAGTCATATAGGAGTTATTGCCCTTGAAAAACAATTTTAATGTTTCTTTTAGTTTCAAGAATTGTGATAGATAGAGAGGAACTTTACATGGCAAAAATGTTTAGCAAAGTAAAACCTACAAATCAGTCAGAAAGAAGGTCATTAATCATTATTTTCCCACTTTTTGGAGTAATTGCCCTTGAAAGATTTTTTCTACATGTATTATTTTTTCTTCTTCAGAATATATAAAAGATAGAGAGAAAGAGCAAAAATGATCAGCAAGGTAAGAAATGTCAACATCACCGAAATTGCCAGTTAATCCCTTTAAATTATTTTTATTCATTCCTTTCGTTTATTTTTGTCCATATAGACCTAAGATTTTTTTAATAAGCATAGTTATTCCAGCTATGGTTTTTTTTTTAGAAAAAAAGGTATGAATTAGAACTTGGTACCACCCCCTAAATCGATCACAAATTTTTAAATAATCATAGCTAATCCCGCTCTTAAATCTAGTAATATTGCATTTATATGTACATGGTAGAACTACAACAGGTCAGAAAATATTTTTAATGTTTTACTTAGCTCAAAGAATCGAAGCAGATTGCAGATTTTCAAATTGTCATAGCTATATATTGTACTTTATGTCTATTCTACAAAAGGGAGAAACCGATTTCATTGGGCCACAACTCCAATCTAATTAAAAACCGATCTCTCATCGCTCCTGTTTCTGATATGTCGCGTGGGAGATCTAACGAAACCGGCTTTGAGGTCACATGTGAGTGAACTAAAAGTTATGAATTTATAAAGATATGTAAATAAGTTGACGACCTATTAATAAGCCAATCAAAAAAGTTTATGAATTATTTTGACTGACGATTTCGTCGTAAATAAAATGAGTTACATCCCTTTGCCTTACGTTAAACTTCCAAGATCGTGGAAGACTCAATTTCATTGGTCGAAAAAGACACACCTACGAGGTCACTCACATGTGACCTCAAAGCGGGTTTCGTTAGATCTCCCACGCGACATATCAGAAACAGGAGCGATGAGAGATCTGTTTTTAATTAGATTGCCACAACTCCTATTACTAAGTAAACCATACAAAGTCGGAAATATTTGTGATATGTCATATAAATGTAGTGCTATGTACTTCCTAAAATTTAAAGGAAATACAGAGGGTTCAATTTTCCAGGGGGAGTCAATTTCTCAAATTACACAATGTCTTATCAAGCAGTCTTCAGAAAATGTCGTCCTGACCATGCATGAAATATTTGCCACTGGACGGTGAGCAACCAATCAATCTTCAGAAAATGCCAGTACCTAGACAGGAATATGACAGCTATTTTCCGTTAAATCCGTTGTTTGGTATAGTCAATTATTTAATTTTGTTAGATATAATTGACCATTTTTGAATTCACCATGGAGTTCGGTATTTTTGTTTAAATTTTTCATTGATAGACAGAGGTGTACCAGTATATTCCTGTTCTAAAGATGGGCATAAAAATAGTATTTTGACCTTCACTATCTAATTGAAACAATCTACATAAATTTCATATCAATAGATTGGAAATGTGATAACCTTAGTTACAAGGCTAATGGTCCTGCAGTGATCTCCCCAGAGCCTTTTAGCATCATGGTAATGTGATGCTATATTGCTTGAATGTGATGCTATCTGAATAGATCTTGTTATAGGTTATGTTATGGATGTGATGCTATAATTTTTAAAAACAAGATGGTATTTCAAATTTCTCTGTTTACAAGGATACTACATAAAATGTCTGGGGAGAACACTGTCCTGCAGAGGTTGATCAGTTTCTATGACACTTTTCTCCCTTATTTTCAAGCTGAATAGGTAACCTTTAGAATGTTAAGAAAATATTATTATTTCTTATACAGATATTTGATCATCAAATATACAAGGATAATGGTACTGAGGAAGCTGGCAATTCAGATTGCTTGTACATAAAAACATGTCTTGGTCGGGTGACATATTATTTTTTTCTGTGAATTGTCACAACTTCTGCTTGCAAATTAAAAATTAGATTCAGCTTAAGTCTATAAAACAAATTACATGGCACATATGTGATAGCTTAAGTGTGTTCTGTTTCGTGATTAAAAAAATAACACTTTTGATTTTAGTGTATTTATTACATTTAAATTATTTATAGAGGCAAGATTTAATTCCTGAGCATATACAAACAATAAAGAATATAAATAACAAAAAAAAAACAATATCTCAGTAAAAAAAGAATAAGAAAGAAGTTGGTAGATGTCGAAGGATGAGATCAAATTATAACATTGAAAAACAAGTTATTATTAATAGAATGAAATTATATTTTCATGTGAAATTTAAAATTAAACTTACAAACACAAAGGATTTAACCAGAAGACAGTTAAGAAAATCAATGAAGAGGAAAAACTAAAGCTTGGACCTGTCATAAAACTCTTTTTAAAATAAGATAAAAACTAATGACCGGTGATTATTTGTACACTTCAAATAAGTCCTGGTTATTTTATTTTTACATCTATTTTGACAATAGTTAAAACACAGAATGCAATAAAAAAATGAAAATGCAAACAGCAATCAGTTTAAGATGTAAAAAATGATTGCTATTCTGTAATTCTAATAAACACAAAAAATTACACCATTATAACATGTATAAATTAAATCATTATTTAAATATCAATATTTCCAACAGCTTTAAAAGAATTGGATTTGTGCTATAAAAAATATTTTATAAATCTAGAAAAAATAAAACACCATTAAATTGGAATTTGGATAAAAGCAACATCTTGGTAAAAAATATATTCAATGAAACATCTCACACAATTGTATAATTTTTAGAAAGACAACACATTAAATATATGAATAATCAAAGTGCTTTAATATGAGACTCCATTTTGCAATTTTGTGATTTTTTTTCAATATAACATCAAATTGTATTTTGCTTGGCAAATATAAAATTTGAGTAAGATTTTTATTCCTTTGTTCATGATTGAACATTTAAAGTTAGAAATTGTTTTAAAAAATTCATACACAATACATTGTAATTTTTGATAAAATAATTCTTGACAAGTATGGTATTTCAAATACATAATAATTATCATATTGTTACTAAAATATTAAAGTATTACATTTATTATCATCAATATATTGCATGACATAACCTGGATAGGATCAAATAATGATTACATAACTGCACTGTTTTGTTTAAACAATCAAAGGTAGTGATAAACCATGGAGGATATAGATATCAAGACAGTGCCATAGGGTTTTGCTTGCTTTCCAAGCAATCTTTACCCAAAAATGAAATTAAAAACTACACAAAGATTTCCATCATAAAAATAATACATTCATCATGTCAATCTGAATTCTTTTCCTTACTTTGAACTTCTTCTTTTGCTTTAATTCAAAATGGCAATGCTATTGTTTCCATTGTCGTCATGGACTTTTCAAACAGATTACCCAGAAAGGCCTCAGACAATATCTTGTCTTCATGGACTTTTCAAACAGATTACCCAGAAAGGCCTCAGAAAATATCTTGTCTTCGTGGACTTTTCAAACAGATTACCCAGAAAAGACTCAGACAATATCTGTTAATTATCATAATATATGCAAAATGAGAAGTCTCTTGTTATGATAAAATAGAAAATAAAACCATTTCTATGTATCTACATGTAAAAAACAATTCAAAAATAAAATAGTATCAAAGCCTTGACTCCAACAACTTTAAATTTGGATATTAAAATTAGAAATTCTTGATTAGTTCAAGAACAATAATATCATCTTCACTTCCATACGTCTACTTTGGCAATGGTATGTTCCCTAAGATTGTATGTGAGTAAAAAAAAATACATGATAAAGATTATAACTGTAGGACTATTAATATTATTACAACCAAAAGAATTCCAAAAATGATTGTTTCTGTAAAAATAACTGTCCTTATAAGGAAAAATAGGGAAATGTGCTTCAAGTTGACCTCAGTCAGAAAAGTTGACCTTACATAATAATAATAATAATAATACTTTATTCAGAAGCAATACAGTTTATAGAATATACATTTTAACATTTAATTTTTAAATGCATTAGTGTGATATAAGTAACAATAATTATACAAAAGACAAATATTATGGTGTAGAATTACAACAAACTAAATAACAGTAAATTTCTTTCCTCTTTTCTTTTTTGAAAACTAAATAACCTTTGTAGATGATCAAATATACATTGATAGTTGTTGATTGCTTTATTAGAAATTTACTTACCAGAACAAAAATGAAATGTGAAAACTGCCTGTATAAACCAGTACACACAGCTAACAGAGTACTGTTATTGGGTACCATGCATGTATAAATGTCATTTTGTAACAACAAATACTGATTGTCAACCCTAATTCAAGTACATAATTGTCTGTTTTTCTAAAAAAAATGTTTTATCAATTGAAACATTTACTGCCTTCTAATGACTCAAAACTTTTTAAAGACAAGTTTACAATGAAATATAAGAATAATAAATTAAAAGTTTCAAAAAATTAAATAGTAAAATTCCCAATTACTTACTTTTTTAACCTACAAAATATATCTGCTCATTTTGATTGACTTCAACTAACTAACAGAGGTGAATCTGATGAATGGAAATATGTTTCCTTTGTTGATTTTTATATGATTTCTATTCTGTATGAGTGATTTACCTTATTTCTAAATAACCAATAGACCATGACAAACAGAATATTTTGATGTGTTAATAATGTTTGTACTCCAAAATGTCATTAATTTGTTTTAAGATATCTTATCATTGCAACATGTACAAGTATTGTGGTGATGTTTTCGAAATATTTTCCTGTTAGAATTGAAGTAATTTATAACATCTAAAGAATAATCTTAAGGTGGTACCCAACACCTTAACTAAAATTAATTTGGCTCGTTTATTTTTCTTCAAATTTTGACAAAATATTTACTTTGATGCTTTGACAAAATTATAAAATTTTCAAAAAATTTGAACCAACCGTTTAATCAGAAAAAATACACTGGTTATATAGCAGTTTGACGAACACTTATTTTGATCATTGAGAAGCTTAATATTCCCTTAACAACACAACGTCATTAAAACGTTCTGCTGATTTTACAGAGTTATCTCCCTGTAGTGTTAGGTACCACCTTAAATTAACCCATGAGTACCCCTGATATTTCACAATTTTAAAACAATATAGCCAGTAAATGGTTAAGCATGCTTAAAAAATTATTCATTTAGTTTATAATATGAAACATAACTCAATTTTAAGTTAAACAACATACATAAATTTCAAATTAGGTTAATGAACATGTACATTTAAAAACATCTAAATGGACAAATAGATTTTGGCATTGGCGGACAATATAAATGAAACATCAGCAAAAAACAAACTAAAACATTAAAAATGTAAACTATAAAATTAGTGGTGAATAACTTTATGTTTTGCAATTGTTTCTATTTTGATACTCATATACATAGTGGACTGTAAAAAACAGGTGAAATCTAAAAACATACACTTTAACTTCAGTGTATGCACATTACACAAATATTCATAACTGACTAGATCATAATGATACTGAAATCCTGTAGAAAACAAGTGTGTGCATAAAATAAAAACTGCTGACACATGTATTTTTTTTTCCTTTGAATATTACCTCTTGACTATACTGTTGACAATATATTTTTGATTTTTTTTTTAAATAAAATGGTTTCTTGGTTTTCAGATGTTCATTTATAGTCCAGATAAAAATTAACAATACTTTGATTATTGCATGGTACAGTTTAAACTGAACCCCTGTTACAGTGTATACTATATAGTCAGACCCCTATTGAAACAACAAACCTGGCTGAGATGAACTATTGTTTCAGGATATAATATCATGGTTTTGACAATGTAATCAAATTTAAAAATTTCAACTTTAAGTTGGGTTTTAAAATTGTCTATAGAATAACTAATCGAAGAATTCAAATAGAGAAAAATATTCAACGAGTGACCGAACAACACATTAATTAACGAATGCGCATAGCGCATGAGTTAATTATCAGTGTTGTTCGGTGACGATTTGAATATTTTTCGATATTTGAATTCTTTAATTAGTTATTCTTTTTATTACATTGGCAAACGGCTTTTTTTAAAGAAATTAATGTAAAACATGTAAGGAACTATATCTTTTTTCTACGCATTCACAATTTGTTTTGATCCGCCGTTATCGACGTCTTGACAACACCTATTGTTGTATGACGTCAGAGAGTGAAATAACCACGTTTATTTCACATGTGAAATTATCGGTTTTTATTTAACTGGGAAATCAATGTAATTCATTGCAACCAATGTAATAAATGGTTTTATCTAAATCAGTAAAATACAATAATCCTTCACAGCAGAAAAAAAACTTTTAACTTATTTCAAGTTTGATTCTTTATCATATTTCAAGACTTAATAATAATTGAAGCCTCCATGTGTATTTGGACTTTTTTTGTCCATTTCTTGTTATACAACCTTTGGAATGCAGAAACATGAAAATATGTTTATCATAATACTATCTGAACACAATAACAAATGTAAACACCAGAACACCTATCCTGCTTAATTTATAATACTTTGAACATTTTTCTATCACAGAATTGGTTATATAAAGTTTTCATTGGTTTATATATAAAAAAAAATATTTTCTCTTAATCATAACTGGACTGTTATCTGTTTCTTTCTGAACTCCAGGAGACTTTTAGTTTTAGCACCAGGTCTGTCAAGGTTTATAGCATGACCACATCTTGGTATAATGTCTACCTGTTGTAAATTGGGAAGTTTTCCTTTTAATATCTCTGCTCCTGATACATGTATTACCTAAAACAACAGAAGTTACAAAAACATAAGCATTATATTTGGAAAGAACTGGATGAAGAAAGAAGATTAAAGGTAAATATCAATAATGCAGGAAAAAAATTAACTGTTGACATAGACATATGTCTTGCTTGTATGTAATTTCAAAAGTATAAAGCACATGTTGAAATCTACATGGTAACACATTAACTCAGAACTAAGCAAAATATTTAAAATCAGGTCATGAATGAGGGGACAAGGCCAAATAATCTTCATAGAAATGAGGGGACAGGGCCAAATAATCTTCATAGAAATGAGGGGACACTTCATAGAAATGAGGGGACAGGACCAAATAATCTTCATAGAAATGAGGGGACAGGGCCAAATAATCTTCATAGAAATGAGGGGACAGGGCCAAATAATCTTCATAGAAATGAGGGGACAGGGCCAAATAATCTTCATAGAAATGAGGGGACAGGGCCAAATAATCTTCATAGAAATGAGGGGACAGGGCCAAATAATCTTCATAGAAATGAGGGGACAGGGCCAAATAATCTTCATAGAAATGAGGGGACAAGGCCAAATAATCTTCATAGAAATGAGGGGACAGGGCCAAATAATCTTCATAGAAATGAGGGGACAGGGCCAAATAATCTTCATAGAAATGAGGGGACAGGGCCAAATAATCTTCATAGAAATGAGGGGACAGGGCCAAATAATCTTCATAGAAATGAGGGGACAGGGCCAAATAATCTTCATAGAAATGAGGGGACAAGGCCAAATAATCTTCATAGAAATGACAGGGCCAAATAATCTTCATAGAAATGAGGGGACAAGGCCAAATAATCTTCATAGAAATGAGGGGACAAGGCCAAATAATCTTCATAGAAATGAGGGGACAGGGCCAAATAATCTTCATAGAAATGAGGGGACAAGGCCAAATAATCTTCATAGAAATGAGGGGACAGGGCCAAATAATCTTCATAGAAATGAGGGGACAAGGCCAAATAATCTTCATAGAAATGAGGGGACAGGGCCAAATAATCTTCATAGAAATGAGGGGACAGGGCCAAATAATCTTCATAGAAATGAGGGGACAAGGCCAAATAATCTTCATAGAAATGAGGGGACAGGGCCAAATAATCTTCATAGAAATGAGGGGACAAGGCCAAATAATCTTCATAGAAATGAGGGGACAGGGCCAAATAATTTTCATAGAAATGAGGGGACAGGGCCAAATAATCTTCATAGAAATGTGGGGACAAGGCCAAATAATCTTCATAGAAATGAGGGGACAGGGCCAAATAATCTTCATAGAAATGAGGGGACAAGGCCAAATAATCTTCATAGAAATGAGGGGACAGGGCCAAATAATCTTCATAGAAATGAGGGGACAGGGCCAAATAATCTTCATAGAAATGAGGGGACAGGGCCAAATAATCTTCATAGAAATGAGGGGACAGGGCCAAATAATCTTCATAGAAATGAGGGGACAGGGCCAAATAATCTTCATAGAAATGAGGGGACAGGGCCAAATAATTTTCATAGAAATGAGGGGACAGGGCCAAATAATCTTCATAGAAATGAGGGGACAGGGCCAAATAATCTTCATAGAAATGAGGGGACAGGGCCAAATAATCTTCATAGAAATGAGGGGACAGGGCCAAATAATCTTCATAGAAATGAGGGGACAGGGCCAAATAATCTTCATAGAAATGAGGGGACAAGGCCAAATAATCTTCATAGAAATGACAGGGCCAAATAATCTTCATAGAAATGAGGGACAAGGCCAAATAATCTTCATAGAAATGAGGGGACAAGGCCAAATAATCTTCATAGAAATGAGGGGACAGGGCCAAATAATCTTCATAGAAATGAGGGGACAAGGCCAAATAATCTTCATAGAAATGAGGGGACAGGGCCAAATAATCTTCATAGAAATGAGGGGACAAGGCCAAATAATCTTCATAGAAATGAGGGGACAGGGCCAAATAATCTTCATAGAAATGAGGGGACAGGGCCAAATAATCTTCATAGAAATGAGGGGACAAGGCCAAATAATCTTCATAGAAATGAGGGGACAGGGCCAAATAATCTTCATAGAAATGAGGGGACAAGGCCAAATAATCTTCATAGAAATGAGGGGACAGGGCCAAATAATTTTCATAGAAATGAGGGGACAGGGCCAAATAATCTTCATAGAAATGTGGGGACAAGGCCAAATAATCTTCATAGAAATGAGGGGACAGGGCCAAATAATCTTCATAGAAATGAGGGGACAAGGCCAAATAATCTTCATAGAAATGAGGGGACAGGGCCAAATAATCTTCATAGAAATGAGGGGACAGGGCCAAATAATCTTCATAGAAATGAGGGGACAGGGCCAAATAATCTTCATAGAAATGAGGGGACAGGGCCAAATAATCTTCATAGAAATGAGGGGACAGGGCCAAATAATTTTCATAGAAATGAGGGGACAGGGCCAAATAATCTTCATAGAAATGAGGGGACAAGGCCAAATAATCTTCATAGAAATGAGGGGACAGGGCCAAATAATCTTCATAGAAATGAGGGAACAGGGCCAAATAATCTTCATAGAAATGAGGGGACAGGGCCAAATAATCTTCATAGAAATGAGGGGACAGGGCCAAATAATTTTCATAGAAATGAGGGGACAAGGCCAAATAATCTTCATAGAAATGAGGGGACAGGGCCAAATAATCTTCATAGAAATGAGGGGACAGGGCCAAATAATCTTCATAGAAACGAGCTTATTAATGCTGATATAACTGTATATCATAATATCATTAATTTACAATAAATGGTACTCCTTTTAAGTGATCTAATCCAAAACTTTCACATTCTAACAAGTTATAAATCAATTAAGAATGTGTGATGTGTTGGAGCCACATAAACTATATTGAAATTAGATGTTCCAATGATCATACAACAGCATACAATATATTATAGATTTACCATTAAGGGTCACCTACAACAGACCTATTAAAAAAATATCAAAAATGATGATTCAAGTAATGCCAACTCTAGACACAGCACCTAGCTGATTGTATAAATACAAAAATACTTTAACATCATACTGTAAATTCAGGAATATTACTGCCTTTTTTGAAGATTTCACTAAAATTCCAGATTAATTGTTACGACTTGAGGAAAATTTTCATACAGGTATATGTATCAGATACCAGAATGCAAATTTGTATTATACATGTATTATGAGACTCATCTAGTCACATTATTCTCACTAATAATAGGCATTGCCTGTCTGATCTAGTAAGTTTCATCTCTTTTTAATTCATTCACAAAACAAAATGTCAAGACTTGGGAAATTTACTGATTTACATGCATTTAAAATCACATCTTATTTTGAAATTTTGAATCCATACCTGATCTTCTTCTCCCCAGACAAGGTGTGTTGGAACTGTAATGGTGTCAGATATCTTTTCTAATAACTGGCTGTTTTCTAACATGGCTAATGCTTTAAACACTGCAATGAAAAGAAAAGAAATGAAGGAAGTTTATACTTCAAAAAAATATTGTATCATAATTTTTTACAATTAAACAAAGCTAAAGCCATATGATGAAAAATTGTCTTGTATGATTTTCATTTATTTTTTCCTCTCCTTCATTTTAAAAAATAAATACAACAGTTGATTTCATATTAATTTCCATGAACACCATAAATTTATCTCCCAATGTAGGGTGTGCTTATTAAAACTCTCATTTATAGTTTTTGTTTTAACCAAACTCAACATTACTGCATATTAACAAGTTACAATACAATGAGTGGAGACCATTTATTGTATAGGTTTAACTGATATTCAATATGTGTGTGTGTGTTTTGTGTTAGTTTTTTTATTGAATTTTTCTATCATTTTCATCTTCTAATCTTGCCAAGGTGAAAGATTTTAAGATCTAAATTGTGTGCCAACTTTAAAATCGAAGAATAAAGATTTGGAAATCCCCAAAAAGCAACAGAATTGATGTGTGATCTATTGATAGAAACTAAGAAATGGGTTTATTGGTAAAAAGATGCGTAGCATTTTATTTTTCGCATCTTTCTGACATACTGTCCATAGACCATAAAATCAATGAATAAAATTACCAAGATTCTATTATTTTTTTTAAAACACTTCACAATATAAATATTAAATATTTTGTCACCATGGAATAGTTATGGAATCTTCCACATTGAGTGTAACTGAAGAGTCTGACTTGAAACATTTTTATCATGGTATTCATGATGAGTTTCGTGTAATCAGTAAAAATGCAAAAAGATTTTTTATAGATTTTACAAATTCTGCAATATCATCACTAATTAAATAATGTAAATAAACTAATACAAATTTAAGTGCATGTTTAACAAACTAACATCTGTAATAGTATTTGTTGTATGGTCTTCTCATATCTACTGCTCCTTGTATAATCTGCAATACACATATATGAAAAAAAGATATATTTTTATTTCTCTACTTAAGTACAAATATATTTAAAATTAGAAATTATCGGTAAAAGGTGACAAAAATAACTGTAAGATACAGTTGTAATGTTGTTTTAATTAAATAATCACTGTTTAGTGTATTAGCATTTTGCATTGCAATCCCCCCTCTCCTTTCCCTTTAAAAAACCCTAAAAAAAACCCTACTTCTTTCTAAAATTTAATTGATCTGTTCTGCAATACTTATGATTATGCATAGATTTTTTTTTTTTTATAAAATTAAGATAATCTTTTTACCTGTTTTGGCATGAATATAGGTTTATGGAATTGTGCAAAATCTAATAATAATTGCATTTCATCTGGTGTTTTAGGTATCAATGGGCAAGCATGTAAAGCATCATCTTTTCCTGTGTCAAGAATTGATTGCACTATCTCACGGATTTTCACTGCTACATCTGTTTCAATGGGTGTCCTCACTATCAAATATATAAAATTACAGCTATCAAATTTCATAAAAACATTGTTCCTTCTTTACAGAAATAAATCATGTAAGTACAATAACGCCTATTCCTTTTCAGTAAAATTTAATTTAACTTTATACGTCATCCCCCTCTATGAAAATTAATTTAAATTTTATATGCAGGTCATACAAAGTTAACATAAGATGCCAAACATAAAAAAAATCTTTATTGAAATTGGAAATATATATATATATATATATATATATATATATAGTGTCTAAAAATAGCAACAATCAACATTCAATCTATCTAGGTGTGGATCAGTTTGTAAATAAACTAATGCAGTTACTAAATTATAGCTTTTTTCATCCCTCTCATTAAGTCCATCAGGTTCAGTATACCTGATGGACTTAATGAGAGGGATGAAAAATAGTTCTACCCAAAACCAAAGGACTAAATCATGAATTTCATTCTATTTAACTAAAACAACTATTTGTTAAGATTTAAAAATTGTTATGTACAATAAACGACAAAATAGACCATCAATCAATATGTTAAACTTTTACACGAACTTTGTGTAGCTCAAGCTACAAAGATATTTTTTTGTCATGCATCCGATTTCACCTAGATAGATGCACACGCCCGATGAAGCTAATTTGTTTAGCGAAATATTGCGTGAATAATATATAAAATATAACAACTAATTTTATAACACTCATTAGTGTGTTAAAGTTACATTCTTAGACACTTATATATATATATATATATATATATATATATATATATATATATATATATATATATGTAGAAGTCAGTTTACATATCCCAGAGAGGATAACCCCACCTCCCCCTCTTTGATCACCCAAAAAATTACTGTAAACAAACTAATTTTCATTAGCTATTTATTTTTGTGACTTTTTCAAGTAGAAAAATAACGTGAAGTTAAATCTTCACGAATATGTATAACTTGGATCTTTCTTCATTTAGGTACATCAACTTAATAGAGAATTGCGAAATTAAATTGTCGTGAATTGAACTTGAAAGGGCTAAACGCGAAATAAAGTATCCGCGAAAATAAGTTGGTTTACAGTATATAATTTGATTTTTAGCATAAAATTGTCAACTTTTTTATAGTAGCTTGAATCTGTGGTATTTAATCCATTTAATGGAATTCCTACCCCTTTAAAAAATCACTGATATATTGTATCCCTGAGTAGTATGTTATAACTTACTTGCAGGACACATCATAGTTACTCTGTCTACCATATCAGGATACTCTGCAGAAAATACACCAGCTAATGCACCACCCATGGACAGTCCAACTATATGGATTGGATCACTGTCAAGACCAATGGCAACTACAAACTATTATAAAGACAGTTGGTTTGAAAATACTACTATAATTATTCATATTTAAACTAACAATACAGTATTTCAAAAAGTAGTGTATTTGTACATGGAAATAAGATTTTGTTGATAAATGCAAACACATATATATTGCTTGTTATATAAAAATAGTATACACAAAAACTAATTATAAACTGCTGACTCAGATTTATGCATTTGATTGCACCTGTCATAAGTCAGGAACCTGATTTTCAGTGGTAGTTGTTTGTTAATGTGGTTCTTAACAGCAGTTACAATACATTGATATCTTTTGCACTTAATCCTTTAGCTGATTGGTTATGAGCAAAGTTATTTTTTAAATCAATTTGTTTTCTTAAAACAAGGTTATAGATTCAACTCAAATATAAATCATCAATAATAATCACAGGAATTTCTTTGTACATGACATACATTTGTTACATTCCACACAATATACATGTATTTTATTGAGTATGATGGCCTAAATAAAGTATGTTAACTTCTACTTCATTTGGTCTCTGGTCGGAAATGTCTCATGAGCAATCATTCCACATCTTCTTCTTTCTATTTCACTTTTGTATAGTTTGCATAGGAAACCCAAAGTTTACAGAATCATTTTTTTAAATATTGCCTCAAAAAAATCCTGTTGTTATAGTAACCATCATGTGATCAATTATGGTATACATTCCTTTATCTTGGAAAATACTAGAAACAACTTGGATGTATATGTTCAGGAGACAACATTCAATAAAACATTAAAAAGTATTTCACCAATATAAAAGCTTTTTTCTCAATAATTTCCTAAACCTTTGACATATACCTGTTTTATTCTTTTTATCTGTGAATAAAATGAGAGATCTTCTTCATCAGGAGGTATATCACTATCCCCATGTCCAGGTAGATCCATAGCTACTACATGTAAATCATTTGGTAACTTCTGCAAATATATGTACTGTAGATTTTCAGTTAATTTCAAAAGAATAATTTTTCCCTTTCTAATGGTGTCAGCAATGTCTGATGTCTTAATTGCAATACAAGACTATTTGCAAGAATCGTATATTAAGAGATTATCTGAATGTTTTCACTTATGCAAAAAAAAGCAACAGTATCAGGTACGTAATGACAAACATGATAAAAACATGCATTTGTTATTTCAATCGCATTAATTTGAGCTAACATCTTTACCATTAATTAGTGTTTCCCAATATCAAACACAACCATTAATTTCTAGACAATCACATAAAAAAAATTACCCCAACAACAGGGGACCACATAAATTTGTCAGCTGAGAATCCATGAAGAAGTAAAATGCTTGACTGCCCTTTCTTCTTCTCTCCCCTTTCACCATATGCTATTGTCATATCTCCAATATTGACCTTCTTAATTCTCATTCCACTGACTAACACTGCCAATCTGTAAAAGATAAAAGTTAAATAATCTCATTCCACTGACTAACACTGCCAATCTGTAAAAGATAAAAGTTAAATAATCTCATTTCACTGACTAACACTGCCAATCTGTAAAAGATAAAAGTTAAATAATGTGCTGTAAACACAATGGTTCCAAGTATTCTTTACAACGTACATTGTACAGGTTCAAAGTCTGCATGACCAAGAAAGCTTGAAGACTTGTATCTTTTATTAACCTTCACCAAGAAATATTATATCGGCATTCAGGAAAATAACTTGGTACTGGGATATGAGTATATAGTACATGTATGTACATGTACATGTATGAGACAACAGTTAACATGGTTAATACATGTCATGCATGTAGTTTGAAAATAAAAATAAAAATATCTGCAAGAATTCAATATTTTATCATTTTTATAGTACATGTAGTAAGAAACCCAAAATGAAAGTGAATGGGTTTGTTCAAAAATATGATGTTAACATTTAAGTCTATTTTCAGTAAAATGATAATAACAGATATAAACCTAGAGTTTTCAAGTTGTATATAATATCTTGCATTTTAAACCATTAATAGTGATTTTTTAATAAAATGAAAACCTACTTCATATATCCCTGTACAAACATTTCAGGTCTTTTCATGTAAATAAGAAGTGAGGCAGCAGTCAATGATGTGGCCATCATACCAAGTGAATACAATAAGTACTCTGTAAGCAGCATCATTATGGGTTTTCTGTCCAGTCTGAAAAATATAATCATATATAAATTGATTGTTGGTTGCTTAACGTCCAGTGCCAAATATTTCATGCATGTTCAGGATGATATAATCATATATAGTTTCCAATATAAGCATGCATATGATAAGTGTGTCATCCAGTTTTGCTAAAACATTTTTATTTAATTGTGTTGATGGCCAGCTGAAGCCCACCTCAGGGTGTGGTATTTCTCTCTGTGTTGAAGACCCATTGGAGGCTTTTGCTGTTTTCTGCTCTTGGTCAGGTTTTTGTCTCTATTTGAAAAATTCTATTTTTCCAATCTCAATTTTATTTTGCAACTACCAATTAATATCTTTTACTTTTACAGTAAATAACTATTATTGTTTGTTTAATTTTTAATCTGTGGAAACTGGGAGAATAAATGGCAAATCCATTAGCCATGTGCAGAATGTGATTCTTCAGATTCATGCGATTTGAAGAACTATAAAAAAAAATCTTCTATACAGTCCTTCATGCCAAATGGTGTACAAACTACAAAGGCAGTAGTAACTAAGTAAAAGGCACAACAATAAAGTTAAAACAAATCACTCATATATCTCAAATGTATTGCTATTAATAAAGAAGGGATTTTCAAAAATAGTTTGCATACATTGTACATTCTGATGAAATAATGTACATGTACGTGTACGTCATGCACATTGGAAAATCGTATTCCAGCAAAAGTGGTTAAAATTTACAGACATAAGTATTTAACAAAATCATAAATAAACCCATTTTTTGGTTGACTTAATCTTTAAAAAAGTTTCAGTTTATTGATTATACATGTACATGATAATATATAACTATCTTTCTGCTTGTCTGAAATTTATGACTAATTATCAATATATGTCTTTCATTACATGTATATATATAATACTTACTACCAAATATTGGATAATGACAACATGTCAACAAAAGATATTTTTTTGGTAAACAATATATACAATTTAAAAATTGTGCCTGAGGTGAAAAAATCTATAACTTTTTTTTTTTTGGGGGGGGGGGGGGGGGGTATGCGATAACAATGAAATTAAACATGTAAGCAACATGACAATAATCACCAAAAATCTCATCCTGAGGTCAAAGGAAAAATAATGAACAGATTTATGATGAACAAAATGAATAATTAGAATAAAAATGTAGGAAAAATCAAAATGAATAACATTGTACTAAATTGCTAGAGTAACAAATGTGTTTATATTTCGCAATATAAGGGCTTCTGTACATGCCATTTAGATAAACATGGAACTTCAGAAGCTATATATATACATTTACATGTAACAAAAATGTTTGCAATATTTTGAAATAAAAATATGATTGAAGGGGGTCTTATTAGGGGGTTCTGATCCTGGATCCTGCGTACATGGTGTATATAAAAATTTCAAAATGCTTTTAAATTCTTGCGAATATAAACCTTTCACATTTACGCAATAATTTTGAATTTACAATGTTTACAGTAAAAATAATATGCATCAACAAACTATTGTCTCCATCATAAATGACTCCTGGCTTTGACCATGTAAAAAATGTATATATATATATATATATATATATATAGGATTTTTCAATCTTTTTTTAACAATGGCTCAACCTGTTTTTGATGGTATTTCTTGGAATCCACAAGGGACTTTTTATAGAAATTCCCTGATTCCACTTAACAAATTTAAAACAGGGTTGGGGAGCAACACAAAGTTAATAATTTCTTTTCTACTTTTTTTTTTTTTTTATAAATTGGTACGAAGAATTGTTCAATTCTAAATAATCATGTCGCACTTAAAAAAAAAACTACCAAATTATTGTGAACTCGGAAGTAAGTATTCATGATTATGCATACGTGGTAGGCGTTGGCAGTCATGCCTTAAATATGGTGTACACATGAACATATTTCTGACGTGACAAAAACAACAGGTAGCGAATTTACATCGCCATAGAAATTTATGTTTAAAAAGCAATTCAGAGTATACACACACGTTTCTCTTTCAGTTGCAAATGTGTATTTTCACAAATAAGCTTGTCAGAATTGTACTTACAGACCTTACAGGTTATAAACATTAAATAAATAAGAAGAGTTAAAATTTCGTTTGTAAACAAAACGACCGGAAGTAAAATTCTAAAGATAATCGTAGGACTGAAAACGGACAACTGGTTTCGGAATTTCGTCGCCACCGAGCCATATCGAAAAGATCATCGAGTACACGATAAATTATTTAAGGAATGACTGTAATATTTTTTCTGTCTATTCGAAATAACGTAAACAATGTGGTGCACACTGAATAACGCACGTAGCGTGTCATTTGACAGTGTGCACCACATTTGTTATGTTATTTCGAATAGACAGAAAAAATATTATAGTCATTGATTACTTATAGGCTTAATTTAATTCTACATTCCATTTTAAACAAGAGTAAACCATGAAAAAACGTGTTTCGGAAATTCGTCGCTACCGAGCCATATCGAAAAGATCATCGAGTACACGATAAATGATTTACAAATATCATGAATAGCCTATACTTACAGTCGATTTTATTTCACTATATTATCTTATTCCCTTATTTGTTACTATATCAGTAATATCTTAAGTATCATGAAAATATATAAAATCAACAGTAGTATACCGCTGTTAGAAATTATGTGATTACCATTATACCTTTAGTCCAGCCTACCATCATACCATGATGACAATTTCTTTTTAGCTGAGGCCATGCTTTGAACTGAGTATGATTTCCATGAAAAGTCGGGCGATATCTTTTTGCGCCAAAAAGTAACTCATTTGCGCCACAACTTAATTGCGCCAATACTTCTTTTGCGCCACCTAATTTTCAAAACTATAGGTATCATTTGCGCCAATAAAATAATCATCTAATTGCGCCAATATATATAACAACTAAATGATTGACTTAAAATTCTTCTGATATGGTACACAGAAATTTTAAAAAGTCATCATCTTTGTTTGTAACTAACAACACCAATATCATCCAATATTCTGTAAAATTCTGCTTGATTTTTAGGTTGAGTCGGATGCAGTTTTCTTCTCTCTACATGTCTATATACATTGACTGACGCACTTGTTTTAAATCTTTCTTTTCTAAATTTTCTTCTTCAATTTTGAAGAGCTCTGAATTTATTATTTTTGAAGGTCGCTCTGCCAACATATCGGTTGCTTTTCTTTTGCGGGCAGTTCTATTTCTAGACATTTGTTTCATGAATATGATCTAATTCTCCATTCAAAATAATTGTACATGATTCATCTGTGAATAACCTAGCACAACATGACTTAACTGTACATCTCCACCTTAAAATATTACTCCAATTTTCTGTACAAATGCCTGACGGAATTCGTGTTCTTCAACATTGATGACCGGTTTTCCTCTTTTTTCTTGAATGGTATATCAGACATCTTGTCTCGTGAAAAAATATTCTATACCTAAACAACTTATTTTTTGATGAATTTTCTTTAATTTGATGAGTGTTAAGTTAAATCTTAAGTGGAAAGGTTAATTAAATGTATGATATAAGTAAAAAATATTAACAGGTAAATGTGGCGCAATTTCATTTCATTTATTGGCGCAATTAATACCATCAAAATAAAAGAGAGTGGCGCAATTAATACCTTTTCAAAACTGCAATTGGCGCAAATTGATTCTGCCCGAAAAGTCCCAGGTTGGGGGTATCATTAATAGTTCTACTAAGTTATGCGGTATGTCATGTATATATTTCGTATTTGGGATCACAGGCACTTGTCTCATAATCCCCCTATAAACCTTTAATATAATATATGTTATATCAGAGACATATGTCTCTGGTTATATAAAGGTATACAGGGGAAAACATTCTGAGACAAGTGCCTGTGTTTGGTATGATTTAATAGGAATTTCAAGAAGATTTTTATGCACCATTGACTTATTGACAACTCCTGAAAGTTCATATTCAGCTGGCAAATTAATAATATGTCGCCCGCCGGGTTGTATGGAAATGTTCTTAATATTGTATGATGAAGTTGAGATATAATGGCGTAACTCAGTATAAACTATAGATATAACCTTCTCGCTTGTTCAAAATTGCTGCCTAACTTTATATATCAAAATAGCGGGATATGCCTCAGTTAATTACTCTCCAAGTTAAAAAAAAAATTAAAAAAATCGTATATGTGGAAGTCGGTCTAGCGCCCGATACGTAAATGAATTATTGTGCTTTCTGTCTGTATGTTTTTTTATATGAAGATTTAATTAAATAATGAAATATTTTAAAGGATATGAAACACAAATATCGATTGGGTGATATCACAACATAAAATCTTATGATTATGGAGAAAAAGGAAGGACCTCATTTAACCATTGAAAACTTGAATGGTAAAAAGTCATGCTATGTTTCTTGTCGTACGATTGAATCCGAGTAACCAAATATGACTCTATATATGCATTCACTTATTTTTTAATTTATTGATAAATAATTTAATCCGGTTTTTCTTATTGACAATTTTTTAAATCATATTTCAACTCTTTTCTAATTTTAATTCACTAAATTTACCACGTGTATATATGATACATCGTATTGTAATTTTTTTTAAATTTTATTTATTAAGTCTCATTTCTCAATAATATTGTATTATAGTCTTTGCATTTACTTATGCATTTGTTATGATTGCCATTACTTCTTTTCCTTTGTATGTAGCGTCATAGCAAAGTAAAAGGCATGCATGGAAACATCGGAAACCAGTACTTGAGAGTTTTCTCAAGTCAACAAAAACAAACCCAAGTAATGACTAATAAAATCAGATCATATCGGTTTACACGCAGAATATTTTGACCTCTAACCTCAGCCTCTGACACGAATAAACAAAAGCGAAGTTGTCATCCGATGTAAAACATGATAATCCAGTTATAACGGCTTTCCACTTATGGAGTACATACGGAATTTTAAAAATTGGATGACAGGAAATAGCGTACACTTAAATAAATATGATTGTTAAGAGACAATTGTGATTCTTAATTTCTGACCTCAATTTAACAGTTTCATCAACATGGAATGGATGTTTTTGTTTTCAATTTTGTGTTTATTTATGGTGGTGAGTGAAATATTTATGTTTCTTCTTTAAAAACTACGGGTATTAGATCTAGTTGATTTATTACATGCTAAACAATTTAAGTTATATAATTAGCATAAAAATGATTTCAGAATTTGTAAAATGTCACCGCTTTGTTAGAAATAGTTTTACCATCTGCACATGTTTAATGTTGCATGCAATGAAATGTATATTACGGCGAATGAAATTAACAACATGTATATCTCAGTTGCAACTTTGCCACAGTCTTGTTTGTAATTATTGCATCAGAGTTAATTTGTGGGAAAATATAATAGAGACTATAGAGAAATATAAGTAGATACGAAAAGAGTCGGCTTTGATTCCAATGTATAATATAAAATTGAGAATGGAAATGGGGAATGTGTCAAAGAGACAACAACCCGACCAAATAAAAAACAACAGCAGAGGGTCACCAACAGGTCTTCAATGTAGCGAGAAATTCCCGCACCCGGAGGCGTCCTTCAGCTGGCCCCTAAACAAAAATATACATGTATAGAAGGAAACTATCAAAGGAGAATGTTCACATAAAAGAAACACAATGTTATTCATAACAAATACACTCTTTATTGAAATGTATAAGGAAGCTGCTTTATTTTATTTTAGTAACAGATATAAAATGATTTGAATTTCAGCTGATCTTAACTGTAATATATCATAATATATAATTACTGCATATAATCTTAAATAAAATCTGTGAAAAAGACAATACAAAAAAACAATATATGTGAATAGGATCGAAGAGGAGAAGTATGTGTGTTTAAAGTATTTCCCGTAACATGCTTAAGGCAAATAGGATAGAAAAGAAGAAAAGAAAGAATACAACAAAAATGACAATTGAAATTCAATAGACAGTCTGCCATACTCTACAAATAAAAAAGAACAAAGAATTAATGACCAACACGCATTTTAAGACTGCCCGTTTTTTCAAAGTATATGGCGATCTATGGAGAGACTTGCAATTTTGTCACAATGCGCTAGGAGATATGCCAATGAAAATTTAAAAGTAGACATGATAAGGCATAACATTAGAGGAAATTTGATTAAGAGGGAAATCATAAACACTAGAAATTATTTTTCTTGTCTCACAAAAACACATTTTGTAGGAGATCGAGTGTGGAGGCAAGCTATGGCTCAAATTGGTAAATTTCAGTAACAGTCGAGGGAAAGGAGCTAACAATCATTATTGTGACGGGAAGTTCTTTATAAGAGGCTCTGATTGCGACCATAGATTTATAATATGTCTAGATACTTTAAATGGGTAGGTACTTGTGTAAAACTTGATGCGTTTAAACAAGTAAAAATGTCGCGGCCACTCTCAAAGGAGTGCATTGGGACAAAATTGTCAATATTTAATTAACGTTGAATTTTCCGAAAACGTTTCGCTGCATCTGCGAGTTTTTTTCTCAAATTACCCGATATTATTTTTTCTTGCTTGTCAAATTATATCATAAGAAGAAATAGAAGATGCCATAATATATGTATACTGACACGATTTAACATTAGCCAAAGACAAAAAAAAACCGAAACAATAGGCTAACTGTACAAAAGTATAAGTAACAAAAAGCAAACAATACAAAACTAGTTATACGTAACAATAACAGATGAAGAATTCGTAACACAACCAAAAAATCCTTTTGTGAAAACTTAACTATTTAGGACGACTTTTTGAAG
This sequence comes from Mytilus edulis, assembly GCF_963676685.1. Taxonomy (NCBI): domain Eukaryota; kingdom Metazoa; phylum Mollusca; class Bivalvia; order Mytilida; family Mytilidae; genus Mytilus; species Mytilus edulis. Next base: position 43,358,400 of record NC_092344.1, read on the forward strand.
AATAGATTGGTGGCACTAATAAAAATAAAAACACAAATGATGAACATAAACAAATTTAAAAGCATTTCTTTCATTGCACAACTTTATTTTTGTCCATTTATTTACTAGAGACACATCGCATTTTTTGTTCTTAACGTAAACAGAAATGGCTTGTCAGTCAACTAATTATTTCCGGATTGTAGTTATATTGTGTCAAGCACTTGGGTTCGTCATATTTCGGACATTGTCCATTAACGATCCTTCAACATCAACTGTCTTTATTTTAATCCGCATATTGAAGTGAATTAAGGTGCAATGTTTTGTCGTTTAAATCACGGGTTGATACTCATGAACTAATAATTATTAATATGTAAATGGCGTCATATCCATAATAATGTAAATGAACAAAAGTCGGTAGTTAACTTTTATAACGAAACAAATTTTACCAAAATAAAACACCACAACGGCATCATTGGGTCAATCTTAGGTCTTAAAATAAATAAATAAAAAACATGCCGTCTTAACAATATTGTCAACCTCAGACAGTTGTGAATATTCAACATAGATTAATATTTAGCCATCAATATCAAATTGAACAAAATTACACTTTATATCATCCGTCCGAAGCACTTTCATCATGAACGCTTAAAGCCAAATGCTTGAAAGCCAATGATGTGTAAGACATCAGCTTTGTAATAACGGTACAAAGGATAACAAAACAAAGTAGGAACAAAACCATAAAGGAAAATATCTTACCGAAGATTTTTCGCAGTTTCTAAAAGTAAACTCTTTTGTTCTTAATCTACTAATATGACCCTGCCGCCACACGCTATTCTAATATCGGCGGTTTTAGTTCGATTTTTTTAAAATGTAGTAATATAGGTTTGTGAGCCTGCAATTAAGAATGAGCAGCTAGCATCGTACATAAACATTGACGGTCAGCGTGTATTGTTGTTCAGTACTTTGAGTGCACGAGAAAAAATTAAATGCATATTAATTGAAAAAGATATAAAGGTCTGATTTTTCAATACTCCCGCTTTACTTTCCTTTATTACTCAGCCCTGACGAAAGAATGCATTAAAATGCTATACAGGAATGCACAAGATGAATAGGCCATTCGTATGACTGCACGGACTTGCTAAGTCTAAAACGGTTGCAAGATAATATATATATATATAAAATATTATTTTGCCATTTCAGACCACAAAACACAAACGTGTGTGGGTATGGGCGTTGGAGTACAGCTACCACTTTTAACAAAAATTCTATTACATTTGGAAGTAGGCTCGGCTCTTCTCCAAATCCAAAGACATTTTCCTTTAATAGTTGGAGTGTAAGTATAATGATCTATACTATTTTATAATTTTGCAATTAGACATATCCAATTTGGAAATAGACCCGCCGGCCGCCATTTTATTTGTATTATTGGTGACATTTTGAATACATTTTTTGTATGTTTCAGTTAAGTTTTCTTTATAAACATGCTCTGATTCAAACCAATAGAAGATTTATCAAACCTGTATGAAACTGATTCAAGTAAAGAAGCAACAAATTTCAACCCACTTTAACGGCTTATAACTTTTAGGCAGCAATATTCCAACAAAATATCAGTATCGCGTGAGAAGATTGTTAACACTTTGTCATCTTAATTTCAGGGATCATGTAAATTAAAGATAGATATATACGACGATGATGATAACCGCGATGATTATGTAGATTTTATGGCTAAATACTACTTTAAATATAACCCAGATTACAATGAAACAACGGCGACAGTTACCACATTGAGTCTTTCGCACAGGGTTAGGTAAGTAACACTACAGTAGCAAATACATATGTTTATAACAATTGACTGTGTGTTCCATTTAGCAAGACATTTCTTCTCCCGAAATATTTTCATAATTTGAAATTAAAAATCTAAATCATTATTTAAAAAAAAATCAAAAACGTCCTAATTTTGTAAAATTCACGTGGAATCCATGAGCAAAATTTAACGTGTAATTCATGTAAATCTTATTTCACGAGATATTCATCTAAATCTCATATCCCGTAAAATTCACGCTAACATTTTCACGTGAGTTTCACGGAAAAGGTCGTTTGATGTGAATTTCACGTTAAATAGTTCACGTGAGCAAAACTTGTCAGTGTATGACTAAGGGAAAAGCCAGACGTCAAAATTATTAAGTGTACTTTTGTCTAAAAATGGCTGGACGCTCGATGGTCTTTTTGAACTGACTAGGATCATATTTGAACGTTGTAATGACGGTATAAGCCACCATAAAACAGACAGCAGGGCTAAAAGTGTCCGTATAACTTTGTCATAGATCAATGCTTTTAATTCTAAAGCGAAAATAATTTCGACATGAATAAAACCTCCTGTGTAATATCTGTACTTTCTAACTAACATGAATATGAATGAGATGCAAGTACTCACAAAAAAGGAGGATACATAAATGACATCATCAGTTTATCAGAAAGTCAATCTTAAAGAGGTTTCTTATTGTTCTATGGTGTAAGACATTGCTTACAATGTCTTGTCCTAACCTAGTCCAAATAATTATGACGTCTGGCAAGGCTATTTTTTTTCTTTCTGTGACGCCTTCCTACGACCCCAAAAAAATAAAATAGCCTTGCCAGACGTCATAATTATTTGGACTAGTCCTAACCCATATCAGAAAACCTTTCAGTATAGCTGTTTCTTTCCTATCAATTTTTTATATCGCCGTTTGGGATTTTCAACTATGAGATCAGCTCTGAAAGATCCTGAAACTATTGTAATATGTTGTTTTTCCTTGTAGAATGACCGTTCAGATGAAGGTGTATTGCGATCCTGATTATTACGGCAGAGGATGTGACTTATATTGTAAACCGTCTGAAAAATATACATGTAACAAATTAAATGGCGCCAAAATATGTACCACAGGTTCGTTGTTTTTATCGATGTTGCAAATGATATTTAATTTGATAACGGGTCACATGACCTTACTGGTGATTTTATTTCTCTGCAGTATGTTTTATTTTTCCATTTTTTATTCCTAATGTACATTTTGTCAATTATCATATCTATGTAATAAATGCCAAAGGTAGACATGGTAAACAAATACTTTTATAATAACGACTATGATATTACTTTAAAAGAAAATGGTAAACATAATCGTTTTCAAAACAATTACAATTTAATAATCATAGCAATGAATAACTATAATTTTAAGCATGCATAGAAATCTAAATGATTATTCAATATGTAGTTGCTCCAACTGGCAAATTAATTATCATCATATCTAAGTTTTAAAATTTTTATTCAATTTTGAGCAAGAAACATCGAAAAATATTGCAAATATAACATTCATTGCAGACTGGACTGGATCAGACTGTGACGTAAAGAAAGATGCCTGTGTGAGCGGACCATGTAAAAACGAGGCTACATGTCATAACAGCATGGGCAGTTACCTTTGTGTTTGTAAAGAAGGTTATACAGGTAAGTTTTAGGGCCCATATACATATTGAAATCCAATCGTAATACTAATTTATCGTTGGACATGTCGAAGAATCCGTCTGTTCTGAACAAATCTTAACTAAAGTAGTTTTATGCATACGGGGCCAAGACCGTATATTTCAGGAATCTGATTGACATGCGGTGGATACGTACGTCAATAAATTAACAATCAAACAATACAAAAAATCAAGACACCTATAAGTATAACTTGACATGAGCCAGAGTTTTGTAAAATAAAATTGAGAATGGAAATGGGGAATGTGTCAAAGAGACAACAACCCGACCATAGAACAGACAACAGCAGAAGGTCGACAACATGGCTTCAATGTAGCGAGGAATTCCCGCACCCGGAGGCGTCCTTCAGCTGGCCCCTAAACAAATATATATACTAGTTCAGTGATAATGAGCGCCATACTAAACTCCAAATTGTACACAAGAAACTAAAATAAAAACAATACAAGACTAACAAAGGCCAGAAGCTCCTGACTTGGGACAGGCGCAAAAATGCGGCGGGGTTAAACATGTTTTTGAGATCTCAATCCCCCCTATACCTCTAGCCAATGTAGAAAAGTAAACGCATAACAATACGCACATTAAAATTCAGTTCAAAATAAACAAAATGACAATGATACATAAATAACAACAGACTACTAGCAGTTAACTGATAGCCAGCTCCAGACTTCAATTAAACTGATTGAAAGATTATGTCCTCATCATATGAATATCAGGCACAATTCTTCCCGTTAGGGTTTAGTATCATACCATCATAACATATATGAGAAGAACATAACCCGTGTCATGCCAACAACTGGTTTTTAAATTAATGTGTTTAGTTCCGATGCAAAGACCCTATTAGTGAATCAATATTAACGCCAAAATATGCAATCAACAGTATCGTAACTATATCCCTTCTTAATAAGTCTATTTAAAGGTTTTGTTAGCTTCTGAGGTGAATACTGACATTTTTGTGCTTTATAAAGAATATTTCCATAAAAAATTGGATGTGAAATACCTGAACGTATAAGAAGTCTGCATGTTGACCTATATTTACGAATGATGTCCTTATACCGATGATAAAATTTAGTAAATATTTTGACTAGTTTGTGATATCGAAAACCCTGGTGTAATAATTTTTCAGTAATACATAAATTTCTCTCGTTAAAATCTAAAACATTGTTACATACACGAGCGAATCGTACAAGTTGAGATATATAAACACCGTAAGATGGTGACAAGGGAACGTCACCATCTAAAAATGGATAATTAACAATAGGAAATGAAAAATCATCTCTTTTATCATAGATTTTAGTATTAAGCTTTCCGTTAATGATATAGATATCAAGATCGAGGAAAGGGCAGTGGTCATTGTTAGTATTAGATTTATTTAAAGTAAATTCAACAGGATAAATTTCTTTAGTATACATACTGAAGTCGTCATTATTGAGAGCCAACATATCATCCAAATATCTAAAAGTATTATTACATTTGTTTATCAGATGTTGTTTCGATGGGTCTTTGCTGATTTTTGTCATAAATTGTAACTCATAGCAATACAAAAACACGTCCGCAATAAGTGATGCACAGTTAGTCCCCATTGGAATTCCGATAACCTGACGATATTCGAAATCTCCAAAGCGAACAAAAATGTTATCTAGTAAAAATTCAAGGGCAGGTATGGTATCAAAGCATGACCTAAAAGAGTTTGAACATATATATTCACATTCTGACTTTTTAAATGCCCATTTAATTAGGTGTGTGATTTTTTTCTTAATGATAACGTTTCGTCGTCATTTATTCTCAAAAAAGTTCAACGGAAGGTACCACGACCTAGAATAGATAGATCTACATAGATAAATAGTAAATGTCTACTTCACAAATAATACATGCTGGTCTTGAGTTTTAGAATCTAAGAGCTGTCTTTGTGTATCATTTTTTTCTCTACTTTATAGTTTTTGTCTTTATTTGGGGGTCAGCACTACTATGGTCCTTTTGGTCGTACGTCTCTTGACGTGTCGCGGTATTTGTACATCCATCTTTCGGGGTGTTTCAAATTGGTTTGGGCGTTCTTTTTCGGGAAAGTATATAATGTTATCATGTTTTGATATACTCTTTATACTATCAACTACAATCGCCATTTTGTATGGTCTTTGACAGATGTTTTGTATGTTTGTTTGAAATTTAATGTCAGTTGTGTTGTGTTTCGCTGTAAAATGTAACACAGTTTTGGCTGCTGGATCCCAATTATTTTCACTTTAAACAATTATGTCTGTTTTGGTTGCTCTTCCTTACATATAGCGTGGCTCTGAACGTATACATCCCGTTATTGTAAAACACGTTTGTATGCTTATTTTAGCTATGTGTTTGTCCATGTTTCTTTGATACATATATGACATGGCTCTGTCCTTATACATCATTGTGTTATTGTACTATGGTACATTTGTCTGTAATTTTTGCTAATATGCTTGGTCTATATGCCAGTTTGTGCTTCTTTGTTACATGTTTGTTTGTTTTTTAGTGATTAAGATTATAACACAATGTTGACTGCTGTACCCCTATTTTTGCAATTTTTTACATATTATGTCTGTTTGTTTTGTTCACGCATCTTTTTCAATATAATAGAATTTGATGCGAATGTCATACAGGTGAGAGGTAGCTAGCTATAAAACCAGGTTCAATCCACCATTTTCTACATAAGAAAATGCCCGTACCAAGTCAGGACTATGACAGTTGTTATCCATTCGTTTGATGTGTTTGTGCTTTTGGTTTGGCCATTTGATTAGGGAGTCTCCGTTTGAATTTTCATCAGAGTTCAGTATTTTTGTGATTCTACTTTTTTTCTCCAAATTTTGTAAATAAAACGGAACGATAAACAACTGTAACACACGTTGAAGGTTTAGCTACCTATACACATGATAAAATCAGGTTTATTCTGGTCCGAGTACACAGTTATTTCGTAGTGCATTTCCTTTAGACAATAAATGGAAATAAAAAAAATCCCACCTGCGCTTTCTCCATAATATTTTTACAGTGTGTTGTACTACTTTTGGGACAAATTATATCAAAATTATAGAAAACTTCATCAGCTCTAACTCAAAATGTGGACAATTTTATGTGAAGGGGGGCTTGAAATCTTTTGACAGCTTCCGAAATGCTAATTTTTGACCTTTTTCAACTGGACCAAATCACTACTTTACATTATAATTGATGAATCAAATTTTTTTACAGTGTAATTTTATCCCCTTTCTTGCTACTTGAGGCATAAAACATAAATAAATAAATTTGGAAGGGGTATAAAAAAAATTGACAAGTAGCACACTGTCCACAGTAGGGACTATATTCGTTGTGACAACGAAAAATCAAGGGACGATAACTGTGTACTCGGACCTTCTACTGTTTTCATCGACATATTCTTTTTTCCAAAACCGAAATATGACAATTGTTTCCTTTGGTTGATATAGTCGAGCGTTTGCTTTTATCAGGTTTTCAGACTTCCACTTTTTTAATTTACCTTAGTTTTCCGTGTTTTTGTTCAAATTATCTTTACTGGTCCTGGACCAGTTACCGTCACTTTTTGTCAGTATATTTCATTTACACTTTCATATAAGAGGAACATGGTCTTTTTCTGGAGCATTCGTATAAATGTTTAAAATTTTAAGATTTCGCGATTAAGGATGAGATAAGTGTTATCTTGAAATCAAGTTGAAATATGAACCGAAACACTTATGCATATCACCATATTGTCAAGTACGTAGGTCATATTTCTGTTTTTTGGAAAACTGCAATCCGAAAAAAAAATGTACTTAAACAGACAAAGGACAAGGTTCACTTATAGCACAAAATGGCCTGAAATATCAACTTTATCATAAAATACCAAAAAGGTCACAATTTGGTTCAAAATGGGTGTATTTCAAAAGCCTTAATGCTAAATAAATCAGTTCTTTTCATAAATGTACAAAATATTCTCCAAAGTAAACCAATTTTGGACATTTTGTCAAAATATGATGATATATGCAATTTTCAGACCTAAAGGCTTTAGAAACACCTTGGCCTCCACCTACGATCCAAAATGTTTTGTAACAAAAAGTTTTCAATTTGTATATAGAATTCATCAATATAAAAACGTTTTGGATCGTTGATAGAGGCCAAGGTTAATTATGCCAAAAACAATTAAAATTTACCCGTAGACACTTTTCTACATATATTTTCTGATATTTTTACTACTCAATTTATTTGTTTCGAGCTGATGACCATTGCTTTTAAGATATTGTCTGAATTTTGGCTTCGATATTATAAAATAGATATTTTACGTTCATTTCGTTTCTTTTTACTCTTAGATGGTTTGCTTCCTCGAGATCTGATTTATTTTTTTAGTATCTGCTTATGTCTAATCCACCATTTTTAACATAAGACACAATTATTTTTTACATAAGAAAATGCCGGTACCGTGTCTGGAATATTACAGTTGTTATCAATTCATTAGATGGTTTTGGTATTTTTGAATTTGCCATTTGATAAAGGACTTCGTTTTGGATTTCCTCGGAATTGTTTTGTTATTTTACCTCTTATGAATATGTTTTCAATATTGGAATGTTTCTTTCAATGAAAATTGATTCCTATTCTGCAGTCTCGAGTCATAAGAATTTAGTATATTTGGTGTTAAAACCTTAACATGTATTATGTAATTCCAGGTCTACAATGCGAGAATGAAATAGACGAGTGTGCCAGTTTTCCTTGTAAGAACAACGGGACATGCGTAGACCTTATAAACGATTACAGATGCACATGTCCATATGGTTACAGTGGTGACGATTGTGACTCATTAACTGACTTATGTAAGAAAAATCCTTGTTTGAATAACAGCACATGCGTGATGGACCCTAACGATGTCATATTCCATTGCGAGTGTGCTAAGGGTTGGAGTGGTCGTCTATGTGGGTCTGATGTAGACGAATGTGCAAGTGATAAATGCCAACATAATTCCACGTGCGAAAACACGTTTGGTAGTTTTCGGTGCCAATGCATGGATGGTTGGACTGGTACTGAATGTGAAGACGATGTTGATGAGTGTGTAAATGTCAACTGCTATGGAAACTCCACATGTCAAAATACAAATGGTTCATTTCTTTGCTCATGTGAAGCGGGGTTCTCAGGTAAGTACACACCACCATCTGTCATATTTTAAGTTTTATTGAAATGGTCGTCAAAACATTTTGTTTCTATCCAATTATTGTTCGATAAGTTCTTATCGATTTAATTAAGTAAGATTCACTATATACCGGTAAGGCATCCTAATATTTCTAATATAATTGATTAGCTGGAGATAATTTCACTTTGAGGGGAAGCAAGTTGTATGAAAACTTAACGAGATCTGAATAAAAATGATAAGTTATCGTTTACTCCGTCAAGCAAGATCAACATTGTCTAAACATTATCATCCAAGCATTATTTTAAAAAATATATCATACATATAACTTTTCCGACACCATATTCATCTTCGAATAAATTGATTTTTCCATGATTTTACAAGTCCATATGTTACTGCTTAATGTCCACCTTTATACAATGTTTTTTCTGAAGACCTGTCGGTTGAGGTTAGTCTCATGTAGTGATTGTCAACTTTGTTCGTTTTACATTCGGTTGGTGAATTTAAGCTTTTGATTTTGCCATATGAATATGGACTTTCCAATTTGAATTTTCCTTGGAATTCGATATTTTTGTTATATTTACTTTTTACACTTTTTTCTACAGCACTATAAATAGAGTATCGAAAGATCGAATACATTTTTCTGATTGATGACTGGTTCTTTTTTTTTCCAGGACAACTTTGTGAAGTTGATGTCGACGAATGCACCAGCTCACCATGTTTGAACGGTGGTATTTGTCAAGATAAAATAAATGGGTTCGTTTGTGAATGTGAGAAAGGTTACACTGGATTGGAATGCCAACAAGAGATCGACGAATGCAAAGGTAATCCTTGTCTTCATAACGGCTCTTGTTATGATTTAGTTGGTGCATTTATGTGTTTCTGTCCTGCGAGTTGGACTGGTGACTTGTGTAATGTTGACATTAATGAATGTGATAGCAGCCCTTGTCTTAATGGTGGAATGTGTGTTAACACACATGGTAGCTATTATTGCCAGTGTTCTGATGCGTTGAAAGGCTCAAATTGTCAATCTGACGTTAATGAATGCGAAGACGATATATGTAAAAATAGAGGGGTATGTAAGAACACTGATGGTGGGTTTATATGCACATGCGCTGGTGGATTTTCGGGATCCAAATGTGAAGATGACATTAACGAATGCGCTAGTTTTCCATGTTTTAATGGGGGCGTTTGTAAAGATAAAATTAATGGGTTTGATTGCAAATGTAAAGTGGGATATACCGGAAATCTTTGCAATAAAGAGATAGACGAATGTTCAGGAAATCCATGTCACAATAATGGCTCATGTTATGATCTAGTCGGTTCATTTATGTGCTATTGTAACGAGGGTTATTCAGGTAACGTATGTGACCTTGATATAAATGAATGTCACAGTAGTCCCTGTCGAAATGGCGGAATTTGTGTTAACACAAATGGAAGCTTTAAATGCCTGTGCCCAGGTGCCTGGAATGGACCTTTTTGTCAATATGACGTCAATGAATGCGAAGACAGAATTTGTAAAAATGGAGGGGAATGTAAGAATAGTGATGGTGGATATAGCTGCATGTGTGCTGATGGTTTTTATGGCACAACATGTGAAAAAGATATCAACGAATGCATTCAAAATCCATGTTCAAATGGGTCTACTTGCTTGAACGTTTTTGGAAGTTTCCTGTGCCAGTGTTTGCATGGGTTTACGGGAAATGATTGTTCAGAAAATATAAATGAATGTTCTCCACAACCATGCCATGGAAATGCAACATGCATTGATAAACTTGGGCATTTCAAATGTGTTTGTCCTCAATATTATGAGGGACTAATATGCGCAGATGCAATTGAACCTTGTAAAAACATAAGTTGTTCATACAACGGAATTTGCATTGCATCAAATAATTCAGGTTTATGCCATTGTCATACAGGTTTTAGAGGAAAACATTGTGAACAAGAAATACTACCATTTCAAATTGAAGAGAGCGGGATAGTCTGTAACGGTATGTTCCCCGTTCATTTTTACTTGCATAAACCTATGGAAACGATCCAAAAGGACACTGTTTATATCTTAGCATTTTATACATACTTTCCGAGTAAAGAATGTTTCTTGTTATTCTGTCTTCTTTCACCTTTTTTACGTATGCGAAGCAAGTCACAACTTCAGCTTTTCTCACTGATACTACCCGTCACAAAACTCTCAACGATTATTGCATATCTTTTTCGTGTCTATTCTTGACTTCTTATTCTTTGTACATATGATTGTCCTTCAATATTTTGATATGTCTCTTTTATTTCTCTTAATTTTATTATCATATTCTTCATCTCTATGTTATGACTGAATGTTCTAAATCATATTAATTATGATAATTATGATTTTTATTACACTTTATATCATACTGACTAACATGTTAATCAATTTGCAGGATAGTACAATTTTCGCCAAATAAAACGGTTTGGATAAATAGAAATTTTCTGCGACATTTAAGCTTGTAAAATTTTCACATACTAAACATTCTATTATTACAGCTTTAACCATTCATATGTTTCCCAATTTTTTCGGCAAGTCAGGGGCCGGTTTCACGAAGCTATCCTAAGACATGTCATAAGACATATCTTAGGACATGTCTTATAATCCTCTTATGACTATCCTAGGACATATCTCAGACCTCGTCTCGAAGCTGTCTTAGGATCATCTTAGCTAAGACATCCTAAACCTTTCGCAAGTTCTTTAAATTTTCAAATATAAATATGATCTACGGAAAAAAATCATGTAAATGTAGTATGTCTTACCATAAATTATTCTAAACGTATTGATTAATATAATGACATAATTTGCAAAATAAATATCAAAAAATAAAAGTAATCTATATATAAATTATCTTTAAACAATACATCAATATAAATATGAAATTTTCAATGCAAAATTAAGAAAAAAGAATATTAAATTATGTCATTGTTTTGGTACAAGTGAGTTGAATTCAATTTCAACTTTATTGGTTATAAAAGGTTAAGAGATAAAATCGTGCAATTTTTATATCAATACATCGAATTTTCATTGTTGACAAATCCTGATAATCCGTCAATGTATATATGTTTTAAGCAGGAACAGAAGAATAGATAATTAGATAATAATAAGATTTTTTTTTTCTCAAAATTAATGTAGAAAATGAGTGTAATTTATATAAATAAACGTATAACTATCCTAAGACCATCATAAGACACCTCTCGCGTTGTCCTAACTTTATGACCAACTTTAAGAGATGTCCTAATTTAGGACCGCTTTGTGAAACCCACTTAGGACTAAGATATCTCGTAAGACCATTCTAAGACATGTCTTAGTCCTAAGACAGCTTCGTGAAACTGGGCCCAGGTTCATTTTGATTTAAGAAAATTTGTTTAGAGATAAGATATTCACCTTTTATTTTAATTAGGCAGAAAGAAGTCGGATAAGTAAAATACGTAGTAAAACTACATATAACTTGTTTTTTAATTGAACAGATGAGTTTTAAAAAAATCAGTTAACACGTGAATGGGTTATGTTTTAAAACACATGATCTTGAATCACAACATATATTTTGGCATTGGCATTTACCTTTTATATCTATAAAATCTATTTCTATCTATCAGTGATGTGCATGCTTAGTGCGAAATGATTGGTGTCAATATCGTTATTTTATTTGAACGAAGCTGTTTTTTTGTGGTCGGCAGATTGAATTTTTAGAATACCCATTCATATGTTAACACATTATAATTATTGAAATATTATATTATGAAAGAAAGAAAGAAAGATAGAAAGTAAGAAAACACGTAAACGATCAAGTGAAAAGCATCATACTTTGCATAAGTTTATTTAATTATTTGATATTACCTTTAACACGTAAATAAGACCTGTTGGTGACCTTCTGCTGTTGTCTGTTTTATGGTCGGGTTGTTGTCTCTTTGACACATTTCCCATTTCCATTCTCAATTTTATGTGTGTGGTTTTTTTTTTAAGTTTCTGATTTATTTTTCAGGTGTAAACGAAAAAATTGTGATTTATCTGCACCAAAAAGTTACATCGGTTATTAAAAGGGAGATGGTTTCGAGAATCAAACATCTGATAAATAAATATACTGGATATGGTGAAGATTCTTTGAAAATAGAGGGATCAGCAGAATGGCTGAGTAACAATAAAGGGTATATGTCATACTTTTTTTTCAGAGTTATTTTTAGCATAAAGAAGAGTATTAATCTTATGAATGAATATATATCATTCAGACTTAGATAATGAGATTAAATATAATCCTACAAGTACTATGACACAATAGCCATTTTTTACTACTAGTAAATAATTTTGGTTTTCCATTGTAAAAGTATTTTAAAACTGCATTTTCCTGTTTCTGAAATCGATAGTATGCATTTATACAAATAACTTAACTATCTTGTGACTCTTTTGTTCTGTAAGTACGCATATTAAAATAACACTGTATAATGAAAAAAAAACTTCATTAATTTCATGCATTCATAGCGCTTTTCCTTATCTAACCCCATCAACCGAAACAGTTGAAGAGCTATATGATATTAATGAACATAACATAATAGTAAAATTCATCACCGATCAACTTTACCTGAGGAAGTTGAAACCTTAGTTTCTTAGAAATTATAAATGTATCTATGATGATTTTTTTTATATATTTGGACAATTTCATAAGAGTTTGCTATAAATCATGACAGTAACGAAGTACTGACTAATACTGTTGAGCTGATGATACATTCGGGAATAGCCAACCAGCACCAGTATCGGTCAGTATAGACCCTGTGCTATAAAAAAAATAAACAATGTAATAACCTAACTAACAGTCATACTTAAAGTTCGAATGGTTGGTACTAGTACTAAATCTCTCGTTTATGTAACATAATTATCGACGAAAACTCCAAGTTGAAAATATGGTTTATGACTTCAAAAGTAATTTCCTAAACGAAATGTTATCGATTTTGGTTGATTTCTTTTAGAGACACTGTTTCCAATGTGTCTTTATCTTTATCAATCAACGGTACAAAGGTATGCGGAGAAGACTTAGAAGAATTAAGAATCCTTATGACACAAGGTGATAGTGATTTTCCATTTAAGCTATACAATGATAGTATTGCTGGCTTTAGACAACCGGAACCAATTATAGAACGACAAAAGATGACAAAGAAGGTATGCATACTTTACTTGTAATTTTTTGCAAATTTAAATATTTTGTTGAAAAAAATTAACTTAAATACTGAACTCCGAGAAAAATAAAAACGGAAAGTCCCTAATCAAATGGCAAAATCAAAAGCTCAAACACATCAAACGAATGGACAACAACATGCATTGACCGTTCGAAGTGCAAAGTAAGCCTCTTAAATTAGTCTGTTTTTTTCTCAAATGTTATTTATTTAATTGTTAGATATCACTTTAGTATCATTCACTGTTTACTCGCACTGTCGACGATATTTGTTCAGCCTGAGAAGTTGTCTTGGAAGCTGTGATATAAACAAATACTTAATACCGTGTATTTCGTTAGTAATAAATACTGTAATATTTGTTGAAGTAGAAATAATATTCTACATTTTATTATATACGTTTTTGTTTGTTTCATTTTAAATTAGTTTATAGTTTCCTCTTATAGTTGATGTGTTTCCCTATTTGTAACCCGGATTTGTTTTCTTTCTATCGATTTATGACTTTTGAACAGTGATAAACTACTGTTGCCTTTATTTGTACATTTTGTAGCATGAATATGAATATTGCTTTCAAGTATAACTTTAAAGCCTGGTAACTATGATGAGGTTATTTCGAATCATTTCAGGCATGGTTAAAAGATAATTGGTATTTATTAATGATTGCAGTTGGATTGGTGGTTTTGATAGCTATAGTACTTTTTGTTTTACTTAGATATAATCGGTAAGTGTCAGTTCATGTTTATCTATCAATTGCATTTTCTTTTTTTTTTTGTAATTCGATGTTTCCTTCTGCTTGAAATATTTTTCTTTTATCTATTACAATTGAATAAATTCTGTTCATCTGAAATGGTAACATAATTGATTTGTTATCTGCCTATGTCATTTTTAATTTTGTTTATTGTTATTTCTATGGGAAGAACTTTGTTTGTTTACAAATTTTATTTACAGTGATATTACATTGAAAAGAATATAAAAACTTTTTTGATTCCATGAGATTACTTACCATTAAAAGTTTTCAACTGGAACCGTATAGTATTTGTACTACCTACTTAATTAACTGAATAGATTGGACTTTGCCATGACTGTCACATTGTCATGAACAATATGATGCAATGCCATTGTTGACACCGGATTATCAAAGAGTTTATTTGGCGTTTAACTAGACGCTCATAAGTTTAAATATATGTTCAGCTCCTGTCTCTACTTCACTGAATGATGGTGATGAATATACAATAATATAATGTCCATATTTCTATATTTTGTAGTAAAAAGCAACGAGATGTCAGTAATGGACAATTATATATGGATAACTCATTTCAATGGAAGCCAGGACATGGAACAATGAACACGTTACCATCATTAGCATTTGATAATGACATCTACCAGAGTGCTTCACCGGAACAACAGTTGACATTCCGACCACAGGATAAGACGTTTCCAACAGACCAAACACAAATAGAAGAACAGCCATTGGCTTATGAAAATGACAGTTATCTAAGAGTAACACAAGAAGAACAGGATAGTTTAATGAATTCTAATTTTGCTAATTTTGAAGACGCTTTTCAATAATTCATGATAACTTTTTTTAATTTCATATGCAACGCTATCACATGTAAATATCTTCATTGAAAATAATATATCATGATAAATGTATAGTTATATGTATTCTATTTTATTTTATTTCGTTTACGATGTCGATATTAATGTTTTCTCTTTCATTTTATGAAGAAGAAAGCCATATTATTATTATTATTAATGTATATCTTCTAATTATTGCAAAAACAATAACAAATGAAGGAAATCCCTTGTTTCGAAAATAAGAGTTCAATTGAAGATTAAAAAAGTGCTTCCATATTTTTTAACTCACAGAATATCTTAAACAATATATATTTACATAAAAATCAAAGATTGGTAGGCTCAAAATTTGTCATACCAAACGCGTTTCGTCTGCAAAATGCGCTTGAATATAAAAAAAAGTTGAAGGGCTAAACGAAACATAAATTTGAAGAACACTGCAAGCCTAAAATTATGAAAATTTATTTCAAGTACGACTAGGAATATCTATGCCAGGTTAGAAAAAACATAGTGTTAATAGATCAACATTTTAAAAACCGACAATTTACAGAAAATGAACATATCAATAATATCATTCTATAATGAGTTTATTAACAACTAAAACAGAGGGTGTTTCATTCCCGAGGGGATCACCAGCCAAGTTGTCAACAGTTATGTGTTGACTTGAATTAACATTGCTTTGGTCATAACTATAAATCAACTGTTTACAAAACTTACAATTTTTCGAAAGAAGTTTCTACCCCAGGAAAAGATTCTGTACATTTATTTGACAAAACCTTTCAGACATTTGGGTCCTCGATGGTCTTTACTTTCGTACTTTAATACTGATGAGTCTTTTGTAAACGAAACGCTCTATAATTCATGTCAACACTTCTATTGAAATTGTGATATCCTTGTTAATGAAACGTCCTACAAAAGATACATCGACCCAGCTAAAAAAACTCATCAAAGTTAACGCGCTTTGGTCTACATAAGATGCAGATTGTACCGCCGTCTGGCATAAAATCACCCCTTTATAAATTTGGTGCGTCCGAACCACCTCTCTATTTTATTTTGGTCATCAGGAACGCTCAAAACGTATATTTTATTTAAGGTGATGTCTAAATGCTTGGGAAACTATATGAAAAAAGAAACATAAAAAAGAGCCAAAATCATAATGTCAACTTTACATGAAGCAGTTTTAAGCTTCATTCATATTTGATGCACATATTTTTTCAAGAAATAGCACCAGTAGTTAACCGATGTTAAAAGTCGTAAATCCATGTTGAATATACATATCAAGAGAAAAAAATCTTTGGTAAACACATGGACTACAAACGAAATGTGATTAAGTTCGTCGACAGCATATATTATCATCCCATGTTATGTATGCATCATTTGCCACGCGAGCATTTCAGGTAAGCTAGACATACTGAAACGAAATGGGGGTCCCTTGAAATGGAACTTGTTTTCCCTAAAATTATGTGATGATGTTGTTAAAACCTTACCGTAAATTTACTGTTCCTATTATATATTTATTGTACAACTTTGTGTAAACATTGTTAACTTTTTATTATTCTTTCCTTTGTTTTTATAATCGGAACAGCTGTGAATTGTTTACTTCAAATGAAGTACACCAATGACGTCATAACCTATTTTTGTTATGACGTCGGCTTTGGGTTTGGTAATTTAGGTTAAATGGTAAAAATGGTAAGCCGAAATGGTAAATGGTAAACCATTTTGGTAATGGTTTACCGAAGTATAAATACGGTGGAGAGAAAGGATAAGACTTTAGTACGACTTTACCCTTACTTTAAATAGGAAATTTCATACACCCTTTAATCTAACTTTTCAGATGATTTTACTCAAAACAAACACGTTTTCAAGCTAAGAATATTTTGCATTTGAAGTTATCTTCATATAGAAATATCTGTATACTTCAAAAACATAAAGACCTAAACATAAACTGAAGAAAACATGGAAAGATATGGCGAAAATGATCACCCCACTCTACATGTACCGAAACCATTTACCAGACTAAGTAATAACCAGACTATTTCCGTATAATGTGGGCTTGTTAGTTCCATAACAAGTTGTATTTAGAGAATAACTTCTCGAGAGAAACGTTGTCTTTTAACATTGAATTCGACTTACCATTTGCCGATTACCAAACTATAGTTCGTAGACTTTCGGGGTATAATATTTCTGCTATCCATTTTCTTTGCGATATTCTAATAAAGTGTGATATTTATTTGTTAGACTAGAATACTGTGAAGTTATTTAATATGTGTACGCATTGTTGATATTTAATACATCTTAAAGAAAATACAAGTTGATTTTTATTTAACGAGTCTGTTATTCTTTATACAAAAACCTAAACGGAACCAAACTAAGATCTACCAGGATACCACTAAGTACCACAAAACCTATACAGAACCAACCTTAGATCTACCGGAATACCGCAAAGTACCACGATACCAGAGTACCACGCTACCAAAGAAGGGTCGCTAGTTATAACATTAGTTCATATATACTTATCCATGTTATAAAACACATTCTTATAGCAACACACTAAGGATTACACATTTATAGTTTAACATCAAAGCCTGACCGCTCGGTTTTCGTTACAATACAGTTGGAGTAACTGCTCTAATTTTGTATTGTATTAAGTACAATAGAATTATATACTGTAAATGTCTACCTTTCACCCTATGGTACGCGACCAAAAAACAATCAAGATCCACAAATAAACTTGCACATAACCGTAAAATCAAAACATTACGATCTGGTTAAATTCACACATATTTGAAATTAGAAAAAGACACTACTTTATGTTAAATATGCTGTATTTTCTAATCAGATTAGCAGCGGTATTTAATAGCATTTGATTATTAACATACACTGAAAAATATATTATTTTTTCAGTCCGTTGCGCGCGGAAGTGGCCAATAATGGTTCACCATGAAGAAGACAGTATTAATATTGTTAGGGGTTGACAGGATACACGTTATCGTTATTAGTTTCCAGTCCGTCGGTCGCGGAAGTAGTCAAGAAGACAGTATTAGTATTGTTAGGGGTTGACAGGATACACGTTATCGTTATTAGTTTCCAGTCCGTCGGTCGCGGAAGTAGTCAAGAAGACAGTATTAATATTGTTAGGGGTTGACAGGATACGCGTTATCGTTATTAGTTTCCAGTCCGTCGGGCGCGGAAGTAGTCAAGAAGACAGTAGTAATATTGTGAGGGGTTGACAGGATACGCATTATCGTTATTAGTTTCCAGTCCGTCGGGCGCGGAAGTAGTCAAGAAGACAGTATTAATATTGTTAGGGGTTGACAGGATACGCATTCTCGTTATTAGTTTCCAGTCCGTCGGGCGCGGAAGTAGTCAAGAAGACAGTATTAATATTGTTAGGGTTGACAGGATACGCATTACCGTTATTAGTTTCAACTTACCGATTCTTATACAAGCAAATTTAATAAACAATGAATTTATGCAGTTTTTGTGGGTTTTTCACCTTACATAGAACTTGATCTCTGATCTTATTTCCGAGTGCACAATTCTGATTCTACTTATTTCACCTTTAGCTGGCCCCCTGGATCCGCCTATAGAGGTAGATGTACAGCATATCACATCAAATTTCATCCAATAAATGCAACTGTTGAATAGACATTAATGCATATAGATTAAATCTCACTCTAGAGCATACAACTGGCAAGAGCAACGAGTAATGGGTGTAAAGTTCACGTCTTTATAGACGAAATTTCCATATACCATTATATTTTAGGGATTGTTTAAATATAACTTTATAGTATTGTTGTTTGTTGCGAAAACAACTCAATTTTGTGATAATCTTCCTCAATATAGAAACATATATAGTTAAATAGTAACAGTAAACAGTAAAATAAGGAATATCCTTCATTTGGGGTGGGGCTCTTGTATACCTGTTGTTTAGTTGGAAATCCGCCCAATTGAAATGTTGCATACTCTTCATGTTGTGACAAGGTTTTCCTCATTTTTGAAGGCCATATGTTTGCCTTTAATTGCTTTGTTATTTGAACTATTGTTGATAGTTGTCTCCTTGGCAATCATACCACTTATTCTGAATTTAATGCCTCGTTTGCACTTACATTTAATTCGATTCGAATGCGAATCACATTAGCTTATCTCATTCACACACTCTGCTTTTTTAAAACGAATCCAATTCGAATTGGACAAATTGCATTATCCAATTCGCATTAGTAATGCGTTTTTGTTTATACGAATTAGCTAAATTGCGAATTCTAAATTAAACTGTGGTGTGGACACTTGCTGGATTGTTATTCGAATTAAAATCTTTTAATTGATAATGCGAATTACAAGTTTACGCTTTGAGAGTTATTCATCACTTAACATTGAATAGTGAATAGTGAACTATTTCATTATTCATTATTGAATTTTTAATAATGAAAAATTAATAATTGACGTACTTCAGCATGGAATATTTGATCGTATTCCAGTCCGTATACCCCTATCATAACTATCAATCAACAAAACAAATGCATACAAATAGGATGCATTTTTTTCAATAAATCTTATCAATTTAAAACTGTATCGCATCTATAAACAGGTTATTTATAAAAATAATTTCTTAATTTGTATGAAATAATAGTAAATGTCAATTACAGCACTGTTCACTTTCATACAACTTTTGTTTGCTGCAGGATGCTTACGCATGGTATGGCGCCCTGCCCTTTTAAAGAAAAACATTTGCGCCTTGCCCCTTTTCCGCCGTATTTTAGAACACAACACCGTAATTCAATATCGGTTTTGTTTTTCATATTTTGCCAAGAACATTTCAATATCGGTTCTGTAATTAATTTTTTACCAAAACCAATTCTAAATCGGTTCTGTAATTCATATTTTACCAAGACCAATTCAATATCGGTTCTGTAATTCGTATTTTACCAAGACCATTTCAATATTGGTTCTGTATTTTTATATTTTACCAAGACCATTTTAATATCGGTTCTGTAATTCATATTTTACAGAGACCAATTTAATATCGGTTCTGTAATTCATTTTTTACCAACACCTATTCAATATCGGTTCTGTAATTCATATTTTACCAAGACCATTTCAAAATCGGTTTTGTTATTCAAATTTTAGCAAGACCAATACAATATCGGTTCTGTAATTAATATTTTATCAGCACCATTTCGATATCGGTTCTGTAATTTATATTTTAGCAAGACCATTTCGATATCGGTTCTGAAATTCATATTTTACCAAGACCTATTCAGTATCGGTTCTGTTAAATATATTTTAGCAAGACCAATTCAAAATTGGTTCTGTAATTCATTTTTTACCAAGACCATTTCAATATCGGTTATGTTATTCATATTTTAGCACGATCATTTCGATATCGGTTCTGCAAATCATATATTACCAAGAGCAATTCATTATCGGTTCTTTAATTCATATTTACCAAGATCATTTCGATATCGGTTCTGTTATTCATATATTACCAAGACCATTTCAATATTGGTTATGTTATTCATATTTTTGCAAGAGCTTTTCGATATCGGTTCTGTAATTCATATTTTAGCAAGATCATTTCGAAATCGGTTCTGTTATTCATATTTTACCAAGACCTATTTAATATCGGTTCAGTAATTCATACTTTAGGAAAAAGATTTTAATATCGGTTCTGTAATTCTTATTTTAGCAAAATCATTTCGATATCGGTTCTGTAATTCCTATTTTAGCAAGACTATTTCGATATCGGTTCTGTTAATCATATTTTAGCAAGATCATTTCGATATCGGTTCTGTTATTCATATTTTACCAAGACCAATTCAAAATTGGTTTTGTAATTCATTTTTTATCAAATCCATTTCAATATCGGTTCTGTTATTCATAATTTAGCAAGACCATTTCGATATCAGTTCTGTTATTCATATTATTTCAAGACCAAGTCAATATCGGTTTTGTTATTCATATTTTATCAAGACCCATTCAATACAGTTTCTGTAATTCATATTTTAGCAAGACCAATACAATATCGGTTCTGTAACTAATATTTTAGCAAGAACATTTTAATATCGGTTCTGTAATTCATAGTTTAGCAAGACCAATACAAAATCGGTTCTGTAATTCATATTTTAGCAAGACCAATTCAATATCAGTTCTGTAGTTCATATTTAAGAAAGACCATTTTGATATCGGTTCTTTTATTCATATTTTACCAAGACCTATTCAATATCGGTTCTGTAATTCATATTTTAGCAAGACCATTTTGATATCGGTTCTATAATTCATATTTTACCAAGACCTATTCAAAATCGGTTCTGCAATTCATAATTTAGCAAGACCATTTTAATATCGGTTCTGTAATTTATATTTTAGCTAGACCAATACAATATCTGTTCTGATATTCATATTTTAGCAAGACCAATTGAAGATCGGTTCTGTAATTCATATTTTGCAAGATCATTTTGATATCGGTTCTGTAATTCATATTTTCCCAAGACCAATATAATATCGGTTCTGTAATTCATATGTTAGCAAGATCAATACAATATCGGTTCTGTTATTCATAATTTAGCAAGACTAATACAATATCGGTTCTGTTTATAGGTTACAAGAGCGCAATTATTCGTAATGCATTTTCCATAGGGTACCACTAGTGTTCCGTATTTTTTTTCTCAAAGACTACACAAACTAGGGAAAAACAGGTGGCAGTTCCTGTTATTAGAAATGCCAGTGTTGCATTACAACCCAAAAACTATATAGGGTCATGCGGCTTAAATTGACTTAAAATGCAGTTGAAAAAGATCGTCTACTTTTTTCGCTTAATGAAAAAGGCATATTTTTATTGGTTCCGACGTGGAGAAATTGAATATATTTTCTATTCTTCGTAAAATGTGAATATGATTTTCGGCAATTTTTAAACCTAATTGGATAAGCTTTCGATTAAATGTAATTCCAATTCTGTATCAACCAATCAGAAGCCGTATAGGATTCTATTCTGAGTACCATCTTGGGGTAAAAAACTTGCCGTTAAAATGTAAACAAATAATTGCGCTCTTGTAACCATTCATATTTAAGAAAGACCATTTAGATATCGGTTCTGTAATTCATATTTTACCAAGACCTATTCAATATCGGTTCTGTTTTTCATATTTTAGCAAGACTATTTTAATATCGGTTCTGTAATTCATATTTTAGCAAGACCAATGCAATATCGGTTCTGCAAATAATGTTTAAGCAAGAATATTTCGATATCGGTTCTGTAATTCATATTTTACTAAGACCTTTTCAATATCGGTTCTGTAATTCATATTTTAGCAAGACCATTTCGATATCGGTTCTATAATTCATATTTTATCAAGACATATTCAATATCGGTTCTGTAATTCATATTTTAGAAAGACCAATACAATATCGGTACTGTAAGTCATATTTGTACAGCACCATTTTAATATCGGTTCTGTAATTCATATTTTAGAAAGACCATTTTAATATCGGTTCTGTAACTCATATTTTAGCAAGACAATTTTGATATCGGTTCTGTTATTCATATTTTACCAAGACCTATTCATTATCGGTTCTGTAATTCATATTTTACCAAGACCTATTCAAAATCGGTTCTGTAATTCTTATTTTAGCAAGACAATTTGGATATTGGTTCTGTAATGCATATTTTAGCAAGACCAATACAATATCGGTTCTGTTATTCATATTTTAGCAAGACCAATTCAATATCGGTTCTGTTATTCATATTTTAGCAAGATCATTTTGATATCGGTTCTGTTATTTATATTTTAGCAAGACCTATTCAATATCGGTTCTGTAAGTCATATTTTAGCAAACCCAATCCAATATCGATTCTGTAATTCATATTTTAGCAAGACGAATTCAATATCGGTTCTGTAATTCATATTTTAGAAAGACCATTTGGAAATCGGTATTTTACCAAGACCTATACAATATCGGTTCTGTAATTCATATTTTAGCAAGACCTATTCAATATCGGTTCTGTAATTCATATTTTAGCATGACCAATTCAAGATCGGTTCTGTAAATCATATTTTAGCAAGACCTATTTAATATCGGTTCTGTAATTCATCTTTTAGCAGGACCAATTCAAGATCGGTTCTGTAATTTATATTATAGCAAGACAATTTGGATATCGGTTCTGTAATTCATATTTTAGCAAGACCAATACAATATCGGTTCTGTTATTCATATTTTAGAAAGACCAATTCAATATCAGATCTGTAATTCATATTTTAGCTAGATCATTTTGATATCGGTTCTGTTATTCATATTTTAGCAAGTCCTATTCAATATTGGTTCTGTAAGTCATATTTTAGCAAACCCTATCCAATATCGGTTCTGTATTTCACATTTTAGCAAGACCAATTCAATATCGGTTCGGTAATTCATATTTTAGAAAGACCATTTTGATATCGGTTCTGTTACTCATATTTTACCAAGACCTATTCAATATCGGTTCTGTAATTCATATTTTAGCAACACCAATACAATGTCGGTTCTCTAATTCATATTTTAGCATAACCAATTCAAGATCGGTTCTCTAATTCATAATTTAGCAAGAATTATACAATATCGGTTCTGTAATTTATATTTTAGCAAGACCTATTCAAAATCGGTTCTGTAATTCATATTTTAGCAAGACCAATACAATATCGGTTCTGTAATTCATATTTTAGCAAGACCAATACAATATCGGTTCTGTAATTTATATTTTAGCAAGACCAATACAATATCGGTTCTGTAATTCATATTTTAGCAAGACCTATTCAATATCGGTTCGGTTATTCATATTTTAGCATAACCAATTCAAGATCGGTTCTGTAATTCATAATTTAGCAAGACCAATACAATATCGGTTCTGTTATATATATTTTAGCAAGACCTTTTCAATATCGGTTCTGTAATCCATATTTTACCAAGACCAATTCAATATCGGTTCTGTTATTCACATTTTAGTAAGACCTATTCAAAATCGGTTCTGTAATTCATATTTTAGCAAACCCAATCCAATATCGATTCTGTAATTCATATTTTAGCAAGACGAATTGAATATCGGTTCTGTTATTCATATTTTAGAAAGACCATTTGGAAATCGGTTCTGTTTTTCATATTTTACCAAGACCTAATCAATATCGGTTCTGTAATTCATAATTTAGCAAGACAATTTGGATATCGGTTCTGTTATTCATGTTTTAGCAAGACCAATACAATATCGGTTCTGTTAGTAATATTTTATCAGCACCATTTTAATATCGTTTATGTAATTCATATTTTAGCAAGACCATTTTAATATCGGTTCTGTTATTCATATTTTAGCAAGACCAAAACAATATCGGTTCTGTAATTTATATTTTACCAAGACCAATTCAATATCAGTTCTGTAGTTCATATTTTAGAAACACCATTTTGATATCGGTTCTGTAATTCATATTTTATCAAGACCTATTGAAGATCGGTTCTGTAATTCATATTTTACCAAGACCTATTCAAGATCGGTTCTGTAATTCATATTTTAGCAAGACCATTTTGATATCGGTTCTGTAATACATATTTTAGCAAGACCGTTTCGAAATCGGTTCTATAATTCATATTTTATCAAGACCTTATCAATATCGGTTCTGTAATTCATATTTTAGCAAGACCATTTTAATATTGGTTCTGTAATTTATATTTTACCAAGACCTATTCAATATCGGTTCTGTAATTCATATTTTAGCAAAACCAATACAATATCGGTACTGTAAGTCATATTTTATCAGCACCCTTTTAATATCGGTTGTGTAATTCATAGTTTAGCAAGACCATTTTAATATCGGTTTTGTAATTCATATTTTAGCAAGACCATTTCAATATCGGTTCTGTAATCCATATTTAGCAAGACCAATGCAATATCGGTTCTGTAATTTATATTTTAGTAAGACCTATTCAAAATCGGTTCTGTAATTCATATTTTAGCAAGACCATTTCAATATCGGTTCTGATATTCATATTTTAGCAAGACCAATATATTATCGGTTCTGTAATTCATATTTTAGCAAGACCTATTCAATATCGGTTCTGTAATTCATATTTTAGCATAACCAATTCAAGATCGGTTCTGTAATTCATAATTTAGCAAGACCAATACAATATTGGTTCTGTAATTTATAGTTTAGTAAGACCTATTCAAAATCGGTTCTGTAATTCATATTTTAGGAAGACCATTTTAATATCGGTTCTGTAATTCATATTTTACCAAGACCTATTCAAAATAGGTTCTGTAATTCATATTTTAACAAAACCAATACAATATCGGAAATGTAAGTCATATTTTAGCAACACCATTTTTATATCGGTTCTGTAATTCATAGTTTAGCAAGACCATTTTAATATCGGTTTTGTAATTCATATTTTAGCAAGACAATTTTGGTATCGGTTCTGTTATTCATATTTTAGCAATACCTATTCATTATCGGTTCTGTAATTCATATTTTACCAAGACCTATACAATATCGGTTCTGTAATTCATATTTTAGCAAGACCTATTCAATATCGGTTCTGTAATTCATATTTTAGCATGACCAATTCAAGATCGGTTCTGTAAATCATATTTTAGCAAGACCTATTCAATATCGGTTCTGTAATTCATATTTTAGCATGACCAATTCAAGATTGGTTCTGTAATTCATATTTTACCAAGACCTATTCAAAATCGGTTCTGTAATTCATATTTTAGCAAGACAATTTGGATATCGGTTCTGTAATTCATATTTTAGCAAGACCAATACAATATCGGTTCTGTAATTTATATTTTAGTAAGACCTATTCAAAATCGGTTCTGTAATTCATATTTTAGCAAGATCATTTTGATATCGGTTCTGTTATTCATATTTTAGCAAGTCCTATTCAATATTGGTTCTGTAAGTCATATTTTAGCAAACCCAATCCAATATCGGTTCTGTATTTCACATTTTAGCAAGACCAATTCAATATCGGTTCGGTAATTCATATTTTAGAAAGACCATTTTGATATCGGTTCTGTTATTCATATTTTACCAAGACCTATTCAATATCGGTTCTGTAATTCATATTTTAGCAAGACCAATACAATGTCGGTTCTCTAATTCATATTTTAGCATAACCAATTCAAGATCGGTTCTCTAATTCATAATTTAGCAAGAATTATACAATATCGGTTCTGTAATTTATATTTAGCAAGACCTATTCAAAATCGGTACTGTAATTCATATTTTAGCAAGACCAATACAATATCGGTTCTGTAATTCATATTTTAGCAAGACCAATACAATATCGGTTCTGTAATTTATATTTTAGCAAGACCTATTCAATATCGGTTCTGTAATCCATATTTTAGCAAGACCAATACAATATCGGTTCTGTAATTCATATTTTAGCAAGATCTATTCAATATCGGTTCGGTAATTCATATTTTAGCATAACCAATTCAAGATCGGTTCTGTAATTCATAATTTAGCAAGACCAATACAATATCGGTTCTGTTATTTATCTTTTAGCAAGAACTTTTCAATATCGGTTCTGTAATCCATATTTTAGCAAGACCAATTCAATATCGGTTCTGTTATTCACATTTTAGTAAGACCTATTCAAAATCGGTTCTGTAATTTATATTTTAGCAAAACCATTTCAATATCGGTTCTGATATTCATATTTTAGCAATACCAATACAATATCGGTTCTGTAATTCATATTTTAACATAACCAATTCAAGATCGGTTCTGTAATTCATAATTTAGCAAGACCAAGACAATATCGGTTCTGTAATTCATATTTTAGCAAGACCTATTCAATATTGGTTCTGTAATTCATATTTTAGCAAGACCAATGCAATATCGGTTCTGTACTTCATATTTTAGCAAGACCTATTCAAACTCAGTTAATCGTAACTACTCGCTATGCAGTACAATAACATTATTTCTTCGTGCAGCCAGAAAGGCCGACTAGTTCCGATTGTATCAGTGAATTTTCCCAAGACCATTTCGAGTAAATACCCTTAATAGAATGAAAATTAAAATTTTAAAGGCATTTAATTGAAGTCCACGCAATTGAACAGTTTTGAAGCGACAGATTACAAATACAGATATTATATATAATATAGAATTTAGATCTAATAGCTAGGGACAACATCGATGTGTACCTCTACGAATGTAAAATGTAGACAAAGTTAAAAATTATGAACCAGACGATCGTTTGAGTTATAATTTTACTGATAAAATTTACGTAAACAGGATGTTTAAAATAGAGAATGGAAATGGGGAATATGCCAAAGAGACAACAACCCGACCATAGAAAAAAAAACAACAGCAGAAGGTCACCAACAGGTCTTCAATGTAGCGAGAAATTCCCGCACTCGGAGGCGTCCTTCAGCTGGCCCTAAACAAATATATGCTAGTTCAGTGATAATGAAAGCCATACTAATTTCCAAATTGTACACAAGAAACTAAAATTAAAAATAATACAAGACTAACAAAGGCCAGAGGCTCCTGACTTGGGACAGGCGCAACAATGCGGCGGGGTTAAACATGTTTGTGAGATCTCAACCCCCCCCCCCCTATACCTCTAGCCAATGTAGAAAAGTAAACGCATAACAATACGCATTAAAATTCAGTTCAAGAGAAGTCCGAGTCTGATGTCAGAAGATGTAACCAAAGAAAATAAACAAAATGATAATAATACATAAATAACAACAGACTACTAGCAGTTAACTGACATGCCAGCTCCAGACTTCAATTAAACTGACTGAAAGATTATGATTTCATCATATGAACATCAGGCACAATCCTTCCCGTTAGGGGTTTAGTATCATACCATCATAACATATATGAGAAGATCATAACCCGTGTCATGAAAACAACTGTTTTTTTAATAAATGTGTTTAGTTCCGATGCAAAGACCCTATAAGTGAATCAATATTAACGCCAAAATATGCAATCTTTAATGACCTGACAACAGTATCGTAACTATATCCCTTCTTAATAAGTCTATTCAAAGGTTTTGTTAGTTTTTGAGGTGAATACTGACACCTTTGTGCTTTATAAAGAATATTTCCATACAAAATTGGATGTGAAATACCTGAACGTATAAGAAGTCTGCATGTTGAGCTATATTTACGAATGATGTCCTTATACCAATGATAAAATTTAGTAAATGTTTTGACTAGTTTGTGATATCGAAAACCCTGGTGTAATAATTTTTCAGTAATACATAAATTTCTCTCGTTAAAATCTAAAACATTGTTACATACACGAGCGAATCGTACAAGTTGAGATATATAAACACCGTAAGATGGTGACAAGGGAACGTCACCATCTAAAAATGGATAATTAACGATAGGAAATGAAAAATCATCTCTTTTATCATAAATTTTAGTATTCAGCTTTCCGTTAATGATATAGATATCAAGATGGAGGAAAGGGCAGTGGTCATTGTTAGTATTAGGTTTATTTAAAGTAAGTTCAACAGGATAAATTTCTTAAATATACATACTGAAGTCGTCATTATTGAGTGCCAAAATATCATCCAAATATCTAAAAGTATTATTAAATTTGTTTATCAGATGTTGTTTCGATGGGTCTTTGCTTATTTTTGTCATAAATTGTAACTCATAGCAATACAAAAACAGGTCCGCAATAAGTGGTGCACAGTTAGTCCCCATTGGAATTCCGATAATCTGACGATATACGGAATCCCCAAAGCGAACAAAAATGTTATCTAGTAAAAATTCAAGGGCATATATATAGTATCAAAGCATGTCCAATTGACATAGTTTTTTTGTTTATTGCTACTAAAAAATGAGTTTGAACATATATAATCACATTCTGACTTTTTAAATGCCCATTAAATTAGGTGTGTGAATTTTTTCTTATTGAAAATGTGAGGCAATGTGGTATACAGGGTAGAAAAATCAAAACTTTGAAAAGTTTCAAAATCACCAATATAAGCATGCAATTTATCAAGTACTTCCAACGAGTTCTTGACACTCCAAAAGTAATTAATTCCACTATTTTCGAAGGCCTTATT
Organism: Mytilus edulis; assembly: GCF_963676685.1. Taxonomy (NCBI): domain Eukaryota; kingdom Metazoa; phylum Mollusca; class Bivalvia; order Mytilida; family Mytilidae; genus Mytilus; species Mytilus edulis. The sequence goes on from NC_092344.1 coordinate 43,387,835, forward strand.
CTAACAATTTATTATCAGGTTTTTAATTGTACCAAGTGTGCTGGTAAGAAAAATAGACAATTTAGTAGTGGAACAATGGCTTGAAGACGAAATAAATCTATATTTGTAAGGTGTTTTGTGTAGCTTCGGAAGCCAGTACATAGTTGGGACTTTCATTGTATTTGGCTCTGCTTGTAAAGCGGTAGCTAAAAGTTTATGTTTGTTACAGATGTCGTTTTCTGAAAATGGAGTCAGTTGGAATGTTGATGATTTCTTTTTTCAAAACCTCAATGTAAAATTTACGTCAAACAATAATAATATTATTATATTTCCATAAATATTATTGTTTATATTTCCTGTTTATACTATAAGGTCGGTCGAGACGTCAAATTGGTGTGAATTTACCACGGCTTTCATACTGTTGTTATCTTAGTAAAAATAAAGTTTGGAATAAAGCTGCTATAGATTTTAATTGTACAAACAATCAACATAGTTTCAATAGATAAAATTAAAAAAAAAAACGGTGGAAAACAGAGATGTCTTGCAAATCTTTGAATATCCTAAAACTGTTTGTACAGTTATGAGTCTTTAAATTTAAAAAAAGAAGATGTGGTATGATTGTCAACGAGACAACTCTCCTCAAGAGATTAAAATGACACATAGATTAACAACTATAGGTCACCATACGGCCTTCAACAATGAGCAAAGTCCATACTGCATAGTCAGATATAAAAGGTCCCGAAATGACAATGTAAAACAATTCAAACGCGAAAACTAACGGCCTTATTTATGTACAAAAAAATGAATGAAAAACAAATGTGTACCACATGAACAAACGACAACCACTGAATAACAGGCTCCTGACTTTGGACAGGCACATACATACCGTGGCAGAATATGTGACGGGGTTAAACATGTTAGCGGGATCCCAACCCTCCCCTGACCTGGGACAGTGGTATAACAGTACAACATAAGAAAGAACTATAAAAATCAGTTGAAAAAGGCTTAACTCATCAGATGGACAAACATACAAGTAGACGTGCCCGTGTACTTGTACATCCCAACAAAAAGACACAAGGTACAGATCTGAGAGTACTTGCAGTTAACTGACAGCTAGTTCAAAGCCACTAACAACTAATAAAAAATCATGCATCTAAGACTAAATTATCAATCCGTATACATCCAACATTCAATGGATTTAGTGTAAATACGTCATAAACAGTCTGAGAAAAATATGACCTTGTGCAATGCCAAGATACAGGTATCGACAGATTGTAGATCCATGAATGTGTTTATGTATAAAACATATACTAGTAATATTTAGTTTGCTTTTAATTTACTGATAACAAAACCAATATTTATACCAATAAAACAATATTCAATGAGCTTATTACAGTGTTGAATTGGTAACCTTTAAGAATTGTTATTTCATTCGTTTAAACGGCCGGCAGTGCATTAGAGTGAAATTAATTTCTCCTGGGTGTTTTCATTAATGTAGCATAGAGAGCGTTAGGTTTTCCCGCTTCAAAATTATTTTCGCGGTATTTTATTGCCCATGTAATCATTCAGCACGACACCGTCAATCTGAACAGTCGAATTTTGGTAAATTTTACTTCTGGTTAAAAGTTTATTCAGCTTTATATTTTGAAGAGTTTTTTGTTTGAAACTGATGTTTGAATTATATATTATATGTGTATTTATATTTATGATTATGAACCATGTTTATTTCATATTAAATATAGAGCATCGGCGTTGTCGTGCGACTATCCCCTAAACAAAGTTTTTGGTATTTATAATAGCCGTTTATGGCGTGTATATTCAGAATGTTTAGATATATTTGGTACAAGTATTGGTTATACTTGGATATTTGGTACAGTATTGGTTTTATCCCTACATTGATTGTTTATACCAGGAGAATAAGTTTATTTAAAGGATCGATAAGTTTACCAGGATCGTTTCTGAATTTCCGGACACGGTTAACAACATTTCCGTAAAAATTAGCATGTGCTATCCAGTTTGAAATAATTTTTTTACAGGTACAACCAAACTTCAAACCCAAATATTTGTCTCTATGGAAAAAATTAGTAAAGGTTTTAAGTAATTTATGGTAACGAAATCCCTGATTTAATAATTTACAAGTATTAACACATAGATTACGTTCGTTAAAATAAAATAAAAAACACGTCACAACTGACACGGGCATAGCGAACGAGCTGTGAAATATAAACACCGTAAGAACACGAACCGCTTTGAAAGTTCTTGAAGTTTTTTTCTTATTCTGGAAATAGGCTAACTATCGTACTCTATTATTTACTTCTAAATTATTTTCAAAATGTAATATTCTATTATCTACAACGTTCATACATTTATTTAAATAATAATCTAGAGATTTTTTATCAGATTTTTTACGTTTACACTATTTTTTACATGAAGAGAATATTTGGTGGCATGACGATACTCCATCCAATCTATTTTAGATGGAGGACGATATTGTGGTCCTTTTTCCGGCAAAAAGTGTTTAAGATATTTTCGAAGAACTAATAAAAAATTACACAAAAGTTTTCTTTCTAGCTCATTAAATGATTGGATACTCCTCCCTGAACAAAATGATTTATCATATTGGTATAATATCACTAAGAAAAAAATCCAGGTTTCATGCAAACCTTACCTAAATTGACATATTTTTCTTATGATACTAGGAAGATCAATTCCTTTTCTAGCTACAAGTGTATGCAAAATCAAAGATGTGGAAGTTCTTTTTATAGTATTAATGAATGGGTGTTTTTATAATGGCCCCGTTAAATGTCCAAGGTCTGTAATAATGGTCGAGGAAGTCTGTAATGGCCTGGGGCAACGCCGAGGGCCATTACAGATATTCGTGTCCATTATTACTGACCGTGGACATATAACAGTGCCATTATACAAACACCCATTTCTTTATACATTTATTAACCAACAGAACAAAAGTGTAAGGGTTTATAATAAACAGTAATTTTTGGCAATAATGTACTTAGTTGGTTAATAAATCATGATAACCTGGAAATCAATACAAATAGTTTCTCCTCCATGACAGTCTTGAACATTAAAACTAAATTCTAAATTGAAAACACAAAGATCATGTTGATATCGGTTCTGTTATTCATATTTTCCCAAGACCTATTCAATATCGGTTTTGTAATTCATATTTTAGCAAGACCATTTTAATATGGGTTCTGTAATTTATGTTTTAGCAAGAACAATACAATATCGGTTCTGTAATTCATGTTTTAGCATGACCAATTCAAGATCGGTTCTTTAATTCATAATTTAGCAAGACCAATACAATATCGGTTCAGTAATTCATAATTTAGCAAGACCAATACAATATCGGTTCAGTAATTCATACTTTAGAAAGACCATGTTGATATCGGATCTGTTATTCATATCTTATCAAGACCTATTCAATATCGGTTCTGTTATTCATATTTTAGCAAGACAAATTCAATATCGGTTCTGTAATTCACATTTTAGCAAGACCATTCTAATATCGGTTCTGTAATTCATATTTTATCAAGACCTATTCAATATCGGTTCTGTATTTCATATTTTAGCAAGACCATTTTAATATCGGTTCTGTAATTCATATTTTAGCAAGACCATTTTAATATCGGTTCTGTAATTCATATTTTAGCAAGACCAATTCAATATCGGTTCTTTAATTCATATTTTAGCAAGACCATTCTAATATCGGTTCTTTAATTCATATTTTAGCAAGACCATTCTAATATCGGTTCTGTAATTCATATTTTATCAAGACCTTGCAATATCGGTTCAGTAATTCATATTTTAGCAAGACCAATACAATATCGGTTCTGTTATTCATATTTTAGCAACACCATTACAATATCGGTTCTGTAATTCATATTTTAGCAAGACCAATTCAATATCGGTTCTGTAATTCACATTTTAGCAAGACCAATTCAATATCGGTTTTGTAATTCACATTTTAGCAAGACCATTCTAATATCGGTTCTGTAATTCATATTTTATCAAGACCTATTCAATATCGGTTCTGTAATTCATATTTTAGCAAGGCCAATACAATATCGGTTCTGTAATTCATATTTTAGCAAAACCTATTCAATATCGGTTCTGTAATTCATATTTTAGCATCACCAATACAATATCGGTTCTGTAATTCATATTTTAGCAAGACCAATTCAATATCGGTTCTGTTATTCACATTTTAGCAAGACCATTCTTATATCGGTTCTGTAATTCATATTTTATCAAGACCTATTCAATATCGGTTCTGTAATTCATATTTTAGCAAGACCAATACAATATCGGTTCTGTAATTCATATTTTAGCAAAACCTATTCAATATCGGTTCTGTAATTCATATTTTAGCATCACCAATACAATATCGGTTCTGTAATTCATATTTTAGCAAGACCAATTCAATATCGGTTCTGTTATTCACATTTTAGCAAGACCATTCTTATATCGGTTCTGTAATTCATATTTTATCAAGACCTATTCAATATCGGTTCTGTAATTCATATTGTTACAGGCGGGCGAGTAGGGGTCGAGTGTACTTTTAATTCCGTATGATTGCTTATTGATAGTGTTCCGTTACTTTGTCTTGTTTTGAGTGTAGTTTGTTGACTCCAGCATAATCATATATAAATGAAGAATCCAGCGTAAAAGAGTGACTTTTATTCTTGTCCAGTAGGCATGTATATCTCAATAAATAACGCATGCAAATATCAGCAATAACATCGTATAATCATAAATTGTAATAGTAAGATGCTGGCCTTCCGAACCCCAGATATAACTTATAAATACAGATTTACAAGACTTTATCCTATCAATACAATAATGAGAGAATGAAATATACGTATTTCATTAAACTACGATATAAGAAAGTTGTCAACGTGGTGGGACATCGTATCTTTACATCTTTAATAATTTGTGTAATTTGCCAAAAACTGCTATGAGAAATTGTAAACATTGAACTGGTTCCTCATCTTGTCTTAATATGAAGCCACTTCCTGTTGAAGACCTGCTTAAGCGGGAATATTTATAAAAGCGATATTTGGTTCCTAGACGTCCTTATGTAAGCTTTTAGTTAAATATCCAAAAGATGTAAAAAGATAAATAAAGGCTTGAAATGCTATCGCATAGCTTAAGGTGAAATAGCTGTATATCGAAATGCATCCTGTACCTAAATAGCTTGCTTGACTTTAAGGGTTTGTTTGGTTTATTGTACTGCTCTGCTTGATAGCCAGATACGATATGCCAAAGTGCTAGTGCGACGCCGTATTTATACTTGACGGTGAAATACATCCGCGACTCACAGAACTGAAAATCTACTATAACTTTGAAATACTAAGGAAAACTCTGGCTCATGTCCCAAAATGTCGTTATAAATCCATAAAATCGCGAAAGTTTGCCTTTAATTCCAATAAATAAGTGACATAATAAATATAAACCTTAAAATTCCATACTCGTAGCCTTATCACCTACGTTACTATATGACGTCATTGAAATCACAAAATAGTTCCTTAATGGCGCTACACAAAAACGTACTTAACGTAATTATTTCCTATTATTAAATATCCTACACAGTAAAAGGAAGGCCAGCAAGTAATTTAATCATATCTTAATAATACTTTTATGTATTATTATAACTTTATAAAGAAGTACCGTTACCCGGAAGTGACCATTCGTTGGAATGGCAACTTCCAATATACGTAAACAAGCACTCGCCACGATGGAATTTAAGGGAAAACTACCCAAAAGATGTGTCAAATAACACTGAGACTGAATGAATAGGTAACGACAAACATGTTTTATAAACCCATTATCCCCTGAAAGTGTGAATTTAATGTAGACCCGTGAAAATCGTGATCGAAGTGCCTGTTCACTGACAGTTGAATTTTACCGCTATGTCAACTTGATAAGTTGATAGACGTTATGTTAAATGTTATGTTATCTGATAAAATTGGTACTTATTATAAACATATGCAATTTGATCTCCCCAAATTGAGATTGCCAAAGTTGTCTTAGTGTATGAAAATCATCTAAGACCATTATTTTTCAGGTTTTCAGATATTGATCCCAATAAAATTTAGAAATATAAAATGTGTTGTTTCTTTGAGATTATTATCCATACCCATTTATAACACTTTCCCCACCCAATAAAAAAAGAATTCTCCCGAATTCTCTTTTGTATTGTACACATGATAAAATATATGCAATGAACTAAAAGCATTAAAACACAAAAGAACAATAACAATAAAATTTGACAGTTCTAAGTCTCTCTTGATCGGTTCTTCTTGGTGATGGTCGTTGTCATCTTAAATAGTAAAAAAAGTGTATACAGTTAATGCGATTTATCCTTCTTAACATCTTCTGACAATCTCAGAGGTACATTACATAATAATTTAACTAAGCCATTTTGTGGTTTTGATCGGGTTGTGGCTTCCAGCATATCTATTAATTCCAAAGCTTCAATTCCTTCCAGTTTACCAAGACAGATATCCTTCAACAAGTGGTAATTGGCCAAACGAGCCTTTATAATCAAGTCTTCTCCAGGTTGATTAGGTAACGCAGTACCTGGCAAGGCAAGCATGGCATACTTGTCAAGTACGTCTCTCTCTTCCTTGACCGTGTCGACTCCATGCTCCCTTGCCAAGGTCATGGCAGCGAACCTCCAGGCTGTCAGCTTCTGATCCGCTGTCAATTTCCTCCATTCCTTGGGCGGCCAGAACATTGGTGTTGGTTTACTCGACACCTGCATCCTTTCTCCGGCCCATTGTCTCCTCCCTGGTGGAAATAGGGGCATCCCTCCTGCCTTTAATAGCTTCTCCGCCCTCTCCCTAAGTGATATATTGGTAGTTTCTTCTTCGTCAGTGTCAATATCAAACACTTCCTTATGGCTCACCATTATGATTCGTTCATCTGACCTCTCTGATGTTGCCTTGTCTTCCTCCTCCTCTTCCTCCTCGTCCTCACTCAGCATTGGTAAATATGTATCATTCTCTTTGTTGTCTAGTTTCTTAAGAGGGCTGTCTTGAATTGGTACTGGCTTGCTTGGTTTTTTCTTTTCTGCTGTTGGTAGGACATCTGCAACTTTTTCTGATGGTTCCTGTGTTGTTGAGATGGTTTTAGCTGTTTCTGGTTGTTCCTTTTCTTCTAATATAACTTCTAGGTTGTCTACTTCTCCAATAGAGTCCATTATCTCGTACTCTGGCTCTTCTCCAATATCGGATTTACTACTTTCTTCCCTGGTTGTTTCCTCTGCCTTCTTCCTGGACTTGGTTTCAAACGTCACCTTTCCCCTAAACAGCTTCCTGACATGTCTCTCACCAATTCCCAACGCCTTGGTTACCTGATTCAAGGTGTGCTTTGACTCAGACAACTTAAGTTCTGTTCCCCAAGTTTGTGGTGGCTCATGGTCTGTCTTTGCAATGCTCATTCTCCTAACCAAATTGTCCTTTGCCCTGGAGTCCTCCATGACCCAATGTACCATTTCTACCTTGAACCATATTTCTGCTGACGACTCCTTCATTCTAAGAAAGCCTATGTTCCCCTTAGATGATAGGTCAATCCTGGCTACTGCTAGTTCAGGAAGGTCCACTAGAGGTCTGGATGGACTGTATTTCCGTTTCCTAGAGCTGGTGGGCTGCTCACTTGTAACAGAATGACCCAGTGCTTTCTTCCATCCTTCTTCCCATGACTTCTTATGTTTGTCTGATCCCTCCTTCTTGGTGGCTTCCACCCATCCCAACAGTGCTGCCCTGGTCCTGATGGCAATGGTGCTCGTCCATTCTGAAGGCTTTATAATTCTAACATAATCATCTGGCCGCTTGGCTAACCAAAATCCATTAGGCTCTGTAAAGAAATCACCCTCCAGGAGGTCTATGGTGAGATCATTGTGTTTTCTCTTACTGTGCTTGGTGAGCTCCGACATCCTGCCAAACGTCCTCTCACTATCTACACACCATGGACAAACAACTCTGCACACCGAATGCTCGGAGATGGCATGGCTCTTCAGGTCCTTTTTCTTTTCATAGGTTTCCGGGCATAACCAGCATTTTGTCGATACCACTGAACTCATTCTGAAATACAAGGAATACTGCCATTAATTCCCTGTATTGTTTATATAATAAGTTAAAATCCTCCCCCCGTCCCGTTCTATAAATGTGTTCATGGAAGGCCAGCATCCGTAGGCAAGTAAACTCAACTCAAAACCATGCAAATAACACCAACGAAACAACTCCAAAAATATCTATAACTGTTCATATCCAAAATAATCTCGACTACTAGGCTCCTCCTTAGTCAGCCAGGATCCCTATCCTATATCTCAATGATTTGACTAGTGGTTGATCAGACCACCCCCAAATCGCTCTCCGACAGATCTGTCATAAAAATATATACTGCAGTATATCCAAAAATAAAAGTATGAACAGGTACAGAATGCTGAGGACCTTTAATATTCCTCCAACATTTAGCCAACTGGCTTATCCAATTGCTGGTCGTTATTTGCTTCCTCTAAATCCATCATTATTCGAAATCTGCTTGCCCACGATGGTACATTCCTCCCTTGATACAGTGCTAAACGGTCCACATGATATACAGTCGACGGCTGCCTCAAGCTTCTCTTTACTCGGTAAGTAACATCATCTATTCTCTTTTCAATTATAAATGGTCCTTTCCATTTAGGTGTGAGTTTTGAGCATACTCCCTTTTTCCTTATTGGGTCGTAAATCCAAACAGCTTCCCCCCTTTTAAAGATTCTTTTCTTGGCGTTAAGATCATATCTCTTTTTCTGATATATAGAGACCTTTTTGAGTGCTTTCCTTGCAAATGCATGATTTTCTTTTAAGTTATTTTGTAGGTGTGTCACATAGTCATCTGGTGACCGGTTTTCTTGAATTTCAGTATCTGGCTGTGGAATCTCAGCCTGCAGCGGTAAAGTTACCTCCCTTCCAAAGAGCATAGAATTTGGTGTCTTTGAAGTAGATGCATGTACGGAAGATCTGTATGCCATCATCACCTGTTGTAGATACTGGTCCCATTGATCTTGTTTTTGTTTACAGTACATAGATAACATAGAAGCAAGTGTTCTATTAAAACGTTCCACACCACCGTTGGATTGTGGCCTGAAACTCGTAGTTCTGGTTTTATGAATGCCTAGTAGATTGCACATTCTCTGGAAAATATCGGCTTGAAAGTTTCTTCCTTGATCTGAGTGTAGTTGTAGAGGGGCTCCAAATTTTGTTACGAAATGGTCTATAAATGCGGTACAAATCGTTGAACTTTCCTGATTTGGTAGGGCTATAGCCTCTGTCCATTTGGTAAAAAGATCTGAAATGACTAAGATGTACTTATTGTTTCGTTTTGTTAATGGCAATGGTCCAAAAATGTCTAATGCTACTCTTTCCATTGGTTCTCCTGAGACATAGGTACCCAAAGGTGCTTTAGTTGATTCTTTCTTGGGTTTTCTTGCAAAGCAACTGTCGCATGAACGGCAATATGCTTGAACATATTCCTTCATGTTAGGCCAATAGAATCCGTTCTTGAGCTTTTCCAGTGTCTTGTCCACACCTAAATGAGCAGCCGATGGTACGTCATGAAAATAGTGTAACAGCTCTTGTGTTCGACTCTTAGGAACAATCATTTGTTTTCGGGCTGTTTGGCCATTGTTTGTCTCAAACCTTCTGTATAAAACTCCTCCATGCAATTCTAATCTGTTCCATTGTCCCCAAAGAGTTTTCAATGCTGATGTTCCACTTGAAATACTTTCCCATGGTGGTTTCTGAGATCCGCTTTCAAATGCTGCAAATACTTTCCCAATATTGTCATCTTCTAATTGCTGTTGTCTTATTTCCGATGGTTCCCAACCCCCTAAAAGTGCCTCATTGACTTTCATTTCATTCTGTTGCTCCTTGAGTTCACTCCTTGTTACAGCTCGGATATTTCCTGGAATTAACCCTGTAATTTCAGTGATACCTGGTGTTTCATCTGCTTCCGTGAGGGGTGTAGCAAGGTGTTGTACTGTTTCTTCTTGTTTTTCTAAATTTGAATGGCATTCTACAGGGTTTTCATTTTTCTCCCTCTCATTATCGTTTTCAGCTTGATTTAAATCCTCTTGATGTTTACATGACTTACATGGATTCCTTGACATTGCGTCAGCATTTGTATGTTTCCTCCCTGCCCTATGAGTAACTTTGAAATTATATGTTCCTAATGTCTGAAGCCATCTTGCTACCTGACCTGTAGGATCCTTCAGACTTTGAAGCCAACTGACGGCTGCATTGTCAGTTCTGAGTAAAACTGGTCTACCATAGACGTATGGATGAAAATTCTTCAAGGCAATGATTACAGCTAGTAGCTCCTTTCTAGTCGTACAGTATGAAATTTCATGCTTATTGAGTGCCTTGCTCATGTATGCAATAACATGCTCACGACCATCGTGTTCCTGTGAGAGGACGGCTCCCACTGCGTAATTACTGGCGTCTGTGTCCAAAATGAAGGTTTTGTCTGTAACTGGGTAAACCAATATTGGTGGTGTAGTTAGTGCTTCTTTTAGTGAGTTGAAAGCAAGCTGGCAGTTTTCTGTCCAAATAAATTTCGTCCCCTTGTCACATGCTTTATGTAAAGGTCTGGATAGATCAGCAAAACCCTTAACAAATTTCCGATAATAGGAGCAAAGTCCTAAAAAGCTCTTTATTTCCTTTGCATTCCGTGGAACTGGCCATTTTTGAACTGCTTCTATTTTCTCAGGATCGGTTTGAACTCCTTGCTCTGAGACTACATGCCCAAGAAATTTGACGCTTTTCTGAAACAAAATGCATTTTGATGGTTTCAATTTTAAGTTTGCTTCCCTCATTCTTTGAAATACGTGCTCTAGCCTAAGTAGTTCTCCTTCAAACGTTGCCCCTGGAACGATTATGTCATCCATGTACAAGAGACATTCCTCCCACTGAAGTCCTCTAAGTACGTCCTCCATTAATCTTTCGAAAACTGCTGGGCTAGTGGCTAAGCCAAATGGGGTGACTGTAAACTGAAAGAGTCCTTGACTGGTCGAAAATGCGGTCTTTTCTCTGTCATCTGGATAGAGCTCCACCTGATAAAAACCTTGATTTAAGTCTAGACATCCGAACCATTTGGCTCCTGCTAACAAATCTAAGCAGTCGTCCACACGAGGCAAGGGATAGGCGTCTTTGTTAATGATCACTTCATTTAAAGCTCTATAGTCCACACATACTCTTGTACTTCCGTCCTTCTTGGCTATAAGTACGGTCCTAAAACTCCAAGGGCTGTTTGATGGTTCAATGACTCCTCGGTCCAACATTTTGACTATTTCCTTTTTTTCTATTTCCCTTTTCCCCAATGGTAGCCTCCTAGGTGCTTGTCTTATCGGATGTGCAGTTCCTGTATTTATCCTGTGTTGTACTCTATTAGTCCTCCCTAAATCATCCGCTGATTTTGCAAAAACGTCTGAGTATGCCTGAAGAAGTTCCTTCAGGTATTGCTTTTCTTTTTCCTGTAAATGTACAATACTTCTGTTAAATAGGTCCTCAATATGTGATGGTAGCTTGTCTGAACTGGTCCCTTCTGTTCCAATGTAATTGCATACTCCTACCGCTGGCATTTCGTAGTACGACTCACATACACCTATCTGTTCCTTAGCATGTACAGTAATTGGTTCTTCCCGAAAGTTAATTAATTGTACTCTAATGTCTTCCTGGTGTGGATCTAAAATTCCCCTAGTGATGTTATGTTCTGTTTCCTTTTTCTGAGTTTTATCAACGTATCCCAGTGGTCCTAAGTGTTCTGCATTTTCTATTATTACTGGAATGAGCATTTTAGATTTTCCCGGCAAAGTGACTGTCTCCTTTACAATGACTCTACATATTGCATTTGCTTCTCCTCCTATCCAGCAACGTATATCTGTATCCTTTGTAGATAATATCTGTCTCTTATAATCAATTTTGTCTATATGATCCAATAGAAAATCCTGCCCCAAGATCGCATCTTGTTTGATATCACAGACCAGAAATTCTGTGTTAAAATCTGCTGTCCCTAAAGTGAGTTTTTGTTTAAGTGTCCCGTATGAGCATAAAGGATTGCCATTTACATCAAAAAGTTTATATGTGCTTGGTTCTAGTATTGCGTTTTTCAGTACATCAGCTAACTGTCTGTAAATTTTATAATTTAATATAGAAGAGGTTGATCCATTGTCTATTAATATTGTCAAAGGTAAGTTTTGTAGGTATCCTTTAGTATAAAATCCGTTATCCCAAATACCACATGTATTTCCCATTTGTCCTATCCTAATATTGTGACTTAATTCCTGTGACCGTAAATTTCCCACTGGTTCCCGGTCTATCGAGCCAATGGGGAACTGAAGTTTCCCTGGTTGAGACTTTGTGAGTTTCTGTTATCCTGGTCCTTGGAGCCTTGCTGTCCTCCAGTATTGTCATGTCTTGCATTTTCTTGCTTGTATCGAAGATAAAATGGACAATATCTACATAAGTGACTTGTGCTCTCACAAATGAAGCATTTAGCTTGCCTGTTATTAGTATTTCCCCATTGAGGCCTTCTGTTACTATTATTTTGCCAAGAGTTGCTATAATTCTGTTTTGTTCCTTCAAGCTGTGAAATCCTCCTTGTTAGTCCATTAATGCTATCGTGAAATTGGTTTTCCGAAGGTTCCTGTGAAAAATTAGATGCTTCTCCTAAATGTGTATCTGTTGTCATTCTGACACTGCCTTTCTTCTTTTCTGAGCCATCTCCTATTATAGCTTCATATCTTTCTATTACCTCTACAGCTCCTGCAACAGTTCTACATCCCTGGTTAGTGCATTGATATTTTACTTCAGGTGTAACGCTTTTGTACAGCTGGTTAAGTGCCAATACTTCCTGAGCCCTTGCATCAAGATCAATGTAAGCTCTCTGAGCCATCTGGCGCAGATCGTCCGCCAACGCCGCTATTGCTTCTCCTGGGTTCCCTTTTCTCATTTCAAGACGAGAAAGCCATCTGTTTTGTTGTCTTGTACTCCCAAATCGCAATCCTAATCTCTGAGTCAAAATACCGTAATCCCGTTTTTCAGTCTGTTCTAAACTAATGTAAAATGTCCTTGCTGGTCCCCTTAATGCTGCCGCTAGCGCTAATACTTTGTCTGCGTCCCGCCATCTCCCAAGTTCGGCGCACACCTCAAAGTGTGAAATATATTCCTCCCAATCCTCTCCTCCATCATATGGTTCTGGTCTAATAGAGACTGTGTGTGGGTTGTTGTATCGGAATCCGTCAGTATTTATCCCCCTTTGTCCTCTTTGTCCAGACATGCCATATTCTCTATTTACGTCTCCCTCCCCATGTGCATATACGTTTGCTCTGTGTTCTTCTAAAGTTTCATTTGCATCTGCAAATTCGGTATTTCTTTCATGCCTTGCTTCTTTTTCTCTCTCTTCCGATCTAAATCTGATTTCCAGATCTGGCGACTCGGCCATGTTGAGACTTAGACTGATTCTAACCTATATATATATAACGTACAATAATTATTGTAATAAAATTAAATTTCCACCACGTTAAGATCTATCTTTATCGTAGACGTTGACATATTAAATTGGTATACTAGTAGATAGTTGAATTTAAAAATAAATGTGAGGTTCGCATCCTGGATGCCACTTTGGACTGTGACATCCCACATCTGACACCAGTTTGTTACAGGCGGGCGAGTAGGGGTCGAGTGTACTTTTAATTCCGTATGATTGCTTATTGATAGTGTTCCGTTACTTTGTCTTGTTTTGAGTGTAGTTTGTTGACTCCAGCATAATCATATATAAATGAAGAATCCAGCGTAAAAGAGTGACTTTTATTCTTGTCCAGTAGGCATGTATATCTCAATAAATAACGCATGCAAATATCAGCAATAACATCGTATAACCATAAATTGTAATAGTAAGATGCTGGCCTTCCGAACCCCAGATATAACTTATAAATACAGATTTACAAGACTTTATCCTATCAATACAATAATGAGAGAATGAAATATACGTATTTCATTAAACTACGATATAAGAAAGTTGTCAACGTGGTGGGACATCGTATCTTTACATCTTTAATAATTTGTGTAATTTGCCAAAAACTGCTATGAGAAATTGTAAACATTGAACTGGTTCCTCATCTTGTCTTAATATGAAGCCACTTCCTGTTGAAGACCTGCTTAAGCGGGAATATTTATAAAAGCGATATTTGGTTCCTAGACGTCCTTATGTAAGCTTTTAGTTAAATATCCAAAAGATGTAAAAAGATAAATAAAGGCTTGAAATGCTATCGCATAGCTTAAGGTGAAATAGCTGTATATCGAAATGCATCCTGTACCTAAATAGCTTGCTTGACTTTAAGGGTTTGTTTGGTTTATTGTACTGCTCTGCTTGATAGCCAGATACGATATGCCAAAGTGCTAGTGCGACGCCGTATTTATACTTGACGGTGAAATACATCCGCGACTCACAGAACTGAAAATCTACTATAACTTTGAAATACTAAGGAAAACTCTGGCTCATGTCCCAAAATGTCGTTATAAATCCATAAAATCGCGAAAGTTTGCCTTTAATTCCAATAAATAAGTGACATAATAAATATAAACCTTAAAATTCCATACTCGTAGCCTTATCACCTACGTTACTATATGACGTCATTGAAATCACAAAATAGTTCCTTAATGGCGCTACACAAAAACGTACTTAACGTAATTATTTCCTATTATTAAATATCCTACACAGTAAAAGGAAGGCCAGCAAGTAATTTAATCATATCTTAATAATACTTTTATGTATTATTATAACTTTATAAAGAAGTACCGTTACCCGGAAGTGACCATTCGTTGGAATGGCAACTTCCAATATACGTAAACAAGCACTCGCCACGATGGAATTTAAGGGAAAACTACCCAAAAGATGTGTCAAATAACACTGAGACTGAATGAATAGGTAACGACAAACATGTTTTATAAACCCATTATCCCCTGAAAGTGTGAATTTAATGTAGACCCGTGAAAATCGTGATCGAAGTGCCTGTTCACTGACAGTTGAATTTTACCGCTATGTCAACTTGATAAGTTGATAGACGTTATGTTAAATGTTATGTTATCTGATAAAATTGGTACTTATTATAAACATATGCAATTTGATCTCCCCAAATTGAGATTGCCAAAGTTGTCTTAGTGTATGAAAATCATCTAAGACCATTATTTTTCAGGTTTTCAGATATTGATCCCAATAAAATTTAGAAATATAAAATGTGTTGTTTCTTTGAGATTATTATCCATACCCATTTATAACAATATTTTAGCAAGACCAATACAATATCGGTTCTGTCATTCATATTTTAGCAAAACCTATTCAATATCGGTCCTCTAATTCATATTTTAGCATGACCAGTTCAAGATCGGTTCTGTAGTTCATAATTTAGCAAGACCAATCCAATATCGGTTCTGTAATTTATATTTTATCAACACCTATTCAATATCGGTTCTGTCATTCATATTTTAGTAAGACCAATGCAATATCGGTTCTGTTATTCATATTTTAGCAAGACCTATTCAATATCGGTTCTTTAATTCATATTTTAGTAAGACCATTCTAATATCGGTTCTGTAATTCATATTTTATCAAGACCTATTCAAGATCGGTTCTGTAATTCATATTTTAGCAAGACCAATACAATATCGGTTCTGATATTCATATTTTAGCAAAACCTATTCAATATCGGTTCTGTAATTCATATTTTAGCATCACCATTACAATATCGGTTCTGTAATTCATATTTTAGCAAGACCAATTCAATATCGGTTCTGTAATTCACATTTTAGCAAGACCAATTCAATATCGGTTTTGTAATTCACATTTTAGCAAGACCATTCTAATATCGGTTCTGTAATTCATAGTTTATCAAGACCTATTCAATATTGGTTCTGTAATTCATATTTTAGCAAGACCAATACAATATTGGTTCTGTAATTCATATTTTAGCAAAACCTATTCAATATCGGTTCTGTAATTCATATTTTAGCATCACCAATACAATATCGGTTCTGTAATTCATATTTTAGCAAAACCAATTCAATATCGGTTCTGCTATTCACATTTTAGCAAGACCATTCTAATATCGGTTCTGTAATTCATATTTTATCAAGACCTATTCAATATCGGTTCTGTAATTCATATTTTAGCAAGACCAATACAATATCGGTTCTGTAATTCATATTTTAGCAAAACCTATTCAATATCGGTTCTGTAATTCATATTTTAGCATATCCAGTTCAAGATCGGTTCTGTAGTTCATAATTTAGCAAGACCAATCCAATATCGGTTCTGTAATTTATATTTTATCAACACCTATTCAATATCGGTTCTGTCATTCATATTTTAGTAAGACCAATGCAATATCGGTTCTGTTATTCATATTTTAGCAAGACCTATTCAATATCAGTTATCAATCGTAACTACCAATAACGTTATTTCTTCGTGCAACAAGAAAGGTCGAGTTGTTCCGATTGTATCAGTTCTGTAATTCATAATTTTACCAAGATCGTTTGAGTTATAATTTTACTGATAAAATTTACGTAAACATGATGTTTGTTTATATTTCCTGTATATACTATAAAGTCGGCCGAGACGTCAAATTTGGTGTGAATTTACCATGGCTTTCATACTGTTGTTATCTTAATAAAAATAAAAAGTTTGGAATAAAGCTGCAATAGATTTGAATTGTACAAAAAATCAACATAGTTGCAATAAATAAAATTAAAAAAAAAAAAAACGGTGGAAAATAGAGATAAACAGCAGATAAATAATTGTATAGAAAGTCTTGCAAATCTTTGAATATCCTAAAACTGTTTGTACAGTTATGAGTCTTTAAATTTGAAAAAAAAGAAGATGTGGTATGATTGCCAACGAGACAACTCTCCTCAAGAGATTAAAATGACACATAGATTAACAACTATAGGTCACATACGGCCTTCAACAATAAGCAAAGTCCATACTGCATAGTCAGATATAAAAGGTCCCGAAATGACAATGTAAAACAATTCAAACGCGAAAACTAACGGCCTTATTTATGCACAAAAAATGAATGAAAAACAAATGTGTACCACATGAACAAATGACAACCACTGAATAACAGGCTCCTGACTTTGGACAGGCACATACATACCGTGGCAGAATAAGTTACAGGGTTAAACATGTTAGCGGGATCCCAACCCTTCCTTAACCTGGGACAGTGGTATAACAGTACATCATAAGAACGAACTATAAAAATCAGTTGAAAAGGCTTAACTCATCAGATGGACAAAAATACAAGTGGACGTGGCCGTGTACTTGTACATCCCAACAACAAAAAGACTCAAGAAACAGATCTGAGAGTACTTGCAGTTAACTGACAGCTAGTTCAAAGCCACTAACAACTAATAAAAAAAGCATGCATCTAAGACTAAATTATCAATCCGTATACATCCAACATTCAATGGATTTAGTGTAAAGACGTCATAAACAGTCAGAGAAAAACATGACCTTGTGCAATGCCAAGATACAGGTATCGACAGATTGTAGATCCATGAATGTGTATATGTATAAAACATATACTACTGAGTAATATTTAGTTTGCTTTTAATTTACTGATAACAGAATCAATACTTATACCAATAAAAACAATATTCAATGAGCTTATTACAGTGTTGAATTGGTAACCTTTAAGAATTGTTATTTCATTCGTTTAAACGGCCGGCAGTGCATTAGAGTGAAATCAATTTCTCCTGGATGTTTTCATCAATGTAGCATATGGGGCGTTAGGTTTTCCCGCTTCAAAATTATTTTCGCGGTATTTTATTGCCCATGTAATCATTCAGCACGACACCGTCAATCTGAACAGTCGAATTTTGGTAAATTTTACTTCTGGTTAAAAGTTTATTAAGCTTTATATTTGAAGAGTTTTTTGTTTGATACTGATGTTTGAATTATATATTATATGTGTATTTATATGTATGATTATGAATCATGTTTATTTCATGTTAAATATAGAGCATCGGCGTTGTCGTGCGACTATCCCCTTAACAAAGTTTTTGGTATTTATTATAGCCTTTTATGGCGTGTATATTCAGAGTGTTTATGTATATTTGGTACAAGTATTGGTTATACTTGGATATTTGGTACAGTATTGGTTTTATGTCTACATTGATGGGTTGTTTATACAGGAGAATAAGTTTATTTAAAGGATCGAGAAGTTTACCAGGATCGTTTCTGAATTTCCGGACACGGTTAACAACATTTCTGTAAAAATTAGCATGTGCTATCCCGTTTGAAATATTTTTGACAGGTACAACCAAACTTCAAAACCAAATCTTTATATCTATGGAAAAATTTAGTAAAGGTTTTAAGTAATTTATGGTAACGAAATCCCTGACTTAATAATTTACCAGTAAAACATAGATTACGTTCGTTAAAATAAAAAAACCGTCACAACTGACACGGTCATAGCGAACGAGCTGTGAAATATAAACACCGTAAGAACACGAACCGCTTTGAAAGTTCTTGAAGTTTTTTTCTTATTCTGGAAATAGGCTAACTATCGTACTCTATTATTTACTTCTAAATTATTTTCAAAATGTAATATTCTATTATCTACAACATTCATACATTTTTTTAAATAATAATCTAGAGATTTTTTATCAGATTTTTTACGTTTACACTATTTTTTACAAAACGAGGAAAGAGAATATTTGGTGGCTTGACGACACTCCATCCAATCTATTTTAGATGGAGGACGATATTCCGGCAAAAAATGTTTAAGATATTTTCGAAGAACTAATAAAAAATTACACAAAAGTTTTCTTTCTAGCTCATTAAATGATTGGATACTCCTCCTGATCAAAATGATGTATCATATTGGTATAATATCACTAAGAAAAAAATCCAGGTTTCATGCAAACCTTACCTAAAATGACGTATTTTTCTTCTGATACTTGGAAGATCAACCACAACAATAAATAGAACCATGCAACTAGTACATGCTTGCATGTTCTCAGTTACCATCTCCCATACAAATAATCACATCATGCAGAAAGAAACCTTATGTGTTCCTTTTTCTAGCTACAAATGTATGCAAGATCAAAGATGTGGAAGTTATTTTTATAGTATTAATGAATGGGTGTTTTTATAATGGCCCTGTTAAATGTCCAAGGTCTGTAATAATGGTCGAGGAAGTCTATAATGGCCTGGGGCAACGCCGAGGGCCATTACAGATATCCCTGACCATTAATACTGACCGTGGACATATAACAGTGCCATTATAAAAACACCCATTTCTTTATACATTTATTAACCAACTGAACAAAAGTGTATGTGTTGCTGCCAACTTGATGTTCTCTCTACTCTTTTAATGACAGTTTAGTTTGAAAAAATAATTTGTACTTCACCATCAAAAAGCTTTTAATATACCAATTATCCCAGATAGAAAGTTGACAGAAGTTATGTGTTGAAAAACAGGATGAACAGTGATCCCTATATTTGAAAATCGGCGGCCATGTTAAATATTATATTTGATATTAACACTATTTTTCTGTAATGGCCCTGTTTTTTCTTTAATGGCCCTGTTTTTCTGTAATGGCCCTGTATAAATGCCCAGTTTGTCTGTATTAAGCCCAGTTAGGGTTTATAAACGGTCATTTTTGGCAATAATGTACTTAGTTGGTTAATAAATCATGATAATCTGGAAATCAATGCAAATAGTTTCTCCTCCATGACAGTCTTGAACATTAAAACTAAATATTAAATTAAAAACATTGCTAATGTTAAGTGTTTGGCTCAAGCTTTCATTGTGTAACACAGTTTAATGTAGAACCCTGCGTTGGAAAAACGGAGAAGTCTCTTTGTCAGAAAACACTGTTAAACATTCAAACATACTATCCACATTGATTTTTGTACACACTTGTTTCATTGTAAAAAAACCATTATGGTCGCCATTCACAAAATAAAGAATCTGAATATAATAAAACTTGTGACATGATGTTTTAATTGTAGCGCCAGTGGATGTCATTCAAAATAATGAAATAGGTATCATTTCAAAATTCTTAGAAATGTTAATATAAATTTCGTTCTCATTCCTAATTTGAATAGACTATAATAGGTTACAAAAGCGCAATTATTCGTAATGCATTTTCCATAGGGTACCACTGGTGTTCCGTATTTTTTTTCTCGAAGACTACACAAACTAGGGAAAAACGGGTAGCAGTTCCTGTTACTAGAAATGCCAGTGTTGCATTACAACCAAAAAAAATATATATAGGGTCATGGGGTTCAAATTGACTTAAAATGCAGTTGAAAAAGATCGTCTTCTTTTTTCGCTCAATGAAAAAGGCATATTTTTAATGGCTCCGACGTGCAGAAATGGAAGATATTTTCTATACTTCGTAAAACGTGAATATGATTTTCGGCAATTTTTAAACCTTATTGGATAAGCTTTCGATTAAATGTATTTCCAATCCTGTATCAACCAATCAAAAGCCGTATATGATTCTATTCTGAGTACCATCTTGGGGTGAAAAACTTGCCGGTAAAATATAAACAAATAATTGCACTCTTGTAACCATTCATATATTACCAAGACCATTTCAATATCGGTTATGCTATTCATATTTTAGCAAGAGCTTTTCGATATCGGTTCTGTAATTCATATTTTAGCAAGATCATTTCGATATCAATTTTTTCACTCATATTTTAGCAAGACCATTTCAATATCGGTTCTGTTATTCATATTTTACCAAGACCTAATCAATATCGGTTCAGTTATTCATATTTTAGCAAGACCATTTTGATATCGGTTCTGTAATCCATATATTAGCAAGACCATTTCGATATCAATTCTGTTATTCATATTTTTTCAAGGACAAGTCAATATCGATTCTGTAATTCATATTTTAGCAAAATCATTTTGATATCGGTTCTGTCATTCATATTTTACCAAGACCTATTCAATATTGGTTTTGTAACTCATATTTTAGCAAGACCAATACAATATCGGTTCTGTAAGTCATATTTTATCAGCACCATTTTAATATCGGTTCTGTTATTCATATTTTAGCAAGACCATTTTAATATCGGTTCTGTAATTCATAATTTAGCAAGACCAGTTTGATATCGGTTCTGTAATTCATATTTAGCAATACCAGTACAATATCGGTTCTGTAATTCATATTTTAGAGAGACCATTTTGATATCGGTTCTGTTATTCATATTTTACCAAGAACTATTTATTATCGGTTCTGTAATTCTTATTTAAGCAAGACCATTTTGATATCGGTTCTGTCATTCATATTTTAGCAAGACCAATACAATATCGGATCTGTAATTAATATTTTAGCAAGACCATTTTAATATCGGTTCTGTAATTCATATTTTAGCAAGACCTATTCAATATCGGTTCTGTAAGTCATATTTAGCAAAACCAGTACAATATCGGTTCTGTAATTCATATTTTAGCCAGACCAATTCAATATCGGTTCTGTAATTCATATTTTAGAAAGACCATTTTGATATCGGTTCTGTTATTCATATTTTACCAAGACCTATTCAATATCGGTTCTGTAATTCATATTTTAGCAAAAACAATACAATATCGGTTCTGTAAGTCATATTTTAGCAAAAACAATACAATATCGGTTCTGTTATTCATATTTTAGCAAGACCATTTTAATATCGGTTCTGTAATTCATATTTTAGCAAGACCTATTCAATATCGGTTCTATAGTCATATTTAGCAAAACCATTTTGATATCGGTTCTGTAAGCTATATTTTAGCAAGACCAATTTAATATCGGTTCTGTAATTCATATTTTAGAAAGACCATTTTGATATCGGTTCTGTTATTCATATTTTACCAAGACTTTTTCAATATCGGTTCTGTAATTCTTATTTTAGCAAGACCATTTTGATATCTGTTCTGTAATTCATATTTTAGCAAGACCAATACAATATCGGTTCTGTAATTCATATTTTAGCAAGACTAATTAAATATTGGTTCTGTAATTCATATTTTAGCAAGACCATTTTAATATCGGTTCTGTAATTCATATTTTAGCAAGACCAATACAATATCGGTTCTGTAATTCATATTTTAGCAAGACCAATTAAATATCGGTTCTGTAATTCATATTTTAGCAAGACCATTTTAATATCGGTTCTGTAATTCATATTTTAGCAAGACCTATTCAATATCGGTTTTGTAAGTCATATTTAGCAAAACCAGTACAATATCGGTTCTGTAATTCATATTTTAGCAAGACCAATTCAATATCGGTTCTGTAATTCATATTTTAGAAAGACCATTTTGATATCGGTTCTGTTATTCATATTTTACCAAGACCTATTTAATATCGGTTCTGTAATTCATATTTTAGCAAGAACAATACAATATCGGTTATGTAAGTCATATTTTACCAAGACCTATTCAATATCGGTTCTGTAATTCATATTTACGCAAGAACAATACAATATCGGCACCATTTTAATATCGGTTTTGTTATTCATGTTTTAGCAAGACCGTTTTAATATCGGTTCTGTAATTCATATTTTAGCAAGACCTATTCAATATCGGTTCATTAAGTCATATTTAGCATAACCATTTTGATATCGGTTCTGTAAGCTATATTTTAGCAAGACCAATTTAATATCGGTTCTGTAATTCATATTTTAGAAAGACCATTTTGATATCGGTTCTGTTATTCATATTTTACCAAGACCTATTCAATATTTGTTCTGTAATTCTTATTTTAGCAAGACCATTTTGATATCTGTTCTGTAATTCATATTTTAGCAAGACCAATACAATATCGGTTCTGTAATTCATATTTTAGCAAGACCAATTAAATATTGGTTCTGTAATTCATATTTCAGCAA
Organism: Mytilus edulis; assembly: GCF_963676685.1. Taxonomy (NCBI): domain Eukaryota; kingdom Metazoa; phylum Mollusca; class Bivalvia; order Mytilida; family Mytilidae; genus Mytilus; species Mytilus edulis. The sequence continues at coordinate 43,410,764 of NC_092344.1, forward strand.
GACCATTTTAATATCGGTTCTGTAATGCATATTTTAGCAAGACCAATACAATATCGGTTCTGTAATTCATATTTTAGCAAGACCAATTAAATATCGGTTCTGTAATTCAGATTTTAGCAAGACCATTTTAATATCGGTTCTGTAATTCATATTTTAGCAAGACCAATACAATATCGGTTCTGTAATTCATATTTTAGCAAGACCTATTCAAAATCGGTTCTGTAATTCATATTTTAGCAAAACCAATTCAAGATCGGTTCTGTAATTCATATTTTAGCAAGACCAATACAATATCGGTTCTGTAATTCATATTTTAGCAAGACCAATTAAATATCGGTTCTGTAATTCATATTTTAGCAAGACCATTTTAATATCGGTTCTGTAATTCATATTTTAGCAAGACCAATACAATATCGGTTCTGTAATTCATATTTTAGCAAGACCAATTAAATATCGGTTCTGTAATTCATATTTTAGCAAGACCATTTTAATATCGGTTCTGTAATTCATATTTTACCAAGACCAATTAAATATCGGTTCTGTTATTCATATTTTAGCAAGACCATTTTAATATCGGTTCTGTAATTCATATTTTAGCAAGACCAATACAATATCGGTTCTGTTATTCATATTTTAGCAAGACCTATTCAAAATCGGTTCTGTAATTCATATTTTAGCATAACCAATTCAAGATCGGTTCTGTAATTCATATTTTAGCAAGATTTATACAATATCGGTTCTGTAATTCATATTTTAGCAAGACCAATTCAATATCGGTTCTGTAATTCATACTTTAGCAAGACCATTTTTAATATCGGTTCTGTAATTCATATTTTAGCAAGACCTATTCAAAATCGGTTCTGTATTTCATATTTTAGCATACCCGATTCAATTTCGGTTCTGTAATTCATATTTTAGCAAGACCAATACAATATCGGTTCTGTAATTCATATTTTAGCAAGACCTATTCAATATCGGTTCTCAATCGTTACTACTCGGCCATTCTCGCTATGCAGTACAATTACGTTATTTCTTCGTGCAATCAGAAAGGCCGAGTAGTTCCGATTGTATCAGTTTTGTAATTCATAATTTCACCAAGACCATTTCGAGTAAATACCCTTAATAGAATGAAAATTAAAATTTTTAATATAGGCCCACATTTTATTGAAGTCCACGCAATTGAGCAGTTTTGAAGCGACGTCACAGATTACAAATACGATTGAAGAATTTAGATCTAATAGCTAGGGACAACATCGCTGTGTACCTCTAGGAATGTAAGATGTAGACAATTGTTATGCATTTTCTTTTCTACATTGGCTAAAGGTATAGGGGAGGGTTGAGATCTTATAAACATGTTTAACCCCGCTGCAATTTTGCGCCTGTCCCAAGTCAGGAGCCTCTGGCCTTTGTTCGTCTTGTATGATTTTTAATTTTAGTTTCTTGTGTATAATTCGGAGTTTGGTATGACGTCCATTATCACTGTACTAGTATACATATTTTTAGGGGCTAGCTGAAGGACACCTACGGGTGCGGGAATTCTCGCTACATTGAAGACCCATTGGTGGCCATCGGCTGTTGTCTGCTCTATGGTCGGGTTGTTGTCGCTTTGACACATTCCCCGTTTCCTTTCTCAATTTTATTGAAGTTAAATAATTATGAACCAGACGATCGTTTGAGTTATAATTTTGTTACTGATAAAATTTACGTAAACATGATGTTTGTTTATATTTCCTGTTTATACTATAAGGTCGGTCGAGACGTCAAATTGGGTTTGAATTTACCACGGCTTTCATACTGTTGTTATTTGAGTAAAAATAAAGTTTGGAATAATATAAAAAAGAAGATGTGGTATGATTGCCATTGAGATAACCATCCACAAAAGACCAAAATGACACAGACATTAACAACTAAAGATCACCGTACGGCCTTCAACAATGAGCAAAGCCCATACCGCATAGTCAGCTATATAAAGCTATATAAAACTGCTTATTTGAATTGTATAAAAAATCAACATAGTTTCAATAGATAAAATTAAAAAAAAAAACCCGGTGGAAAACAGAGATAAACAGCAGATAAATAATTGTATAGAAAGTCTTGCAAATCTTTGAATATCCTAAAACTGTTTGTACAGTTATGAGTCTTTAAATTAAAAAAAAAAGAAGATGTGGTATGATTGCCAACGAGACAACTCTCCTCAAGAGATTAAAATGACACATAGATTAACAACTATAGGTCACCATACGGCCTTCAACAACGAACAAAGTCCATACTGCATAGTCAGATATAAAAGGTCCTGAAATGACAATGTAAAACAATTCAAACGCGAAAACTAACGGCCTTATTTATGTTCAAAGAAATGAATGAAAAACAAATGTGTACCACATGAACAAATGACAACCACCGAATAACAGGCTCATACATACCGTGGCAGAATATGTGACGGGGTTAAACATGTTAGCGGGATTCCAACCCTCCCCTAACCGTGGACAGTGGTATAACAGTACAACATAAGAACGAACTATAAAAATCAGTTGAAAAAGGCTTAACTCATCAGATGGACAAAAATACAAGTGGACGTGGCCGTGTACTTGTACATCCCAACAACAAAAAGACACAAGGTACAGATATGAGAGTACTTGCAGTTAACTGACAGCTAGTTCAAAGCCACTAACAACTAATGAAAAAATCATGCATCTAAGACTAAATTATCAATCCGTATACATCCAACATTCAATGGATTTAGTGTAAAGACGTCATAAACAGTCAGAGAAAAACATGTCCTTGTGCAATGCCAAGATACAGGTATCGACAAATTGTAGATCCATGAATGTATATATGGATAAAATATATACTAGTAATATTTAGTTTGCTTTTAATTTACTGATAACAGAATCAATACTTATACCAATAAAAACAATATTCAATGAGCTTATTACAGTGTTGAATTGGTAACCTTTAAGAATTGTTATTTCATTCGTTTAAACGGCCGGCAGTGCATTAGAGTGAAATCAATTTCTCCTGGATGTTTTCATCAATGTAGCATATGGGGCGTTAGGTTTTCCCGCTTCAAAATTATTTTCGCGGTATTTTATTGCCCATGTAATCATTCATCACGACACCGTCAATCTGAACAGTCGAATTTTGGTAAATTTTACTTCTGGTTAAAAGTTTATTAAGCTTTATATTTGAAGAGTTTTTTGTTTGATACTGATGTTTGAATAATGTATTATATGTGTATTTATATGTATGATTATGAATCATGTTTATTTCATATTAAATATAGAGCATCGGCGTTGTCGTGCGACTATCCCTTTTACAAAGTTTTTGGTATTTATTATAGCCTTTTATGGCGTGTATATTCAGAGTGTTTATATATATTTGGTACAAGTATTGTTTAAACTTGGATATTTGGTACAGTATTGGTTTTATGTCTACATTGATGGGTTGTTTATACAGGAGAATAAGTTTATTTAAAGGATCGAGAAGTTTACCAGGATCGTTTCTGAATTTCCGGACACGGTTAACAACATTTCAAATTAGCATGACTGTGCTATCCCGTTTGAAATAATTTTTTTACAGGTACAACCAAACTTCAAAACCAAATCTTTATATCTATGGAAAAATTTAGTAAAGGTTTTAAGTAATTTATGGTAACGAAATCCCTGACTTAATAATTTACCAGTAATACATAGATTACGTTCGTTAAAATAAAAAATAAAAAAACCGTCACAACTGACACGGTCATAGCGAACGAGCTGTGAAATATAAACACCGTAAGAATACAAACCACTTTGAAAGTTCTTGAAGTTTTTTTCTTATTCTGGAAATAGGCTAACTATCTTACTCTATTATTTACTTCTAAAATTATTTTCAAAATGTAATATTCTATTATCTACAACATTCATACATTTATTTACATAAGAATCTAGAGATTTTTTATCAGATTTTTCACGTTTATACTATTTTTTACAAAACGAGGAAAGAGAATATTTGGTGGCTTGACGACAATCCATCCAATCTATTTTAGATGGAGGACGATATTGTGGTTCTTTTTCAAAAAGTGTTTTAGATATTTTCGAAGAACTAATAAAAAATTACACAAAAGTTTTCTTTCTAGCTCATTAAATATTTGGATACTCCTCCCTGAACAAAATGATGTATCATATAGGTATAATATCACTAAGAAAAAAATCCAGGTGTCATGCAAACCTTACCTAAATTGACATATTTTTCTTATGATACTAGGAAGATCAACCCCAAACATAAATAGAACCATGCAACTAGTACATGCTTGCATGTTCTCAGATATCATCTCCCATACAAATAATCACATCATGCAGAAGAACCCTAACGTGTTCCTTTTCTAGCTACAAGTGTATACAAAATCAAAGATGTGGAAGTTCTTTTTATAGTATTAATGAATGGGTGTTTTTATAATGGCCCTGTTAAATGTCCAAGGTCTGTAATAATGGTCGAGGAAGTCTGTAATGGCATGGGGCAACGCCGAGGGCCATTACAGATATTCGTGGCCATTATTACTGACCGTGGACATATAACAGTGCCATTACACAAACACCCATTTCTTTATACATTTATTAACCAACAGAACAAAAGTGTTAGGGTTTATAATAAACAGTAAATACTAAATTAAAAACACTGCTTATGTTAAGTGTTTAGCTCAAGCTTTCATTGTGTAACACAGTTTAATGTAGAACCCTGTGGTGGAAAAACAGAGAAGTCTCTTTGTCAGAAAACACTGTTAAACATTCAAACATATTTTCCACATTGATCTGTGTCCATTGAAAATAGAATTGAGATTTTGACCGAATCTTGAGGGAGAGAATTGGGGTTTTTTTTGTAAAAGGGGGTGGGGGAGAGAAAAAAAATATTGGAGGGGGGAGATAAAAAAAAAAAGAAATTATGGGGGAATTTCTGAAGATTTCAAAAATTAAAAAGAAATTTCTTCAAGGGTGGGATGGGGAGTAAAAAAAAATTGTGAGGATTTTTTTTGGGGGGGAGGGGTCAATTCGAAACAGCATGGTGTATTGCACAATAGCAAAAATTTGAATATAAATACAAATCATATAACCAATTCTAAGTTCTTTGATTACAGCTATACTGTGTCAAAAACCTATCATGTGTCAAATATTTTATAACAATCCAAATTCAAATTGTATAAAGCGCGAATATTGCGTCCATTTTTGCCCCAACTGTTCAGGTTTGACCTCTGCTGTCGTATCCAGCTACGCTCGGCGAAGCAATTTTTAACATTAACTGTATACTGTAAATATACTACTAAATGAAAATTTTGCAAGAATGACATATAAAGATTCATGTTGTCCATGAAGGGATCAATGTATACGTGCGTTATTTTTATGGAACGAACGAACAAATTAATTGATTAATATAAAAATTCACTAAATAATGTTTTTGTATATTGTTTTTACAGAATTTGATTTCAGAACTTATATAATTATAATCAATAGCATAAGGAATATCAGTTTCAAATCAAGGCGTTGTAGACCTTACAGCAATCGAATCAAATCAAAACAAGTGTGTGTCTTTATAAAATTTCGGAATGATTGAAAATAACATTAATACCACCGCCTCAATTTGGTTTTTGTGGGATTCGGGATGCTTCTTTATCATTCTTTGTAATGTTTGTTAACTATGATTGTTTGTCTTTTTAATCGGGTTTCTTTGTGTTCATGGTATTGTCTGTTATACTCGACCTGTGATTTGCGACTGTCCATTTTCATTGGCGGGTGGAAAGGGGGGGATCGGGGGATGAATTCCTCCTTTTCTAAATGTCTGAATCCACGCCTGATTTTGGTATCTTTGCATATTTCTGATAGGTAAATTGTCCACATATGGAAACTTTTGCAGTTCTACAAAAAAAAATTAACAATCACTAACTTGACACACGTAAAACGCGTGAGTTGCAATATTAAAGATTTTTCAGCGCATGTATGGTAAATGTCAGGGTACCAGAACGTCACAATAGAAGAAACGTTGTCAAAGTGACGGAACCTCCTATTCCTCACTACACAGTTCCATCTGTCGCAGTAAGGAGTGACTATACAAGAAGCAAACATAAAATTATATTGAATAATTTTAATCCGTGTATACGAAAAGTTATGGATGAAAGAAAGAAAAATGATCGGTAAGCATATGTTATATTAATTTATGCTAATTTTAATAATGTATGTATATCAAAGAATTATAGAACTATAGCTAATGTTCGAAATGTTTTATAAAATTACTTTATTACCATTATAAATAGTATAAGTAGAACCACATGCAGCCGTGCAAGATTGCGAATTATATTACAGCACCATAAAGATGCCCCTGTAGTAAAAAAAACACAAAATAAAACCCCCAAAACAGCTGTTTAAACTTTGACCACAACTAAATCAAAGTGACAAATTCAGAGAGCAAGATAATAAATGAGACTAGTATAACAAAAAATGCAACTACTACTGGGTCTACATGTAATGATGAGACAAGTTTTTTTTAAGATTTGACCGAAAAAAGGTTATTTAAAAATCTGCAATCAAAAGTAAACAATTTAGTGGCTTCATTATAAAACCGTGCGGTAGTTTTATGAAAACATAATGATAAATAAAATGACTGATTAGGAAAATAGTCTTGTTAAGATATCTTGAACTTTTGGTCAACGATGTAGCATGTCTCTATATTTGTATAGCAAACAGACTCGTTTGATCCAAAATTAAAACATAAACGCAATATGTAAAATTGAGAAAGGAAATGGGGAATGTGTCAAAGCGACAACAACCCGACCATAGAGCAGACAACAGCCGAAGGCCACCAAAGGGTCTTCAATGTAGCGAGAAACTCCCGTACCCGTAGGCGTCCTTCAGCTGGCCCCTTAAAAATATGTATACTAGTACAGTGATAATGGACGTCATACTAAACTCCGAATTATACACAAGAAATTAAATTAAAAATCAAACAAGACTAACAAAGGCCAGACGCTCCTGACTTGGGACAGGCGCAAAATTGCGGCGGGGTTAAACATGTTTATGAGATCTCAACCCTCCCCCTATACCTCTAGACAATGTAGAAAAGTAAACGCATAACAATACACATATTAAAATTCAGTTCAAGAGAAGTCCGAGTCCGATGTCAGAAGATAAAACAAAAGAAAATAAATAATGTACATGTATAATACCACAGAGATATACCTTCACCATACAATACATCATTGTTTTATACGGTCTTATTCAAGATGACAAGTCTTGCTTTTTATAGCTGAGCAAATATAAAAACAAAAACTATTTTCCCTCTTTTGTAGTGATACAGTCGAAAATATAGCACATACAAAGCAGGCTGTGCACAAGAAGACGATAGAAAGAAGTAAGTTCAAAGAGCCACTTCATCGCGTATTATTCCTTTTTCAGTTTGTTTGCTCACCCAGGGGACTATTTGTTTTAATTGAAAATCGTCTTTAAATTCGTTTGGAAAAATAATAAGGGAGGTCTTCTTTATAAAAAGAAGAATAGCAACCTTTTTTATGTGTGTAATCTTAGTGCATATAGATATAGGAAGATGTAGTATGAGTGCCAATGAGACAACTCTCCATCCAAATAACAATTTATAAAAGTAAACCATTATAGGTCAAGGTATACGGCCTTCAACATAGAGCCTTGGCTCACACCGAACAGTAAGCTAAAAAGGGCACCAAAAATTAGTAAAGTGAAACCATTCAAACGGGAAAACCAACGGTTTAATCTATATAAAAATATATGCATGAACCTGACTTATATCGTTTTCGAATTATTAACATGTAGCTCCGTGCTGTTATAATACTTAGCATTAATATGATTTGAAATACTCATAAAAATATCGTACATAACGTTGATGTATCAAATCGATATCGAAATACAGCGGCAAGTATTACAGTATAGAACAGAATGTTTTCATCTCATACCTACAACGTGCCGTGGGGGAGCACAAAAAGAAAGAGGAACGGTCCTGGGGTTGAAAGCCCCCTTTTTATTTGACGAACAATGCCTTTGAATAGGGACATATGATTGAACTTTCGGTCCTTTTAAAAATGGATGGAACCAGTCCCTGACCTGCTTGCCTTTAGTAACATTAAGCACTTTTGGAAATGGAGTTGTGTGGCAATGTGTTTTACTGGATTGAACCAACTTTATACCCCAATTCAAATGCATTGATGATCTTAAAAGGAGGGTTCCAACCCCGAACCCCCCTCTTTTCGATCCAACACTGATATGCCTGCACTATGTCTAGAACCTATAAAAAAGAAGATGTGGTATGATTGCCAATGAGACAACTCTCCACAAGAGACCAAATTAACACAGAAACTAACAACTAAAGGTCACCATACGGCCTTCAACAATGAGCAAAGCTCATACCGGATAGTCAGCTATAAAAGGCCCCGAAATGGCAAATGTAAAACATAGTCATATGTAACGCTCAGTTATGTTTCATGTTTTCTCCTTTCGGTAAAGTGTTGTTGACAGTTTTAAGATAGTGTATAGTGTATCTTTTTTGTGAACACCTTTTCTTAACTTGGAGCTTGACATTGTACAGATATTTTTTTTTAAAGCTGTATATTGATTCAATAAGTCTTTTCTTTCTTCTTTTTATTTGTTTTGGCGCTTTTTCATCATCTCAATAACATATATTCCCAACTCATCTATTCATATTCCAAAATTGAACAGAAATAAACGATGACAATGGATCAGACTGATTGTAATAAGTGGATTGTCTAATGTGAATCAACATACCACATCATGAACTAATACAAAGCTTTGTGTATTTTTTAGTCGGACCAAGAAGACAGCGATTCAAGATAGAGTATGATACAGTGGAGAACGTAGACAGGGCAGGGAATGAGTAAGTCTAGTTTATCTTTATACAAATATATAATATGAGACAATATCAAATTCAAGTCTATGTAAAAAAAAAGAAGTCCAAAACCATAAATTACAGCAAAATATACCGTATTACCTCACCCTTACGACATATTTTCGACCAATGACCGTAAGGGGCGCTGTAATTATTCGAGTTAAAGCAAGAGACACTGATACATAAACTATTTCCTTACTTACTAACATACCTCCAGCACAGAACAGACGAAAAAATCAGGCAAACTAACACAATGCCATCGGGTACACATACACAAATGTAGATACAATATCTAATAACTTAATTAATAGAAATATAAGAAGATAGGAAATGCTTGATTATTATGGTAAACTGGTACTACCTTGTAATTAGACTGGAATTCATTGCGTTACACAGGCAAACATATTAGGTTATCCTCTAAAAACTAAATATGGTTTTGTATTCGTATTCGTATTGTCACCACTTCAGAAACATAAATGAAGAATGACCATACTTAATGTTTTAATGGGTTAGTAAATGTAGCCACTATTTGCTGATATAATAAGAGTCCATTTCTATACAACTGATTTATGTAGAAAAAAAATGACGTAATGTACTAGTATCATGTTTAAGAAGCGGTATTTTTATGTAGCGAATCGCTATAAATTACAGATAGAACAAAAATAAAACATTATTTCAGATTGCTTGCCAACTGGAAGTGTTTAGTTAAAGAAAAAGGGGAAGCAATCCAAACAACCTGCAACAAACTACAAAACATGCAACCAAGCAAACTTTCCGAGAATAGGCTCAGGCAAGAAATAGAGCAATGGATCGATTTTAAAAAGGCTGACAGACATGTTATGAAGCGATGCATGCACAATCTACAAATTTCCATGAAAGATAGGCTGCATTACTTAAGGAAACAGAAACAGTTTCTTCTTGATAAACAGCAAACCCTAAAAAATGTTTACAAAACAATTGAAAAGAGCAACCGCTCAAGAATTCCAAATCCTTTCCACAAATTCATTCTTGACGTCAAACTCGAACATTACCAACTTTTCAACGAGGAACTTCTGATATCATCTTATGGTAGCACAAACAAGTATAAAAGACGAATGATCGAAGCCAACACTGTCATTATTGGTGACACCAGGTTATATTTTGGGAAAACTGGTAGAACACACGTGATGACACCAATTCATGAAAACAAACTAGAATCTGACAAGTGCATTACAGGCGAGTGTGTTGACTCTTGCTGCACATGCCGTAGGTCCGATTCAGAACTTGGTTTCGTGAATCATGAATTTGAAATTGAGTGTAATATGTTTGAACCATCTATAGAAAGCAAGGAAATTAAAAAATATTCTAGAAAGGAGGAGACACAAATGAACGAGCTCCAAAAGCATGCTAAGAGCTTGAAAATTCCTGTTCCTGTAAAACTGCCACAATTGCTAGCTTACAAGAAAATGAAATACAAGGAAAAGTCACCCTCTACTCCAGTAAAACTACCACTACTTCTACCTAACAAGAAAATGAAATACGTTGAAGATTCGTACTCCGAGACTCTAAAACGGCAACCATTGTTACCAAACAAGAAGTTAATATACGCTAAAGAACTATCTGACACTACTCTTAAACTACCACCAGTGTTACCTGACAAAGAGAAAACATGCATGCAAGAACACCCCTTCACTTATCGCCCTGGTACTCCAAAACTGCTTCCACCATTAAAGAACTTGCCACAAAACATCAAAAAGACAATATTTCTAAACAAGATCAAGGATGAAAAGAAAGATAAAAGTAAAGATATGTCGACAGAATTAATGTCTAAACCAGCACCACAGCAACCAGCTGATACAACAGCTTCCAATGAAAATTTAGATATGAGCCCAAAATTAGGTTCTAAAAGGCCAAAATGGAAAAATAAGTATAAAACTTTTTGGCTGCAAAAGAGATCTCGTAAAAATTACTACAAGAATGAAGAAAAGCAAATAGACAGAGCAAAACCAGACAGATACCCAGAACCAGATAAAATTCATACATTGCCACAAAATATGAAAGAGACATCCATTGTAAAAAAGATCAGGTATGAAATGAAAGGGAAAAGTAAAGTTATTCCTACGCAATCAACGTCTATATCAGCTCCACAGAAAACTGCTGAGACAACAACAAACAGTGAAACTTTTGATATGAACTCAGAATTAGCTTTGAAAAGGGTAAAGTGGGAAAATAAGTTTCCAACTTTTAGGCTGCAAAAGGCATCTGGTAAAGATTGCCACATCTCTGAGAGAAAATACCGATTTTCCAGGCTGCATAAGTCATCTGGTAAAAATTGCTATATACCTAAAAGCAAAAGTGATAAAGGAAGCAACATCGTTATTGAAAAATATTGTACCACAAGAACACAAAAAAGGAAAGTCAAAAAGCAAACAGAAATAGAATTACCGGACAACTACCCAGTACCAGATCAAATTCATACTTGGCCACAAAATTTGAAAAAGATATTAATTGTAAAAAAGGTGAGGAATGAAAAGAAAGATAACAGTGAAGTTGTGAGATCAATGCCTTTATCAGCACCAGAGCAGACTGATAAAACAACAGCATTCAATAAAATGTATAAATCAGAACCAGAGCAGGCCGATGTGACAACAACATTCACTAAAATGTCTAAATCAACAAAACAACAGACCGATAGGACAACAACTTCCAATAAAATGTCTAAATCAGCACAACAAGAAGCTGATGAGACAACAGCTTCAAATAAAATGTTTAAATCAGCTCCACAGCAGATCGATGAAACAAAAGCTTCCAATAAAATGTCCAAACCAGCAACAGATCAGACTGATAAGACAACAGCTTTCAATAGAATGTCTAAATCAACACAACAGCGGGACGATAAAAGACCCGCTTCGAATGCAATTTTAAATACCACAAGAAAACAAAATTGGAATGTCGGAAAACAAACAAAAAGAGAAAAACTGCAGAGCTGTTTAGAACTAGACCAAACTTCAATGGATATTGAAGTGGATGATAAATATCCAACTGAAGACATCTTTCACAAGCTGGATGAAAGCGAACTGATAGGGTTTTATCAGGTGCAAGAAAAAGATCTGTTTCCTGTCATCGAAAATATGAGTGACAGCAAAGTGATAGAATTGTTCAAGAAACTGCACGACCAGCATATTGCAGTCATTCAAAGTATAAGTACTACCGTAGATGACACTCAGAGCTCGAGCTCAGGCAGTACAATAGATGATTTCCAAGATGCAAGAGAAAATGATGGAACATTGAAAACATTTGTTAAAAAACTTATTCCAGATTGCATAACAAACGGTAACCAATGTCAACCAACAGAAACTCTTTCTTCGAATTGGCAAATTATAAAAATCCGCTCTGGAACGAATATGAAAACACAATATATTCCTATGCCACTTTCACAATTTATTCCTATGCCACCAAATTCACCAAAACCAAAATCATCAAACGTCAGACGTAAACGATATGGCCGAAAGGATGAAAATAACAATTCATCAGAATCTTAAAAAGCAATAATATTCTGATTGTTTGATACATTTACGCTTCATATTTTCAGAAGAAGATATTTAGTGGAGACCTCCAGTTGTAAGAGATATTGCAGGAAAAATGTTGAAAAGTCATAAAATAAAATCTGATTGTGTCATACATTCTCAAAAGACTATCTTTGGTGCAGAGATGTTAGCACAGTTTGATAGACTCAGGTGACTCGCTGTAAATGTACAATTTTCATAGTCTGTTTGGCAAAAGAGGGCTAAAACATGCATGGTTCAATGACCATTGAAATTGTAGAGTGGCAAAAATATAAAAAATGAAATATCCATTATAAAATAGCAAATTGAATATATATAAAATATCAATAGCAATAGAAAGACAATCATAATGCATATGTGTACATACTTTTTTTTGTAAATGAAATAATTAAAAAACAATTCATTTTTGTCAATGTGTCATACTCCATTGCACAACCTAAATATCGTAATATTTCATTGGAAATCTAACATTAAGAAAAATAATGATAGCACGATACAGCTTATGAGCCACTTACATTAAAACTTACATTGCATGTAGGTTAACATTCAATTTGATTGACTGGAATGCAACTCTCTATTCAAAGTGTTGTGCTATTTCGTGGTAGTCAGTATTACTTTATTGGTAGAGGAAGCCCAGAGAGAAACACCGACCATTGGTAGGAAAACTGACAATCCAATTCAATTAAGATAAGAGTCAAGCTCACCTCCCACACGCAAGTTTGCCACTCACAACCTCAGTGTGATGAGCTAATGATACAGTAATTTGAACCGTGTAATTTGACTTCTTAAGATCAAGGAACAGTAAATGGGCTATGTCACAGATTTTGATAAAATTTTGCATACAACCTTGGCTTGTTGAACTACAACTGAAAATTGAAAAAATATTGAATTTCATTTTTGGTGAATATTTGTTTAGAAAGCACATAAAATCAGCGAAAAATAAGTCTTAAAATCGTCAATTTGTAGTCAAAATTTTGGCAAATTCTGTGCCATAGCCCATTCACTCTTCCTTGACCATAAAGCACTCACCAACCAAAGCCCCTCTACAGGTATAAATAAGAGTGCACACACTGTAATATTTTGCCTTCTTTACTGACCATTGATTTTGATGTTGAAAATCCTAAATATAAAGCTTTATTACAAGAACATGTACCACATAAACTTAACATAAGCCAAGACAATGAGGTCAAGGTCATATAAGCTAATGGGAAATCAATGTACACCTTGTCGAAATGCGCATCTGGTGCAAGAAAATTGATACCGTTAATTTTATTACAATCATTCAACTCATCAAATAAAGTTGGCATATTGCTAATTGTTTCTAAGAAACAGACTTAACAAGGAAAAACCTAGCATTGATCTTGAAAATAAGGTCAAGGTCAGATGAACCATGCAGGAGAGACTTGTATGGTAGTAAATTACTTTAAGGAATAACTATACGATATTTTCGATTCTTTTTTTTATTTTACAACAGCATGTATTGATAAAATTGACAAACTGTTCATAACATAAAGGAAATCAGTGTAAAAGAGGGACCAAAGATACCAGAAGGACAGTCAAACTCATAATTCGAAAATATACTGACAATGCCATGGCTAAAAATGAAAAAGACAAACAGAAAAACAATAGTACTCATGACACAACATAAAAAAAACTAAAGAATAAGCAACACGAACTCCACCAAAAACTCAGTGAATTCAGGGGCTCCGGAAGGGTAAGCAGATCCTGCTACACATGTGGCACCCCGTCGTGTTGCTCATGTTACTAGTATTACAAATCCGGTGAATAGTCTAATTCGGAAGGTCACATTCATAAAAGGTAAGGGGATTGTAGTTACGACGTAAGAAACATATCCGATATCATCTGTGAAACGGTTATTCCATAACGGTCAACCAACTCGTGATAGCGTCCGTAAAATTTACCAAGGGATGATTTCAACTTTACCATTTGGAACTCTTGGTTTGATAGCTTCCGTGTGAGCAGCAACCCTCTATTAAGAAAATCATGATAGGAAATACAAGCACGAGAATATCGTATCAATTGGGAGATATATACCTCGTATGCAAGTGCTGCTGGAATGTTGCAACTTAGAAATGGAAAGTTTACAATTAAAATATGAATAAAGGCAACAGTAGTATACCGCTGTTCAAAACTCATAAATCTATGGACAAAAAACAAAATCGGGATAACAAACTAAAACTGAGGGAAACGCATTAGATATTAGAGGAGAACAACGACACAACATTAAAATGTAACACACACAGCAACGGACTAACTTAAAGCATTAGACAAAATCCAATGAGAATAACCAATATAACATCAAAACCAAATACATGAAGTTGGGATAGAAAAGTACCGTGACACGTCTTATAGTAATGTGAATTCACACTCAAATATAGGAGAAAACAAACGAACAACACAACGGAAACACAACGTAAAAATGTTACACACACAGAAACGAACTATGATATAACAATGGCCATTTTCCTGACTTGGTACAGGACATTTGTAAAGAAAAAAATGGTGGGTTGAACCTGGTATTGTGGCATGCCAAACCTCGCACTTTGATGGCATTGTTAAATATAACATTAAAATGACAACATAATAATACAGGACTACAATACAAATGAATAGGAGAACGTATTAGGCAAAGAAACACATGAATAATAGATAACAAAAGGAATCAGGTTTAAAATTCATTACGTCAAAAACTCGCCTCGTCCAAACAAGAATTACCAGTGACGCCCAGATATAAAAGTTGGAAAGTCAAAACAAGGGTGGGGTACAAAGTTGTAAAGCTCTGAGGATCAAAAGTTGAAAAAGGTTGTGCCAAATACGGCTAGGGTTTTCTGCTTGTGATAAGAACATCCTTATTATATAGAACAATTTATGCTATTGCAAACAGTAAATTTTATCAAATGAATATAAAAGATTTACATGATAAAACTGACGTCTTAACTAATTACAGAAAACAAAACCCGAATACATAATACATTGAAGACCAACATAGAAAATAGACACGCCCGACTCAGTGAAAAACCAGGCCTGAACGCAAAAAGTAAACAATGACGTCACATACGAACGAAATGGTGAAAAGGCACAATATTACGTCATGCGGACATTTGAATCATCTCTTTTGTCATAAAGTTTTGTTTTCAACCGACCCTTATTGTCAATTTCTAGATGTAAGTGAAGATATGATTCCGATTTAACTGTATCATTATGTTGTATCCTTTATCTCTGGTTCGATGGGAAAGATGCGTTCAACATAGTCACCAAATTTTGAATTATTTAGTGAGAGAACATCATCTATATAGCTGAAAGTGAAGTTAAAGGATACTGCTAACTTCTTATCTCTCTCTTACTAAGAACATATATCTATATTCTAATATTTTTTTAAGTAATAACTTAATATACATACATATAGATTAAAATATATATGTATATATATAGTCTTTGATCTGTATACGGTTGCCTATCCTCTAGACTCTTAATGACACAAGTATCTATATTTTGCTAATTCATTATAGGTTTAAACAAATGTTTTCAAGCATGTAATTAAAAGCATCTTTGGTTATATATGTTTCAGCGAAAGAAGTTATAAATTCTTTTACAGTTTAAGTATTATTAAGAAAATTAGTAATTGCTGTAAAAGAGGGATGAAAGATACCAAAGGGACAGTCAAACTCATAAATCTAAAACAAACTGACAACGCCATGGCTAAAAATGAAAAAGACAAACAAACAACAGCACACATGACACAACATAGAAAACTAAAGAATAAACAACACGAACCCCACCAAAAATAGTTATCAAAGGTACCAGTATTATAATGTAATACGTCAGACTCGCGTTTCGTTTACATGATCAGTGACACTCATATCACAAAAGTTATAAAAGCCAAACAAGTACAAAGTTGAAGAGCATTGAGGATAAAAAATTCCAAAAAGATTATGCCAAATACGGCTAAGGTTATTTATTCCTGGGATAAGAAACTCTTTAATTTTTCAAAAAATTAAAAGTTTTGTTAACAGGAAATTTACTGTTCACAAAATTTCGAATTTTTGAAATACTAAGGATTTTCTATCTCAGGCATAGATTACCGTAGCTGTATTTGGCAAAACTTTTAGGAATGTTGGTCTTCAATGCTCTTCAACTTCGTACTTTATTTGGCCTTTTTAACTTTTTTGGATTCGAGCGTCACTAATGAGTCTTTTGTAGACGAAACGCGCGTCTGGCGTATATACAAAATTTAGTCCTGGTATCTATGATTAGTTTATTTATAGAAAGAACCACATCATTGATATTCAGTGCTAACTACTGGACTGGTGATATCCTCGGGGACGAAACGTCTACCAGCAGTGGCATCGACACAGTGGTGCAAATAGTTATCGAAGGTACCAGGATTATAATTTAGTACGCCAGACGCGCGTTTCTTCTACATAAGACTCATCAGTGACGCTCATACCAAAAAAGTTATATACACCAAACAAGTACAAAGTTGACGAGTATTGAGGATCCAAAATTCCAAAAAAAAAAAAAATTGCCAAAAAAGGCTACGGTTATCTATTCCAGGGATAAGAAACTCCTTTTTTTCGAAAAATTAAAAGGAAATTTATAAAAATGACCACATCATTGATATTCATGTCAACACCGAAGTGCTGACTACTGTGTAGTGATTATACTTATCAAAGATAAAAGGATTTAAATTTAGTATTTGCGCCAAACGCGCGTTTCGTCTACAAAAGACTCATCAGTGTAGCTGGTATAAAACAAATGTTGAAAGGCCAAATAAGTACGAAGTTGATAACTTTAATTTGAGGACTAAATAGTTATCAAAGGTACAAGGATTATAGTTTAGTACGCAAGACGGGCGTTTCGTTCACATAAGAACAATTACAAAGTTGAAGAGCATTGAAGATCCAAAATTCAAAAAAGTTGTGCCAAATACGGCTAAGGTAATCTATGCCTGGGATAAGAAAATCCTTATTTTTTTCGAAAAATTCAAAGTTTTGTAAACAGGAAATTTATAAAAATGACCATATAATTGATATCCAAACATTCCTTAAAATTTTGCCAAATAAAGCTTTAGTAATCTATTCCTGAGGTATTTCAAAAATTAAGAGTTTTGTAAACAGCTAATTTATAATTATGACCATATCAATGATAATTCATGTCAACGATGTCATTCTGACTACTAGGCGTTTGATACCCTCGGGGAATAAAAACTCCACCAGCAAACTATTTTAAGAATCATGTTTTTAAAATTTGTTTTTTTTTTGTTTCTCGCATCTCATTATCATATGGTCCGGATGACGGATAAGATGACCCATGAAAAGTTACTTTAATTTAAAATTGCAAAAGGTATGACCCTTCAAGTCGTCATAAGTTCTGAAAAAGGCAATTTTGACTGATTTAATCATAATATTGTAACATTGTATTATTTTATACTATTTATTAAATACATTGAATTTTCCTCACAAGCTTTTAGTATAAATTATAGTAAACGCATTTTTGTTTTTCTTACGAAACACTATATTTCGACTTTAAATAATAACGTCAAGAAATATCGGAATGAACTGTTAAACAAGAAGACAACTGTTTTATTCACAGCCACTTGGTCGATTGAAAACTTTTTTATATATTTATTTATTACTCTATATTTTGGCCCAAATATTAGTGCAAAATCATACGTATTCTTAAAGAATCACAAGCTAGACTAAGGTACAAGGTATATATTCAAAAAATAAAAAAAACAAATTTCACATTAAACGAGTTACCATGGCACACACATAGATGAACTTGCATATTTTGTAATATTTCTTGATTTTACTATGTTTTTCATCAAATTTTAAGTATGTTTTATGTTATGAAAAGTATGTGCGTACTCCAGAAACAACTTAATATTTGTTGCGATTATGTCAATATTCATAATAAAACTTCTCTTAAATTATTTTGTTGTTTCTTGGCTGCTCTCGATGTTTCCACAATGGAAATACCGATGGAAAACTGCATAAATTATGTATTTTTCGTTTTTTTTAAATGGTACATATAATGACGTAATTGTGACGTCATCAGATAAAAATCTTTATGTATTTAATTTATAGTGCTCGACCCTATGTATTTCCAAACATTTTGTGTCAATTTAAACAGCTATCAAAAATTTGATTTTCTTTGCCCCTACTACATTTTGGATTGGTCAAATAAAATGTATACAATGTTTTAAATAGTATTTAGCCGTTTCATGTGTTCTTTCTTTGATTTAACAATAACAGTAAGTCAACCACTCTAAGCTTGAGTAGAACATTAGAATAGTAACACTAAACGCGTGGTTACGTTAGACAGAAGTTTCGATTTCCATTCTACTTTAAAACTACAGTAGTATAAAAACAGGAAGGACTTACACTTAATCTTTAAGAGACATTAAAGAATGTGCATGTTCTTAATTATAGAAGTCTAGGTTTTTACTGAGATGGGCTTCCAATGGACGTTTTTGTGTTTGTGTTTATTTATTGGAGTGAGTAAATCAGATATTTTCATTAGAAGATTAGGATGATTTCACTGAAACTACAGAAAGATAAAAAATATACACCAAATATTACAAAGTGATTATGACATTAGAGGAAATATTGCAGTAAAAATGTCATCTGACAGATTTATATCTTCACAAAAAATGAAAAAATCGCGTTATAAATTTCATGCATCCGAAGCGCTTTTCTGGATTTACCTTCATAAGGAACGCTCAATGCCAAATATTGAAAGCCATCGATGTTTAACGACCCACAACGTTGAAGAGCAGGGTGTATATGGTTGATAGGGTTATATGAAGACATCTACGAAATTTGATTGAGTTTGTTTTATCTGCAAACATATTTATATTTCGAGCAAGCCAAACAATTTATGATATATGAATTTGATGAGATGCGTTTTTCTTTAAATAGAAATTATCTGATAGAACACATTTTTTTAGGAAATCGAATGCGGAGGCCAAATATGGCTAAAATTGGTCAGTTTCCAGAACAGAGAAGGTTTAGATGCTTTCGGTATTTTGTGTGACCATCATTGGGGGGTCAAAACATCGGATTGTGATCACAAGTTTATAATATGTTTAGATAATATAGATGGGTAGGTACATGGCTTAAAACTTAGTTACTCAAAACGATGTATATAATAGACAGTTGAGTGATAATGAATTAAGAATTATCACTTTGTTGAAAGCTGAACTCGTTTAAATTCTTTGAGAAAATATTTTTGTATAAACAGTCGATTGGTGTGTGAACCACTTTTTTTTTTTTGCTTTTCAGTTTGTCCTATTACGATTGTTCAGTTTGTCAGTAACGCTAGATTAAAAAAATAATAAATTAACCCAACAGTAATATGCTGCATTTCAAAAGTCATAGATCCATTAAGAGAAAACAAATTCGGTTCTCAAACCAAAACAACGTAACAACAGAAACACTGAACTGCTACAAAAACAAACACCTACCTACATTGAAACGAACTATTTGATATCAACTGCAATATACCTAGATTGGTACAGGACATTTTAAGAAAAAAATAATGGACATGGTTTTATTGCTAGCCAAACCTCCCGCTTATATGCCAATGTTAAAAATACCGCTTAAATGACAACATTGCATTCCAGGAATACAGTACAAATATTCTCATGATATATACCACGAGTACAATTTGTATACATATGGAACGTTACAGCTGCCTTATGATAACAATAACCATATCATTACGGGTAAAGATATATCATGAAGTAAATGTTCTATACTATAACGACAGTTGACTATAATACTCTGTCAATTTGCTATATCACTAAGATAAATGTATATACTATAAAGACACTTTGATACAACATGGAGCTACCTTTTCAAACTATTCTGTCATTTCACTTTGTTTTGAATATAATTGTTCATACTATGAAGACATATTGATATAACATAGAGCTACATTTTCATACTGATTTGTCATTTAACTAAACTATTCTGTGATATTGCTATGTCATAAAGATACATTTAATACTACAAAGATATCTTAATATAACATGAAGCAACTTTTTCACACTTTTTTGTCACCACAGTATATTATAACGATAAATGTGTATACTATACAATCATCTCGATACAAAAGAGGGACGAAAGATACCAAAGGATAAGTCAAACTCATAAATCTAAAACAAACTGACAACGCCATGGCTAAAAACGAAAAAGACAAACAAACAACAGCACACACGACACAACATAGAAAACTAAAGAATAAACAACACGAACCCCACCAAAAAACTAGGGGTGATCTCAGGTGCTCCGGAAGGGTAAGCAGATCCTGCTCCACATGCGACACCCGTCGTGTTGCTTATGTGATAACAAATCCGGTAAATAGTCTAATTCGGTAGGTCACATTCATGAAAGGGAAGGGGATTGTAGTTTTTTGCGGGCCTTAGGGAATCGCTTTCAAGATGAATGAATGTATCGACTATAATGTTGCATTTGCTCATTTGCTCTCAGCGATGCGGAGTTGAAAAAGGTGACACATACATATTAGTACCTCCTAAAAAAAATAAACAAAAAATAAATAACATACAAGACAAAAACAAAAAGGATGGCCTATATTCTTTTCGCCAAATTTTAATTATCATGAAAGCAACCTCTTTGTTTCAGATAGTTTACTTAAAGCACGTGTTTGCAAATCATGTTGACAGGTACGATACAAAATGGGTAACCCGTATCCCTTACTCATTACAATTTAGCCGTATTCTTGAATATTATTATTATCTGAGAACCAGATCGGCATATGTTTAAAATGACATTATTAAAATCATAATGATCTTTTAAATTAAGTTAACAAATCAATGCTGAAAGTTGGTAATTTTTTACTTTTCTATATAAATTTTCGATTTTATCTTGCGTTATACATAGACACCTTCGGGTCAAAGTGGGAGGGTGTATTTCAATACTCAATTCATAAAGATGACGCTGGGGTTCCGGTACCCTATCCCTTTCGCATAATTAAGATTCTACAAATGCGTATAACATTTCAAAATTTGCCCTGTGAAAGTGTGAATTTTTTTCCATTTTGGTTTGGTTTCATGATGTTTGTTGAAAAATTGACTACCAAAGAGACGAAGAGGGAACATTTGTGGACAGAAACACAGCCATGAACAAGTAGCAGGAAAATGTGATATAATCCAGCCGCACGTCCTATAACCTAGTATCCTAGTATAAAGGAAGTCTACCTCCTACCCAACCCTGTTGAGATGACAATATGCTGAAAACATTTATGTTTTAATATTTTATTATTTGAAGGTGTTCAAAGAAAGAAGTGTTCGTCTCTGATTTCCGTACCCAAACCGAACGGCAATCCCCGTACCAACATCAGACAGGTACGATACTATTGGGTGACTATAAAGTGCGAAAACGCCCTTCATCTTTTACAAACAACTTAATAACTATTAAATAAAATTTTGAATCATCACAAAAAAATATACAGATCTTTAGATTAATATAACTAAGAAGTGTGTAAAGTTGTAAATCTTTCAGCAATAATCATTAATGGTTTTTGAGATACGGTGCGACATGTGCACCCCCCTTTTTTTTTTTTTTACAAAAAACTCATTAACTCTAAAATAAAATTTTGAATCATCACCAAAAAGTATACAGATCTTTGTATTAAAATAAAGAAGTGTGTAAAATTTTAAGCAACAATTATAAATCGTTTTTGAGATACAGCGCGACATGTGAAAAAAAAAACACACCCCTGTTTTAGTTATAAAGTCCCGTAACCAAAAGGTTTAAATCCTATTTTCACCAAAACGTATACAGATTGTTTGATTAAACAAAAGAAACAACTATGTTAAGTTTCATGGAATTGGATAAGCGGTTCTCAAGTTACGATACGACATGTGGACACCGGACAGACAGACATACATGCTGAATATGTGAATAGGTAGTAGATTATATAAAAAAAATATATGATTTGATACCAAAAATGTTCCAAATACTTGTTTTAAAAATAAAAAGCCCAGTATTTTTTTTTTCACAGCCGAAAGTGTGGTTGTTCATGGCTGTATTTCTACAAATGTTCCCTCTTCGACACTTTTGTCAATTTCTTAACACACAAGATGAAATCAAACCAAAATTGAAAAAAGTTACACTTTCGCATACGCAATTTTTTAAATGTTATACATTTTAAAAATCTTAATTATACGAACTATATTTATTGATTTATTTTATTTTCAATAATGATACACATGCAATGTACAGTGCATCATAAGCCTATTTTGGCTGGCTGAAAATCACTAGTATATATGAATATATTGTTTGTTATAATTCAGGTTCCACTTTAATATCAAAATCTTTCATTCATATTCGAAAACGGTAGCGTACAAGAACCCCAGAGGCAACCCCGTTCAGTCGATAAATTCATTCATCTTGAAAGTGATTACCTAAGGCCCGCAAAAGATTTCCTTCACGGCCTTTTTTTCTCCATTACAATCGATGTTACGGATGAATTTCGCGGGAAATTTTCGCCGCCATTTATTGATTTGTCTTATGGTATGATGAAACGGTCTTATGATACGGTGAAATGGTATTATGGTATGATGAAATGGTCTTATAGTGTAATCAAATAGTATTCTGGTATATAGATGGCACCTTGTTATATAAGGATAGCTAGCTTGATATTGAAATAGGTCTTTATAAGATAGTAATTGAAATAATAGTATGACAAAATTGTTCCATGTTGTATCGAGATGATTGTATAGTATACACATTTATTGTTATAATATACTGTGGTGACAACATTATATGAAAAAGTTGCTTCATGTTATATTGAGATACCTTTATAGTATCTTATGTATCTTCATGACATAGCGATATCACATAATAGTTTAGTTAAATGACAAATCAGTATGAAAATGTAGCTCCATGTTATATCAAGATGTCTTCATAGTATGAAATATTATATTCATAACAAAGTGAAATGACAGAATACTATGAAAATGTAGCTCCATGTTGTATCAAAGTGTCATTATAGTATATACATTTATCTTAGTGATATAGCAAATTGACAGAGTATTATAGTCAAATGTCGTTATAGTATATAACATTTGCTTCATGATATAACTTTACCCGTAATTATATGGTTATTCGTATCATATGTGGCGTTCCATATATACAAGGTCTTTCGTCTACAACAGAATAACGAGTAATGCTCTAATGAAAAGAAATAAAAGTTCAAAGAAAGTTCGAGTTAAAAGAGAATCGAGGACCCCAAAATCAGAAAGGTTTGTCAAATAAAGCTAAGACAATCTAATCCTCGGGTTTAAATTCTTATTATGTTGAAAAACATCGTGATTTTATGCTCACGACAAAGTTGTAATAATACATCTGATATAAAAGTTGTCATGAACCAATTTAACAATACAATGAAAACAAGCAAATAGAAAGTGATAATCTAAAAAAAACATAAGTATAACCGATGTCAAATACATAGAATATACAGAAAAGTATACCAAAAAGATTTCCTCTCGTTCTACCTAAAAACTACTTACATTTGTTGTCCTGCTTTGATTACAGAATGTGGTACAAACATGCTGTGGGATTTTGTTAAGAGATTGTAGTTTTATATTTCAGACATTGTAGCTATGGCCTTTGGAGAACAGCTACTATACGAAACGCAGCTTATTTCACATTTGGGAAAGATATTAGTCTCCCTTCAAATCCAAGGACATTCTCATTTCACAAATGGACAGTAAGGAGTATTCCATATTATCGCAATTTAAATCAATTATGTTGATGTAATTTGTTTGTTTCAGTAATCATTGAAATGGCATGATCTCAAAAATGGCGGGAAATACCAAGTTAGAAAAAAAACGACAAGATTCATGGCATAATAAAAAAAAAGACAATAAGATAAACAAATTAAAAGATACAAGTGTACTATAAAGAAAACTAAAGTCTAGTCAACACGAAATTCACAGAAACTTGTGATGATTTTTACGGTGCTCCAGAAGAATAAGCAGGTTGTGCTATATGGTGCATGTCTATTTTAAAACTGTCTTCCATTGTGTGTTAAAACGAAATATAATTTGTGTTTTTTATCAAACGATGTTGAATTTATACAATTGTAGCCGCTTTTCGTATACCCCCTTTCGACTTACTTTGACGACTTTTGATGCAGTTGACTTCCGAAATCTGTTTGATGAAGGTTATTTCAGAAAAGTCTGCCCTATCCATTATTATATGAAGAATACTTATCATTCATACAAGAAAAAAAGAAAACAGAATTATAGCAGCA
The DNA here is from genome assembly GCF_963676685.1 of Mytilus edulis. Lineage (NCBI taxonomy): Eukaryota > Metazoa > Mollusca > Bivalvia > Mytilida > Mytilidae > Mytilus > Mytilus edulis. Next base: position 43,435,510 of record NC_092344.1, read on the forward strand.
TAAAGCCTTATTTTAAATATTCATAAAGAAATTTTATTGATTGAGGGATCGTTGCTTGCTCAATGACCAGTAGAAAAAATAGACAAAATTACAACCGATACAATATATAGGTCATCCAGAATGAAGGAGAGAACATATTGGCTGTCACTGCAGATGTGTACATATTGGACAGGGTATGAATTCTGCCTTGTAACAGGTAACCAGCCGACCCCTAATCTGTTTATACGTTATTGTTGGGACCCCGCAAATTTAAATACAAACCATGTGATAAAATTGAGAATGGAAATGGGGAATGTGTCAAAGAGACAACAACCCGACCATAGAGAAACTTATTCATCAATTGAAGAAATGTATTAATAAAAGTTATTAATTTATTACTGTAGAATATTCTTTGAATATGGTATTTATTAGTACTAACAGTGATTTTGTTATTAATAAAGGAACACATTACTAAATTTGAATTGCTATACTATTTTGAACACTGACTACATCTGTAGATCCTTATGTTTTGGCATTGCATAAGGTCATTTGTATTCTTTTATCTGAATATTTATGACGCATTTTCACTAAATATGTAGGACGTTCGCTGATTGATAATTTAGTCTTGGAAAACATGATATAATTATTTGTTTTAATTGACTAAAAGTAGTTTTTTCAGTGCGAATATTCTTAGTTCGGTACTTTGTTTCTTTATGTCAGCAGTTTTGTATGCTTCGTGCCAATCTAATGGATCAAGCCCTTTTAAACTATTTTTACAGTTTGTTATTTCGCTGTTCTGTTACAGACAACGTATCTTTAAAAAAAAAAAGGAGGCAGAACATGGTCTTAATAAACTTGTTTTGTAAAATTTTATCATTGTCCATACGTTGTATTTCTTTTGAGTGTGTCAAGTTTGTTACATAGCATTGATGCTTAAATTAATAATAAAGAGTTAACTAAGGAAGTAAAAATAACGATAAAATGCTTATACATGTTTTTTCATATAAAGTTCCTTTTCTTGGTCTATCAATTCGGCAAATGTATATTCGAGTAAAATTTCTATTTTTCACATTTACCCTGATCACTTTTATCTTAAAACAAATTATACAGTATGAAACTCCTGAACATTATTTTCTAATAATCATTATTTTAGGGATCTTGTAAATTAAAAATAGATGTATACGACGACGATACTTTAGAAGATGATTATATAGATTCTATGACCGGACACTACTACCTGGAGACACCATATCACAATGAAACAAATGCAATAACTAAAACTTTGAATCTTTCCAACAGAGTAAGGTAAGATACCCTAAGGGAGCTATCATTTAATTTTGGAAGAATAGTTCATCACCTTTATACCACACATTTTCCTTAAAAAAAAAGCGAAAATACAAAAAATATGTTTCATTTGACACTTCAATTCTAAACAGTTATTTTCATTTCAATTTTTAAGAATCACCAAATTGTTTTGCAAACAAACCCCAACTGGTTTAATTTTCTGCTCTGATTATATTTAGGTTGATTCTACTACTAGTAGTTCACGAGCGTATCACCAGCTCAATAGTCAGTTCCTTAGTACTGACAAACATATTTGAACATACCATTAAAGTAGAATATCTACTCATAAGAATAGACGGCCTATGGTAGTTTTGGGACAGCTTTTTGGATTTTCAATATTTTATATGACCGTTGCAACAATTCAATGTACAGTGATGATCAATTCTAGTGTAGACACAACGGGCCTCCCTCTATTGTTCAAAATGGTATAAGCCTGGTATTTTTTAGTTCATTTTACTTGATTATAAAAGGAAGAAAATTAGTGTCAAAATCAGTCTGTGCAAGGGATGTATAGCCAATCAAGGTCGTTAAAAACTTCCATCGTCGTCAAAGTCAGTCCTTTATTTCATAAAGAAACATATTTGTAAAGGAAATGCAGCAATGGATATATAAATAGCTATTGACTCAATCAACACATCTTTGATCTGAGCGTCACTGATCAGTCTTATGTAGACGAAACGCGCGTCTGGCGTATTACATTGTAATCCTGGTACCTTTGATAACTCTTTACCTGAATAAAAAAATCAACGACTGTCTTTATGAATACAATTTACTAGGACACAGCTCACCCTATCAGACATTCATTTTCGATAAAGTCAAAATTCTATTTATTTATACTTAGTATATTTTACAAATCGTATTTCACACAGAACGTGTGTACAATGCTTCGAGCTGATACCGGTATTACAACAATTTTATGTCAAAACTTACCCTACAATTTAAAGGGGCACTAGCTACGATATATATAAAAAAATAAAGTATGATTTTTTTAGATCAATCATTAATCAAATTGGAATAATGAAATAATAATTTGCTTTTAGCAATCAATTTCCTTTAATTTTGTTGAAATAAGCGATTAAACATAATTTTTGACTGATTCACTTGCAAGTGAAAACGTCATCATCATTCTAACCGGTATTCATGTGAACTTCAAGTTAACCCCTAGCTAGAGATTGACAACGCATGCATTGTACGTGTACTGGTTATTTAAAGAAAAAGAATGTCAACAATAAAAGTGAAACTACGGTACATCATTTGATTACTAATTCGATGCACATAAAATCATTCTTATATGGTTAAAAACAATGAGAAACATCTGTTTTTAATTTATAAAATAAAATCAAACAGACCTATAAAAATGCAATTGCACGTGTTGGTTTAATCTATTCGAAATCTTTATTGTTGTTTACATCGCTTATATGGTCATCTGAGGTCAAATCGATAGTTAATTAGATGGCGTCTGGACTAAAATACACATGAAACGAACCTATATATTATTTACCCCATGCTCTGTAAACTGTTTATTTTAGACTTTTGATAGTTTGGATAAATGTTTTGCATTGTTATAAACCAAATATGAGAATTTGAGTCAAATCGGTTACAATGAATTTGACAGCTAGTGCCCCTTTAAACCAACCTTTAATCCCCCAAACAAACTATCTAGGGACGGACGAACGCACAAACAGACGCACAAACAACCCAAAACATACATTACCATCAACTATCGTAGGCAGGACATACTCAATTTCACCCTTTTGATGAAAAATATATTTAATTATAGTGGTAGTTTAAACTACAAATTCCCTCACACAACCTAGATACTCCCCTTCAGTTATTGGTGATAGGTGCAATATAACCAGAACGTTCTTATCTGTATATACCATATATTTCACCCATGAATGATCTGACTTCACATTCGAATATAAAACATATCGAGCTTTGAAACTCTAAAAAGCAGCATCGGTCAATGTGTTACAGATGTCAGTATTCATCAATGGACAAAATCACATGAAGAGGAAACCATATGAAAAAGTCGGCCTTATTTGCCGCTTAGATTCGAAAAAGAAGTGTGGTATAATCTTTTTGATTATATCCCTCAGATTTTCACAAGACTTCAGTATATGAAAATTCAAATAACAATTTAAAGAATACATGCATTCAGTAAAGAGATAGAGAAAAGAGAATATGGTGTAAAACCGACAGGAATTCCTGGTTTAAATGACATGGAGGACGAAATTTGGCTATTTAAATTAATATACTGCAATTGACAGAATGGGGGAAAATGAAGTTCATGTGAATATTAAAATGGTCTGAGAGAAATTAAGTATGCATGAAATTGTTTTGTGCGTAGTGACTTCTCTGTATCTATGTTCTATAAACAAAAAGTAGGAAATAGAGTTATTTTAGATCTAGATATATGTCAAGAACTATTAATTTTCTTCCTTAAGCACTTTAAATAAGTATTTTTATAATTTTATCAGTACTTTCCATCTGGTTTTTTTTTTTATTCAAATAGAAGATGAAATTATTATATCAAGCGTTTTTATTTTCCTACCATCAATATTCTATGTTCGGAATTTTGAATACTGCTATATATAGTTTTCTCGAAGTGTATTTCTTTTCAATAAAATTATTTGAAATAATACAGTATATTCTTTCTTGCACATCTTCAAATGTTATCAAGGAGTAAAACCAATATTGATTTTCCCCTATTACTCTTTGTTAGATTGGCACTTTAAAAAAAAAAAGGCGCAGAAATTTACATCAAATTAAAAAAAAAATGGTATAAGTAAAGTTTGATCCTGTCCATTGCAAAAGACAAAACTTCACAGTATATTTCATTGCATATAAGACAATAACCATCACTGGACAATAGGCTCATCATAAATACCAAGATTGAAATTTTATTGCGACAGACGCGCGTTCGTCTTCAAAAGACGTTTTTAGTTTAAACAATATTTTATTCAAATAAATTGAATTGGATTGGGCAACAGGCGTAGCCTATGTAAATCCTCTCCACAAAACAAGGTACAATATATTACATTCAAACAAAGCAACACATACACAAACATAATGACAAAACAGAATTATTTTTTCAAAAATACCTCTTAGCTGACTGGAATGATGTTTCAAATAGTTAACTCAGATCAACAGTATGACTATGTTTAAAATGCTTCAAATGTTAACTCACAAAAATAAGGTGATAAGCTCCAGCATTGATTTAGAGGCCTCACATTAAATTAAATGGTCTCCAGTCAGCTATTTAAATAATAAATTTAAACTCATTTTAAAAACAACATGTTTGATATCATGTACTTATTTTTACTAACTTATTGCACCTGAAGAAAAACGACAACGAGTAGTAACCATATTGATACATTAAAGAATAAAAGGCTCATCAGTGATGCTCGAATACACAAGAAAAAGACAAAAAGGCCAAATAAAGTACGAAATTAAAGAGCACTGAGGACCAAAAATTCTGAAAAATTTTGCCAAATACAGCTAAGGTAATCTTTACCTGAGATAGAAAAGCATTAGTATCTCAAAACTTCAAAGTTTTGTAAACAGCTAATTTATAATTATAACCATATCAATGATAATTCATGCCAAAAGAGAAATGCTGACAACTGGGCTGGTGGCCTCGGGGAATACAAACTCCACCAGCAGTGTCATCGACCCATTAGTTGTAAATAAACTCATCATAGATACAAGAATTGAAATGTTGTATTTGCACCAACGCACGTTTCGTATACAAAAGACTCATCTGTGAATCTCGAATAAAAAAAAAGATTAAAGGCCAAATAAAGTTGAAGAGCATTGAGCGTTTATCCATGTCAAAACAAAAGTGCTAACTATTGGACTGGTGATACCCGCGTGGAATAAAAACTCACCAGCAGTGACATAGACACAGTGGTTGTAAATAAACTCATCATAGATACCAGGATTGAAATTTTGTATTAGCTCCCAAATATATCTGGATGTTTCGAAGCACCATTCTTTTTTTTTTATTTGGTGATTCTAGGAAGTTAACCAATCAAATGTTCACCTGGTTTCTTTTTCCTGTGAACAAACTTTAATAATTGTGCAACCTCAAGTTTCCAAGATATTAGATAGAAACACCAAATAAAAAAGAATGTTACTTTGAAGCAATATATTTATGACTCATTGTTTGTTTTTTCTGCAAGAAAGGGTTGAGATCTCACAAACATGTTTAACCCCGCCGCATTTTTGCGCCTGTCCCAAGTCAGGAGCCTCTGGCCTTTGTTAGTCTTGTATTTTTAATTTTAGTTTCTTGTGTACAATTTGGAAATTAGTATGGCGTTCATTATCACTGAACTAGCATATATTTGTTTAGGGGCCAGTTGAAGGACGCCTCCAGTGTGCGGGAATTTCTCGCTACATTGAAGACCTGTTGGTGACCTTCTGCTGTTGTTTTTTTCTATGGTCGGGTTCTTGTCTCTTTGGCACATTCCCCATTTCCATTCTCAATTTTATTAACTCCTATTGTTTTGGTATGAAATTGAATGGTATTACACCTCGATGAAGTTGAGCATACGATGAAAGAACAGGTGTTGTACTTAGAGATATTGAGATGTATTTATCCTGACCATAAATAAATAAAATGTATAACTAATTTAACTCCTTTTAAATCATCAAGAACACCTGTCCATCAATACATGGTTTAATTATCTGATTGGTTGTGAATGCATGCCAGCATGTTCGTGTACATGTATGCATGACAGTGTGTGTGTGTGTGTGTGTGTGTTGTTGAAGAGATTCAATAATATTCATAAGGCTATCGGTAATCATGGTTAGATGAATAAAGTTTCACATTAAATAAAATATGAGATACCCAACTGTTGTACGTAATTGTATCATATAATATCTACAAAGAATTTGGAGGAGGAGTTGTGCTTACAAGGTTCATTGACAATATTTATTTACAAGATTTATTGGATGGGAAGAAAACGACACATCTACATAACAGTTAAAAACATTAAATATGAGTTTACGTACTTTTTAGTATTCTTTTGATATCATAAATAATATTGAATTTTTGGAAAATTTTGTTTATTCTTTCCCTAATTACACAACGAAGGAGTATCAATCAGACTATTTCGAATAATTACCGAGGAAAGGCATGGAGATAATACAAAGACAAATTGGAAAGGACGAAAAGATAATTTTTTTTATAAAAACTGAAAAGAAAACCCTCCTAATATAAGCAGCTGCTGGTCCAGTTCATGTTGAGAGTTTAAAAAATTAAAATCTAAAAAACAAAAGGCTTGATAATTTGCTAAAATGAAAGTACATAAATAATATTGTAAAAAATAGTACATTGCATAATCAGTATGCATTCGATATGTAATTGTTTTGTAAATTTGTCAATTTTTATGATAAAAACCTAGATAAAACAGTCATATGTGATACGAGTACTTTATTTTTTTGTTTAAGAAATTTAATTCAAATGTATCATGACCATGCTATTTATTTAGAATCAAAGACATTTGTTACTTTCATTTCAACTATAAAACATATATCAATGTCAACTAGTAGAGACAACGTGGTGGAAACGTCCGAACACATATTGAAAATTTCACGCCTTTCTCATTTCGAGACCCATATCAAAATGTTTGGTTTCTTACTTTTTCCCAAAAAAAAAACATGATATGGAGTGCAAACAATGAGATCAGACCAATAAACCCATTTTCTTATCATTTCATTGGGTGTTTTTTTTCATTGTAGTATGACTGTAAAGATGACGGTGTATTGCAACCCAAATTATTATGGCAGAGGATGTGACATTTATTGCGTACCATCTTCGAAATACACGTGTAACCGGATAACCGGTGCTAAAAGGTGTACATCAGGTTGGTATTAGTATCAATGCTGCAAATTATATTTGATTCCACAATATGTCACATAATGTTGCAAACAATTCTGCAAGTAATTGAAGTTTTGATGTACTCATAACCAGTCACATGACAAATCATATGACAGATCCGTTTAGTACATATAACGTAAACGGCGAAGGCATACAGAGAAAACATTTGTTTGTATTAATGAAGAAAGCATTTTGGGTAAAAATCTATAATTTATGATTAGCAATTCCCATAATACGCAATTCCCAAATGATCGAGAGAAAAACATTAAATGGATTAAAGATTCAATTCTGTTTTGATTATAGGACCTTGTAATTTTGATATTCTGAAATATCGTAATTTATTTAGCCTTCTAACTGTCTTAATTTACAGCCAGTAAGGAATTTAATGTAGACGAGCAAACGAGCGTCCTGTATACCAATTATAAGCTTGATATTTTGATCATCAACAATTGTGATAATGTTATCCATTTAAAGTGTTGAGTTTGCGAGTCATTAGCACGGTCATCCACCAAGGCATACAGATTCACAATTGCTTCCCAACTTATCGAGATGAAAAAACGCATTATAAAAAATTCAGTTCTGTTTTGAATTTAGGTTCTTTTAATTTTTTGGTAATTTCAACAATATCACAGGATGGACTGGACCAGACTGTCATATTAAGAAAAATGCATGTGTTAGTGCACCCTGCAAAAACAAATCTACATGTTACAGCACCAAGGGAACATATCGTTGTGTTTGTAACGATGGTTATACAGGTAAGTTTTCAGATCACATTCAGAATTTATTCAATACCTAACTAGCCTCACTTTTCGTTAAGTTCCGCACGATTTAACTTTAAGTGTCATGTTTTGGATCATAATATATGAACCGAATATCGGCAGCTATCAAATAGAGTTGTATGTTTTTGCTTATTATTGTGATAAAAATTACAATTGAAATTCATAAAGGTCGATGTTTTGACCATTCAAAAAATTAAAGTATACCTTGTTCAACCCCGCTTCTTTATCTGCCTTCTCAAGTCAGAAGCCAGAAGTTCAGTGGTTGTCGTTGGTTCATGTCTTTCATAATTATTTTACGTTAATTGTTTTGTTTTAAATTAGTTAGTTTCCTCAATTGAAATAATTAATACCCTTCGGAGTTCAGTATTTTTGTGATTTTACTTTTTCATGTTGGGTCTTTCTAGATTTTTATAGCCGAATTTATGGTAAGGGTTTTTATCATTGTTGAATGCCGTACGGTAGTATATAATTGCTTATAAAGACTTAATTTGAACTTTGGTTGAAAGTTGTATCATTAGCAATCATACCATATCTCCTTATTTATATATTGTGAACTACATGGTCGATATTGAAACCGAAAGCATATATAATTTAAGGTCGGCAATGCGAAAAAGAAATTAACGAGTGTTCCAGTTTTCCTTGTAAGAACAATGGGACATGTGTAGACCTTATAGACAATTATAAATGCACGTGTCCATATGGTTACAGTGGCAAGAAAAATCTTTGTTTGAATAACAGCACATGCGTGATGGACCCTAACGACGTCGTATTTCATTGCGAGTGTGGTAATGGTTGGAATGGCAGATATTGTCAATCCGACGTAAATGAATGCGAGGACGATGTTTGTAAAAATGGAGGAAAATGTAAGAACTTCAATGGAGGGTTCGATTGCGAATGTGAAAATGGATATACCGGAAAATTTTGCAATAATGAGATCGACGAATGTTCAGGAAATCCGTGTTTTCATAACGGATCTTGTCATGATTTGGTCGGTGCTTTTAGGTGTAAGTGTACAGAGGGTTATTCTGGTAAGGTATGTGATATTGACATAGATGAATGTAACAGCAGCCCTTGTCTGAATGACGGGATTTGTGTCAACACAAATGGAAGTTTCTATTGTCAGTGTTCTGATTCTTGGAATGGCAAATATTGTCAATCTGACGTAAATGAATGCGAGGACGATGTTTGTAAAAATGGAGGAGATTGTCAGAACTTCGATGGTGGGTTCGATTGCGAATGTAAAACGGGATATACTGGAAAGCTTTGCCATAAGGAGATCGACGAATGTTTAGGAAATCCCTGTTTTCATAACGGATCTTGTCATGATTTGGTCGATTCTTTTACGTGTCATTGTACAGAGGGTTATTCTGGAAATGTATGTGATCTTGACATAAACGAATGTCACAGTCATCCTTGTCGTAATGGCGGAATGTGCTTTAATAATTATGGGAGCTTTTATTGCCAATGTCCTGATACATCGAATGGAACATTATGCGAATTTAATGTTAACAAGTGTAATAACAATATTTGTAAAAATGGAGGGAAATGTGAGAACATTGCTGGTGAATTTAGCTGCAGCGGAATAGTATGTAACGGTATGTTTTATATATATATATATTTTTTAAATAGTGATACTTTCCTCAGAAATTTTGATATATATGTATTATATATATATATATTCATTCCTGACGATATTTAATATTTTGTTTGATTTAATTTTCTTTCAGTAAAAAAAATTCTGAGTTTGATCAGACGTCTTACAGCTTTTTTAGCGACTTGCTTAGACCGTGCGATGCCAGAGCGCATTTGATATTGAACTATTATTAAGTAACACGGCTTACGAAACGCTTAAAGTTTTGTAATTTAAGCTTCCGTTAAACTTTAAATAGCATCTGTAAGTTTCAGTTTCCGTGTTGTTTTCATTTTTTTTTTCTTGTATTTTTTTCTAATTACATTTCAGGCGTTAACGACAACTTTGTGATCTATTTGGACCAAAATGTAACATCCGCTATTAGAAGGAAGATAGTTTCGAAGATAAAATGGTTTATCCATAGATATAAAGGATATGAAGTAGATTCTTTAAAAATAGATGAATTTTCAGAGACCTATAAAGGGTATAGTAACTATGTTTTTTGTTATAAAAAAGTATTTTGTTGAAAGCAGTGTATTACCTTTATACATGAATACGGGTTTTTGTTGCAATCTTTTTGAATGACTTCCGTTGGTTCTGAAATTTCTGATATTTAATAATGTTTTATGCCCTATAAAACGTTGAGTATCCGTACTACATTTTGTAGATTATTTCATAATTGTTTTAATGTACATGCAATTTGATTGCATACGTTTAGATTCACAAATGATTTTTTTTCCATCGATTTATGAGTTTTGAACATCGGGGTATTACTGTTGCCTTTATTTAAGTCACAATTGTCTTATGAGTACAAATCTTTTGTTTAAGAAAGAGCCGCTTTGAAGGAACATTCGAATGGCACGGGTCAACGCGTCAGCAAATATATATTGAAACATAAGTACTATTTTTTTGTTATAATCTCATCATTTGTTGTTTGCCGTTGTCTATACTCGTGATCTTTATAAAATCGAAAATGTCAATATTTCTGTTTGTTTTGAAACTTGTGAATTTCAAATAATTTTCATAAACTGAAATTATTCCATTAATTTACACTTGTACGATAAATCGTATCTTAAAATTCATGAAGATACCTTGATGCCAAAACACATATCAAAGAGAAATGACAACATTATTACTGAAAAGAAGATGAAATGTTAATGAATAATTTTACAATCGATAATCCAAGATGCTCCGAAAAGGTAAACAGTTTATTTCTGTTAAATTTACCATTGTTTAAATTTTAAACAAAAATATATCAAATCAAATGTTTTAAAGATTGTCTATCTAAGCGAAATTGCTTCCACCATGTTGCTGTATTTCTTTCAGAGATATGATATCCAATGTTTCGCTTTCTTTGTCAATTAACGGTACAAAAGTATGCGGAGAAAACTTGGAAAAGTTAAGACGTCTTTTAAAGAGAAATGAAAGTGAATTTCCATTTAATATATTCAATGGCAGTATTTCTGACTTAAATACACAACCAGAAGACCTAACAGAAGGACAAAAGAATATTGAGAAGGTATACAAACTTTATGTTTTGTTCTACAAATAAGAAGGTATGCTCTTTAAAGGTAGTAACTAAGACTAATTAATTATTTTTGCTTTACTTCAAGTAAAAAATAAAAATCTAGAGGTTTGTTTCAATTATTATGTCATCTTATCAACACTGGGTTATATCAGGTTGGTGATTTTCTACGTGTACGCCGGCTTCTTCCACAAATAAACAATAGAAGACTGTTATGATATAGCAGAATGTACTGAAAGGAGAGTTCAACACCAAAAATCAATGTATTATCAAACATTCATATCTATGTCAATCTATATTCATGCAAAATTCTCTGTGTCATCCCCTTGTGATTTTATTTCAAATTTGTTTTATTGTATTAGAAAGTTATCGTACATGAATTATGATAATACGTTTGTTGGAGTTTCAGTTATATCAGTAAACATATTTGGCAGAATGAACAATTATTTTGAATATTACTTTTAATGATTTCAGGCATGGTTGGAAGACAATTGGTATTTAGTTATGCTTGCAGTTGGATTTGTGGTCCTTATAGCTATAGTAGTTTTTGTTGTACTTATATATAATCGGTAAACTATCAAAAGTCCTTGAATTAAGTTATCTTTATTTACTTACTGAATTTTCTTAATGTGATTAAAATCAAAAGTTGATGATGTTCGTTTTTGCAAGATTTATTTGACATCAGCTCTTTAGTGTTTTCTTTTTCTTATATTATCATGTACAGAGCCTTTTGAAAAAAAAATTACTTACAACACATGATTAAAAATGAGACAAAAATTGCAACGATTACACCTACATTAAAAATATTTTCATGAGAAATCTACTGTACAGTAGTTGTTGTCTGTTTATGTACTTCATACGTATTTCTCGTTTCTCGTATTTATATAGATTAGACCGATGGTTTTTCCGTTTGAATGATTTTATATTTTTGGGCCCTTTATAGCTTGACGTTCGGTGTGAGCCAAGGTTCCGTGTTGAAGGCCGTACCTTGACCTATAATAGTCTACTTTTATAAGTTGTTATTTGGATGGATAGCTGTCTCATTGGCACTCATACCACATCTTCCTATATCTATGAAATGATTGGAAATAAATCAATCATAATACTAGTTTAGCAAATTTAATTTCAAGAAGGAGCAAACGTTTTTATGTAATATCCATATTTTCTATATTTGTAGTAGAAAACGACGGCCTATCAGTAGTGTGCATGTATATGTGAACGGTTCATTTGAAAAACAATTAAAAAAACAGCGCAACAAAGACGGTCACACTACCATCACAAGCTGTTAAGATGTCTGAAACCAGATTGCTTCAACGGAACAGTAATTGCCATTCCCGCAGTAAGATAAGATATTTCCATCGGACCAGAAACAATTACCAGAACATTCAATCCTTTAGATGTTGAAAATGGATCAGATATTTTAAAACAATCCAATCAAAAGAACAAGAGAATTTAAGATTTTTAGTTTTTAAAAAATTCAAAAATCTAGAAAAATACATATTATTGGTTTTTCCTAAATATTTGACAAACTTGTGAATAAATAATAAAATTAAAAATTCCAGGCAGTCGGGATTGTGTTAATACTTGTATAATAATTATTCTAATAGTTACAGCAAGATGTAATCTCTTTGAAATGTTTAATTTTTCTAATTAACATTTTTTTCTTTTAGGTATTTTTTTTTTAATGCTACAATACTTATTTGTTCGCTTTAAAGTTGTGTTCTGTATATATAATACTTAGTTAGCAACAAGATGATGTTTCTTGTGCAGCTTGTCTAAGATCTCAAATAAAACTATGTCTCAGTTAAGTTGTATTTAAATTTGCACTTTTGTATCATAAAGTTCTCCGTATTAGTCAAATACTGTTTGACTACTCAAGAATATGCGATATTTGTTGTTTTATCCTATAAAACATTGCTCATGTATTTTGATCTGTTAGTATCTTATAATAAATATTGTATTAATTGCTGAAATTGCATCCCTGTGTAAAAGAAAGTTGGAACCAAAAATTGGAATTTCTTACCAGTTCATTAAATACGAATAAGTAATGGTAAGTTATCTATTAAACGTGGTCAATACAAAAAAAACCAGTCTTACATGTTTAACCCCGCCACATTCTGTGTGTATGTGCCTGTCCCAAGTCAAGATGCCTGTAATTCAGTGGTTTTCGTTGGTTTATGTGTAACATATTTGTTTTTCGTTCTTTATTCGTATATAGATTAGGCCGTTAGTTTGCTCGTTTGAATTATTTTACTTTGTTATTTTGGGGCCTTTTATAGCTGACTTTGCGGTATGGGCTTTGCTCATTGTTGAAGACCGTACGCTGACCTATATTTGTTAAGTTCTGTGTCATTTGGTCTCTTGTGGGGAGCTGTCTCATTGGCAATCATACCACATCTTCTTTTTTATATTTAGATGATGTGAAAATGTATTCCATTTATCATTTAATCAAGATATTCAAAATAATAACTTTATGTAGCAGGCATATTGTTTATAATAGTATCGAATTCTTATTTATGTGTTTTTTCAGTAACAATCATATTATTTCGTTTTAAACTAATACAATTCTAATAATCCTGAATATAAATCTTTGAATTTTCGAAAAACTAAGGATTTTCTTATCCCAGGAATAGATTACCTTAGCCGTATTTGGCACAACTTTTTGGAATTTTGGATCCTCAATGCTCTTCGTACTTGTTTGGCTTTATAAATATTTTGATATGAGCGTCACTGATGAGTCTTATGTAGACGAAACGCGCATCTGGCGTACTAAATTATAATCCTGGTACCTTTGATAACTATATACTAATAAAATTGAGAATGGAAATGGGGAATGTGCCAAAGAGACAACAACCCGACCATAGAAAAAAACAACAGAATGTCACCAACAGGTCTTCAATGTAGCGAAAAATTCCCGCACCCGGGGGCGTCCTTCAGCTGGCCCCTCAACAAATATATACTAGTTCAGTGATAATGAACGCCATACTAATTTCCAAATTGTACACAAGAAACTAAAATTAAAATAATACAAGACTAACAAAGGCCAGAGGCTCCTGACTTGGGACAAGCGCAAAAATGCGGCGGGGTTAAACATGTTTATGAGATCTCAACCCTTCCCCTATACCTCTAGCCAATGTAGAAAAGTAAACGCATAACAATACGCACATTAAAATTCAGTTCAAGAGAAGTCCGAGTCTGATGTCAGAAGATGTAACCAAAGAAAATAAACAAAATGACAATAATACATAAATAACAACAGACACTAGCAGTTAACTCCAGACTTCAATTAAACTGACTGAAAGATTATGAGTTCATCATATGAACATCAGGCACAATCCTTCCCGTTAGTGGTTTAGTATCATACCTTCATAACATATATGAGAAGACCATAACCCGTGTCATGCAAACAACTGGTTTTTGAATAAATGTGTTTAGTTCCGATGCAAAGAAGAAAAATAATACTTTTTATAATTCCTAAATGTTCAACATTATCATTTTTCATTCCATTTTTTTTTACAGAAGGGTTTGATTACCGACCTTAATCTGTATATTATTCCAAATATTACGTGTGATTTACTTATATTCGTTCTAAACATCTACTTTAATTTGAAGATCTCTTCTATCATTGGAAACCGAAGCTTTTCGGTTACTGTGTTACTCTTCCATATTGTATGTCAATGCGCAACGATTTGAATTGTAACTATGCTCATTTACAATCATAACAAAAGTTCACACACTATAAATGTTTTGTTTTATAATTTTATTTAGAAGAATCTGAACATTTTTGTTATTATGAATATGTCCATTTTTAATTATTAAAGGAATATTACAAACGAAACACTTTAACTTTTTGGCGCCATTCTTTACACAAGTCTCCTCCTCTGAAACTACCCAGCAACATTTAACCAAACTTGACCACAATTATCATTCGGGTATATAGTTTACAAAATATGTCCAATGATCTCGCCGTCAAACCAACATAAACAGACAAATTATATCAGACAGTAGCAGAAAAGTTTAGAATGTTAAGATCTACCTATAGGTTGCAGTTCTGTAAACATCAACAATACAATTTCCCATAGGAACTCCTTTTACGGCTAAAACTGTACCACATTACTATGAAGTTTTTAAAAATATTATATCCTAGAATGGAGTGTTCATATGCACTACTATTTTTTTCAAGGTCATATAGGGCTGTGTGGCATATTTTCAACGTTTATATTCCCGAACTTCTAAGGGTTGAAACTTACACTAAAATTATATACTACCCCAACCTTGACTTTAGGATCTCCACAAATTTCAATATGACTGATATGCATATGCATATATACTGGTAGGATTCCCAAGTTATGTCTCCAGGTGAAACATAGAGATCATAACAGGGAATCAGAACGTAAACTAAATTAATTATCTATGAATATTATATATCTCCCAAAAAAAGGCGTGGTTTGAGAAACAGTTGCATTTACACAGTACAACATGTAGCCTATTGACACCAAAACTGTCAACCGATTTCTTATCAAAGTAATTTCCCTTTAATGACGATTTCCCATTTTTTTAGACTTACCTTTTAGATTGTAAAGTGTAATAGATAGAAAAGCTTATATATCATATATGGTCATCATGGCAAAACCTACAAATAAATCAACATTTCCGAAATTGGCAGGCGGTTCCTTGATTACTCTTAAATGTAGATTTCTTTTTCCATTTTTATTAATTATCTCAAAAATGATAAAATACAAAAATGAAATGGATAAAAAGCTTTAAATGACAATATTTACAATTCTACCAACATGTACAAAATCGTATGTCAACACCTCATATGAGTAATTGCACTAAATTGATCTTTTTAATCAATTTCTTGACTTTTTGTATATTAACTTGAAAACTATGATAGATCGATTCAGACTTTATATGGCAAATAATGTAACTATTACAAGATCTACAAATAACATACTTTGCAAATATCGTAAATCAACTCCTTAAATGAGTATTTACATTTTAATGACAACTTTTTCTATTTCAAAATGTGTCAATAAGTCATAATCAGTAGTTTACCAATATTCAAAACTTGTGATTTTTTTTTATAATACGAAAAATATAAGAACATTAATAGGGAATTACATGAACTCCGAGCTAAGTGCGATACAACGTAATGTGAATAAACTCATCATAAACACTAGGACTAAATTTTGTATTTACGCCAGACGCGCGTTTCGTCTACAAAAGACTCATCAGTGACGAGCGAAGAAAAGATATTTGTATAATATAATGCTGTTAACTGGGCATTTATATTTCAAATGTCTATCTTGTACATTATCATGGGATTTGAAAAGGACATAATATAGCATTTTTTTCAAAACTTTCAAATGAGATCTTGACCTTCCAGTATAATTTAAACATTATGGTTTAAATAAATTGCTTATATATTTGAAACAGGAAAGTTTTTTTTTGTTCTATTAAAAATCATCTATCGAATACGTTTGTGACAAATTAAAAATTTTAAGTAAATAATAACATTGCAAGTATTCAGTCTGATCTTTTTTGAGATACCCTTTTTGTAAATGTAAGTATCTTTTTTCTTCTTTACGGTTGATTTATTCACTTGATAATCTTTTAATAACCAATAGCTTTATCTTATTCGGTGTTTCTCAATTTGCTACAGACCTGACATACGTTTTTGGAGTTGTTATAAAATTAATTAATACGATTAAACTGTGAATAAACTCATCATAGATAACAGGAATAGAATTGTATAGCCAAACGCGCCTTGTGATTCAGTGGCGCTCTAATCAAAGTTGTAAAGGCCAAAAACAGTACGTAATTGGGGAGTATTGAGGACTCTAAATTCCAATTTTTGTTTGCCAAATTAAGCTAAGGTAATCTATTCCTGTGAGTAAAGGTGATCACAAAGAAGGAATACACATTGTAAACAGACGAACATCTTCAATTATTGTGTTTGTAATACAAATGTATGCATTTATAAAAATGTTACATTCTTGTGCACACTGGCTCGATTGTTAATAACTTTAATTCAGTTTCATTCTAGTGTTAATACATTTGCATATACAAAACAAGTTATACATGTAAATAGCAAAATTATAAATACGAGATAAAAGTTGATTGACACATTTTCCAAATTGTCTACCTTTTTTGTTGATTGGTGAAAAAGGAATGGAGCTTGTACAAGGAAGTGTGCATCAACGTATTACGTTATACATGTAATAGATTTAAAAATATGCCTTCAAATCATCTTCCTTTTAACAACACGTTGTTGTTTCTTAGCAAATCGAAAAGTTATTTGCACAAATAAACAATCGTTTTCAATATTTGATTTACCCAAGTTGCAAATATTGTTTTAAAATTGTTTACATTGTCATTTCGGGGCCTTTTATAGCTGACTTAGCGGTATGGGCTTTGCTCATTGATGAAGGCCATACGGTGACCTATAGCTGTTAATTTTTGTGTCATTTGGTCTCTTGTGGAGAGTTGTCTCATTGGCAATATATATAATACCACATCTTCTTTTTTATATTAAAATCCAAAAGCTTGTTTTCGAAATTGAAATATTTTAAATTATGTAACTTACTTATAATCCTGGTACTTTTGATAACTATTAGATCCGAATCTGTAGCTACTTTACGGGTTTAGCCCTTTAAAACAGAAAATAATATTTGATCTTCTTTTATAAATTCTGCTTTTGATATCGTCTTTGCAGTACTTTGTACTATTTTACAGACTGTAGTTTGGTGTTATTTAAAAACTCCTATGAAGCGACTACACCAGACTGTATTAGTGTGTGATTTATTTGTTTGGGCAAACTTTACATTTTCAACATTACAGCTAATTTCTTTATTCCGTCTACCAGACAAAAACATAGTTAAATTATAATCGTTAAAACTCATCATAGATAACTATGATTATAATGGTGTACGCCAGACACAAGTTTCGTCTACAAAAGACCCGGCAGTGACGCCCGAATTAACCAAAATTTATTTTGTAATCGTTGAAAGTGTAAACACAATTAGTTTGATTGACAATACCATCGCTCTCGGTGTCTTTTGTTTGATTTTCCTTTTTTAATAAGTTTGTGTTCTTATTCCAGACAAGACAATATATAAGACGAGACAAGACAATTAAGACAATACTAATTTACTTTAAGTCCAACTCTTTATTTTATTAAACACAAAAAAGTTAATAAAACATTACCATAAAACAAAAAAGAGTCACGCTCAAAATGGTTATGAGAGACTATCTAAAATGTATATACATTATGTACACTAAAATTAGTTATATGAAATACTTCTTCGTTTCAATAAAATGTCATTGCAGATTTTAGCAGTGAATAAAAACATAAATTCATCGACATCAGACAAATGCATAAAATCCAAAGCTAACATTACATAGAGATGCTTGATAAAACAAATAACAACATTTATCTTCATGCAAAAAGGTTAAATGTTTTGTTTAAGCGAAGGTCACAAATGTTATCATACTGCAGACCCTATGGCCACATTTTTATAAATCGTTTCCGATGTATATCTTAAGAACCTCTTAGTTTGAAATTAGTATACTTTGAACAAATGTTATCCACTAGAAAACGAAATGTAAATGAAGCTTCAAGGTCAAAGTCACAAACCTATTTTAATGTTAGAGACTCTTAGTTAGTTAATAAGTAAAAATACATTGTAATGTCATTTCTTTACCTAGCGTCCTTCATCATGCAAGATGGGGATAATTTGAATGATTAAATGATGGGTTGCTATTGAGCACTACTGTGTTATGTGACACAAAAAAAAAGATTAAGTTAACGATTCACAAATTCCTCGTTGATAAATTTTGAAGGTATCAGATGGATTTTGCTATTCTATTTGTGTTCCTTTTGATATATTGATGGCATAGTAAGCATTAGTTAGATTGGGACATGATGTCCGAAAAAAATCAACTATCAATATAAACATCAATAACTTCACTAATCCGACTCTTATTTAGGTTTCATGTTTATATCAAGTGAAGGAGAGGCGAAAGGTACAAAGGGGACATTCAAACTCAAGTCGAAATCAAAACGAACAATGCCCAGGTTAAAAAAGAAAAAGACTAACAGATATTCAACAGTACATTAAACACAACTAGTCTTGTATATGGACCCAGGGTCTTAATTGATTAGATTTAAAAAAGAAAATAACCAAAACGGAGAAAGGGACAGACTTACAATCAAACCTCTCTAGATGAACTTTTTATCAAATTATTTTCCTTTGATTCACGGAACATCATTTTGTTTATTCGACCTTTCATCAATTAGACCACACATAAAATTGCAGCTGCTGTCCAAAATTAAGCATATTTGAAAAGCGCGTCTAGCGTATCAAACTTTAGTTTTAATCC